>NC_052358.1:2213668-2431466 GCF_009727055.1 Benincasa hispida
TCACCGGCTGTATTTTTTATTTTAATTTTCTTATTTTCCTTTAATTTTCTGATCTAATTTTCTCTAAATTCTCACCAAATTTCAGCCTTTTTAAATTTGATTTCCTTTCTAAATTTTCATCTTTCAATTCTTTTATTTCTCCAATCTCAATAATTCCAATTTTTCAAAATTTCTTTTCAAATCCTTTCCTTTTCTATTTTTATTCAATCTCCACCCTTCATTTGCAATCATATCTAATGGCAAAATTTATCCCCTCGCTTATAAATTCGATTTGATTTAAATCAAACAACTCAAGGATGGTATTTTCATAAGTCAAGAAAAATACATAAGGGATTTGCTCAAAATGTTCAAATTCAATAAAGGTAAAATTGCAAAAACTCCTATGAGCACATCCACTAAGCTTGACAAGGATGAAAAAGGTAAGTGTGTGGATATAAAAACTTATAGAGGTATGATTGGATCTTTACTTTATTTAACCTCTAGTAGACCCGATATTATGTTTAGTATATGTCTTTGTGCTAGATTTCAATCTTGTCCTAAGGAATCACATTTACATGCCGTTAAAAGAATTTGTAAATATTTTCTTGGTACTATTGATTTAGGCTTATGGTATCCTAGAAATGTTGAATTTAATTTGGTAGGATATTCCGATGCGGATTTTGCAGGTAGTTTACTTGACCGTAAGAGTACTAGTGGGACTTGTCAATTTCTTGGTAGTTCCTTAGTTTCTTGGTTTAGTAAAAAGAAAAATTCGGTTGCCTTATCCATTATCGAAGCGGAATATATTGCAGTTGCTAGTTGTGTGCTCAAATTCTTTGGATAAAACACTCTTTGTGATTTTGGATTAAAGTTTGATAATGTTCCTATATTTTGTGATAATACTAGTGCTATCAATTTGACTAAAAATCCTATACATCATTCTAGGACTAAGCATATTGATATTAGACATCACTTTATTAGAGAGCATGTGCAAAATGATAATATTACTCTTGAATTTGTAGGCTCTAATAATCAATTAACGGATATTTTTACCAAGCCTTTGAATGAAGAAAGCTTTTGCAAAAATAGGCTTGAGCTCGGTATTATTCGTTGTGATGCTTCTTGATTTTATAATTTTACTTGTTAAATCTTTTAGAAGGCAATTTGATAGGGGGAGATATAGAAAGCATGTGTTAATATTTTTAGGAAGAGTTGTGCTAAATTTATGTTCATGTTTTTAAGGGAAACATTTATGTAGTTCTAAATTTTTCTTAATTATTCTTTTTTATGATTCTAGAGGAGGAGAAGTTTAAGAAAAATATGCTATAAATTTGTTATGATTTTGATTATATTAATTAGGAGGAGAATTAATTTTTTTGAGTGAATTTCAAGAATGATCTTTATGGTGATATGTTGAATTTTATTATGTGCTACATATGGTTTACATGTATTTCAAGCTATTTTTCTTGAATGGTTTGTCATCATCAAAAAGGGGGAGATTGTTGGCTTTTTGGCCTTAATCTCAAATTAATTGATTAATTAGATCCAACAAATTCTACCACTGCAAAAGGTAGTAAGTGTAGGTCGACGTCAAATCGTCAAGATACTTTCAATTGAAGAGGAGCCACAATAAATACATAGGTGTACACGATGTGGTCAGACAGGACATAACAAGAAAACTTGCAGACAAACTTTGATAACACCTGGCATTGGCCCATCTAGACTAAACAATATGTAATTTTTGCTTTCACTTTCGCTTCGATTTTTTTTACCAATTATACTATACAATATGTAATTTTAGCACCAATTATACTGTACAAATTTATACTATACAGCATATAATTTTAGCACCAATTATATTTTGTACAACACCAATTATATTTTGTACAACACCAATTATACTATACAATATGTAATTTTAGCACAAATTTATCTAAACGAAAACTAAACGATCGCGTAACAGTTAGCTAAATGATCGCTTAGTATTATCTAAACGATCGCATAACAAAACCTAAACGATCGCTTAGTATTAGCCAAATGATCGCATAATGGATACATAAACGATCGCGTAACAATTAACTAAACGATCGCTTAGTATTATCTAAACGATCGCATAAAAAAACCTAAATGATCGCTTAGTATTAGCCAAACGATCACATAATGGATATCTAAATGATCACGTAACAGTTAGCTAAACGATTGCTTAGTATTATCTAAATGATCGCATAACAAAACCTAAATGAGCCAAATGATCGCATAATGGATATCTAAACGATCGAGTAATGATGATGGGAAATTAGTTATCAATTACTTGATGACTAAAATTAGGTGAATGCACTATGCGATGCATGTTCTAAATCTATGTGTTGATTATCATGCGTCGATGGTCATGCGTTAGAGTTAACAAATGTATGCGATGATCATGCGTTCCTGTCACAAGTTTTCTTACGCTCACGCCAAGTATAACACGAACGCAAGTTTCTCGGGTGATCCGAGGTCGAACTCAGGGACTTGTAGCTAGATGTATGTGGTAATGTGCGGTTGAATAAAAGAATGATGGAGGGGTTTCTATGCTAACACTACTCTTACTTCTAACTAAGAGACAACGCAATGAGAATATGAATGAGAGGTAGAGACACGACAACTATTGACAGGAAGTAAATGGATGGAAAAATAGATAAAACGTGGAGATGTCTTCATTGCAACCCTTAAGAGTGATCGCAAGGGCAACCTCAGCCAACGCAAGCTATGCGATCATGCTACACACACTTGTGCCTAAATCTAGGACGTATGCGATGTGTATGCGAACTATCAAGAGACCTTATTCCTAAGTCTCTATTCCTGCTCATATGCTCTCACACATAAACAAGATGACCGCATACTGCCACCATATCCTACTTCTTGGACGCAGTCATTGTCTTCTCCGTAGGGTGCATACGCCGTGTGATGGCAAATGGAGCTTATTCCTAATTCTCCATTCTTGCTTATGCAAACCTAATCTAGGTTTTCTGAGCATCGATTCTAACCTAGCTCTCTCGAGTCTTAGGTTCTTTCTTTAGACTCTCTCCCGAGTAGCTCTAAAGGTGCGGTGGACGCATACATAAGATAAGGTAACCACATAAACTTGGCGACACAAGATTATTCCTATCTCTAGTGAACAATAGCTTACATTGCTTAATGTGACCAAACACTTACCCTCCCGGGCAATTAGTTGTTGCTGACTTTACTCATAGACAAGCATTGCGTCCGTCTACAGACAGGCGTTGCTACAGCTTCAGACTAAGAAAATAAGGTTTTCTCGACCACGGACAGACACAACTCATGGATGCTTTCATTACTTACATATGCATCAGGAATTGATGTAATAGGTCCTTATTCTGATCGCCCTATGAACGATCAGAATAAGGTAAAGCTTGAAGATAAGTTTTGTACTCTATTAATTTCTCAGTCCCACTTATGGGGTCAAATCAATACGTTTGAAGAAGAAAGATTGGAATATCAATCACACACTCACGCAACGCGCACCTCTCGGTGGTTTACTACATGCTTCATATCTCTAATCCATATGACTAAGTATGCGATACTCTAGCAATCTCACTAAGTGATGCCATGAAAGTTAAGGAAGTTAAGTAAAGAAAGATGGAAATGGAATCAAAGGAAACAAAGAAATTCATTGAACATATAATGTATAATTCATTAATCCCAAAATATAATACAATACAATATAAGAAAGGAAGAGAAAATGAAATGATCGGCTGGAAGCGATGACTTGCTTCCAGCGGATGTGCGTCAAGGCTGCCAGTGGTACAATGGATGGATGGTGGAGCTGACTCTCCCGAGATCTATCTTCGATTGAAGGCTCCGGTCGTCACTCGGAATGGATGGGGGAGATGAAGTACTCTCAATTTTTCTTTTCACGCATTAGTCTGGATCGCAGGGATAACCCTGGATCACAAGGATCCACCCTAAGGCGAACCTCAGGCGAAAACCTTAGATAAGTTGAAATTCTGCTCAGCGACTTCTATTTATAGAGCTTGGATCATTGACAACATTTATGGACTACTCTGATTCTGACATTTGCGGTGCATTAGTCCTTTTCTGAATCTCTGCTGCTAACGGCGTGGCAGGTGAAATGTCAACATCATCTTTTGATTTTTCCGAGAGATGCGTTGATGCGTCCATTCCACCAACCTTGCGTTGATCCCTCTATTATGCGTTATCGTGTAGCCGCAATCGTGTAGTGACCGCATTCGCTTAATACCGCAACTTCTACACGATGACCGCAATCGTTTAACGATCGCAACTTCTATGCGATGGACGCATGCGACTGATCACCGCAACACCCATGCGTTGATCGTATGCATTCGCCTTTGCGATGGAGAGTTTCTCTGCATGCGGTTGTCTATGCGGTAGTTCGGCTTCCGCATTTGCGTCCACTTCCTGCGTTAGCTACAAAAATAGACATTTGAATGCATAATAAAGCACAATAATGGGTTAGCCGAGATTCTCAATGCTGAACGTCGCAAGCTTCTTTTCTCACGATTTTCTAACATAATTACCGCATATTCTGCTTAACAGCCTTCATAATTCTAAATAAAAGGACTAAGATGACATTCATTTCTGCATGTCATCATATAACAGTTAGCTAAACGATCGCTTAGTATTCTCTAAACGATCGTTTAACAAAAACTATATGATCACATAATAGATATCTCAATGATCATATAGTGGATAGCTAAGCGATCGCTTAGTATTCACTATACGATCACATAACAAAACCTAAACGATCGTATAATAAAAACTAAATGATCGCTTAGTATTCACTATACGATCACATAACAAAACCTAAACGATCGTATAATAAAAACTAAANTTAGTTATTTTTTTAATCTTTCTAAATCGCATGATTTAATTTTTAGTGTGTTATTTAAATTTATCCTTGATTAAATTGTCTTTAAATTTGAAGTTATCATAGCTTGCATGATTTAAGTTTTGTCTTGCATAAATTTTCTTTAATCAAATTAGTGGATTAACTTTATTGAGCATTGTTTGAAGATAAAATTATTCAAAAAAAATAAAAATAAAATTTGTAGTCAACTCTATTCACCCCCTCTAGTGTTGCCTTTAGATCCTACAACCCTTAGGTTATTTAGGCTAAGAGGTTGTTTGGTCCACCTTTCATCAGGAGTTAGAAGGTTAAGAGATGCATGAGGGCATCTGTTTAGTGTATAGACAGTATATGAGGCTGCTTCTGCCCAAAATTTCTGATGAAGTATTGCATCTGACAGTAGGCTTCTTACTCTCTCCATAATAATTCTATTCAATCTCTTTGCCACCCCATTTTGCTGAGGTGTATACCTAACTGTCTTGTGTCTAGTAATACCATGTCGTCTACAAAAAGCGTTAAACTCCTCTGCACAATAATCAAGCCCATTATCAGTTCTTAGACACTTAATTTGACAGTTAGATAAATTTTAAACATAATCTTCCATTCTTTGAACTTGTCAAACACTAAATCCTTAGATTTAAGGAAATAAATCAAACACTTTCTAGAATAGTCATCCACAAAGGTTAAGATAGAGTTTTGTGAAGTCTCAGTATACAACCGAGTAGCTCCACTTAAGGATTGGAAAGGTGAAGGACCCCATAGGTCCGAATGCACATAGTCAAGGATGGCCTTGGTTGTGCGCTGAGCCTTCAAAAAACTATGTCTTGTAGCCTTCCCTATCACACAATATTCATAAAAGGATAGGCTCTGTTGAATTCCCTTGGGCAGAATTCTCTGATTAGCAAGAGCTTGTAGACCTTTGACACTAATGTGTGAGAGTCTTTTGTGCCAAAAATCTCCTTCAGTAGGCTGCTTCTGAGTCACAATCAAGGCTGAGTGTATTTTCTGAACTTATTGAACAACATAGACACCATTAATCTTGACCCCTCTGAGAATAGGCTTATTGTTCTTCAAAACTTCATAGTAGCCTTCCTTTCCTCTGTATTCATAGCCAATAGAATCGAACATGCCTAGTGAAATCAGATTTTTCTTCAACTTTGGCACATGTATGACATTCCTCAATAGTTTGACTGTTCCATCTTCAAGTTTAAGTGAAACAGAGCCAATGCCAACCACTGGACATTAGTTATTATTCCCCATGTAGATAGAACCTCCATCCAACTCTTTATAAGTGCTGAACCAGTCTTTGTGGGGTGTCATGTGGAAAGAACACCCTGAGTATAGAACCCAATCTAGGTTCTTATTAGTTTCTTCATCTGCCTTCCAATTTGAGGTAGCTAAAGCATCTGAATAGAAGTGAGAATCCTCACAAACTGAGGCTTCACATGACTGATTAGGTTTGACTTTCTGTTGAGGTCGTGGTTCCTTGTTTTTCTGTTCATTCTTCCATTTTAAAGTTCTGCAATCCTTGATTAGATGTCCTAGTTTTTTGCAATATTTACATCTAACCTTGGATTTTTTTCCCCTCTTCTATTGAGCTTTGTTTTCCTTTTTCCTGCCGCTTTAACTTACCTTTGACAAATAAGCCCTCAGCACTAGGCTTATCTTCCTTGCTAGTTAGGAGCTCCATCTCTCTGATTTTAAGAGCTGAAATGATAATATCAGTAGTTAGGGAGTCTCTCCCATATTTTAGGGCACTCTTTACATCTTTGTAGGAATCCGACAATGAGTGGAGAAGCACAAAGGCTTCATTATCTACCCCAATCTCTTCTCCTTGAGTCTTGAATTCAGTTGTTATCCTTTTGAAGTCATATAAGTTCTCTGTCAAGGATTTAGAAGCACTCATCTTGAAGGTAAAAAAACCTTTCCCTTAGGAAAAGCTTATTGGGCAGATTTTCAATCTCATAAAGCTCATTCAGCTTGCTCACAAGTGTGCCTTGAGCAATTAACTGCATGTTCTTTTTTCTTCTTCAGTTGCAGAAATTGGCAGCTTGGTTGGATCCTCAAGGGCCTTATGTGCCCTTTGTTGCCCCAAGATGGCCTTTATATTGGCTTTCCACAAGCCAAAGTCTCATTTCCCATCAAACTTTTCAATGTCATACCTTGCTACTGCCATTTTTTGATTCAAAATTATGTCTGTAAGCTCTAAGATTTTGCTTCTTTGGAATCTTGACTAATCTTGAAGTTTTCTTGCAGACTCTGATACCACTTGTTAGGCTTGATTGGTTTGATGGGCTGAGAAATCACAACATTTGTGTTTGTAGGTTTGTTTGAAAGCCTCTAAGAAAAACAAGTGGTATTTGGATAGTGGTTGCTCGAGGCACATGATGGGAGACCCATTCAAGTTTGTCTCTCTCTCCAAAAAGGATAGAGGTCTTGTACCTTTGGTGACAACAAGAAAGGTAAAATAATTGGTAAAGGTAGTATATGAATCTTCTATTTTAATTGAAAATGTACTTTTGGTTGATGGTTTGAAGCATGATTTACTTAATATTAGTCAATTGTGTGATAAAGGCTTAAAGTTGTGTTTGATAAAAAGAATTGCGTCATTGAAAATGCTAGTGATAGAAAAGTTATATTTTTTGGAAATAGAGATGAAAATGTTTATACTATTGATTTGAATGATTGTCCTATTAATGATAAATGTTTATCGGCTTTGCATAATGATTCTTGGTTATGGCATAGAAGACTAGGACATGCTTAGCTGCACTTAATTTCAAATATTTCCAATAATTCTTTGGTTAGAGGTCTTCCCAATTTAAATTTGAAAAAGACAAAGTTTGTGATGCTTGTCAAAATGGGTAAGCAAACTAAGTCCTCTTTCAAATTTAAAAAATGTAATCTCTACAACTAGACCCCTTTAACTATTACACATGGACTTATTTGGCCCTTCTAGAATTGCTTAGTTTTGGAGGGAACTATTATGCCTTTATAATAGTTTGAATATTTTTCAAGATTTGCTTGGGTTTGATTTGCTAAAACATAAGAATGATGCTTTTGAAAAGTTTTTTCTAGTTTTGCAAAAAGAGTTCAAAATGGAAAATGGTTTTTTTGATTTCTAAAAATAGGAGTGATCATGGAGGAGAATTTGATGGTAATGCTTTTGAAACTTTTTGTGAAGAAAATTGTTTTCTCATAATTTCCCCGCTCCAAGAACTCCTTAACAAAACGGTGTAGTTGAAAGGAAAAATCGTATTTTGCAAGAATTTGCTAGATCAAGGTTGCATGAGTATGGTTTACCTAC
The DNA here is from genome assembly GCF_009727055.1 of Benincasa hispida. Taxonomy (NCBI): domain Eukaryota; kingdom Viridiplantae; phylum Streptophyta; class Magnoliopsida; order Cucurbitales; family Cucurbitaceae; genus Benincasa; species Benincasa hispida. The sequence goes on from NC_052358.1 coordinate 2,221,840, forward strand.
ATACTTTGGGCGGAAGCTGTTAACAACCACTTGTTATGTTTTAAATAGAGTTTTAATTACACCTTCTTTGGATAAAACTCCTTATGAACTTTGGCCATAACAAAATTCCAAATTATTGGGTATTTCAAAGTTTTTGGTTGCAAATGTTTTATTTTGAATAACAAAGACAAAACTTATAAAATTTGATTCTAAGACGGATGTTGTATTTTCCTTGGCTATTCCTCTAAGCTTATAAAGATTTCAATAAAAGAACTTTAGTAATTGAGGAATCTATGCATGTAGTATTTTATGAATCTTGCAATGTTATTTTCTAATGAGCCTATTTATAGTGATGTTTTAGAAGGAAATTTTGGAGATTTTATTTGTTTAGTGACAAAGGCAAGGAAATTGTTTCAAGTAAGCAAAAGGTGAGCTTTAATCGAAAAGAATGAATTTGGTTCTTCATCCATGCCTAAAGAGTGGAGGTATGCTCCTCCAATCCCAAAGAATTAATTCTTGATGATCCCAAACAAGGTGTGAAAACTCGTTCCTCTCTTAATATGTTTAATAATCTTGCTTTTATTTATTCAAATTGAACCAAAAAGTTATAAAGATGCCGAAAATGATGAATTTTGGATTTTAGCTACGCAAGAAGAATTTAATCAATTTGAAAGGAATAAAGTTTGGGAGTTAGTCCCTAGGCCCTCTCATGCTTCTATAAATTGGAACTAAATGGGTCTTTAGAAATAAAATGGATGTGAAAATGGAAAAATATCATTAGACATTAGAAATAAAGTTGGACTTGTAGCTCAAGGTTATTGTCAAGAGGAAGGAATAGATTATGAAAGAAACTTTTGCACCCGTTGCTAGATTAGAAGCTATTAGAATGTTGCTTGCTTTTGCTTCTTATAAGAATTTCATTTTATCAAATGGTGTGAAAAAATACATTTTTAAATGGTTATATCATGGAGGAAGTTTATTGTAGAAAACAACCTCCAGGGTTTGAAAGTTTTGATTTTCCTAACCATGTCTACAAGTTGAAAAATACTCTTTATGGCTTAAAACAAACTCCAAGAGCTTGGTATGATAGACTTAGTAATTTCTTGCTTGAGAATGGATTTAAAATGAGTAAAAATTGATACTACTCTTTTTATTAAGACTAAAGAAAATTGATGTGCTTTTAGTACAAATATATGTGGATGATATTATTTTTTATTCTACTAATCCATTTTTTGTGTGAAGGATTTTCTTAAGTGTATGCATAGTGAATTTGAGATGAGTATGATGGAAGAACTTAGCTTCTTCCTTGGACTCCAAATCAAACAACTCAAGGATGGTATTTTCATAGTCAAGAAAAATACATAAGGGATTTGCTCAAAATGTTCAAAATTCAATAAAGGTAAAATTGCAAAAAACTCCTATGAGCACATCCACTAAGCTTGACAAGGATGAAAAAGGTAAGTGTGTGGATATAAAAACTTATAGAGGTATGATTGGATCTTTACTTTATTTAACCTCTAGTAGGACCCGATATTATGTTTAGTTATATGTCTTTGTGCTAGATTTCAATCTTGTCCTAAGGAATCACATTTACATGCCGTTAAAAGAATTTGTAAATATTTTCTTGGTACTATTGATTTAGGCTTATTGTATCCTAGAAATGTTGAATTTAATTTTGGTAGGATATTCCGATGCGGATTTTGCAGGTAGTTTACTTGACCGTAAGAGTACTAGTGGGACTTGTCAAATTTCTTGGTAGTTCTTTAGTTTCTTGGTTTAGTAAAAAGAAAAATTCGGTTGCCTTATCCATTATCGAAGCGGAATATATTGCAGTTGCTAGTGTGTGCTCAAATTCTTTGGATAAAAACACTCTTTGTTGATTTTTGGATTATTAAAAGTTTGATAATGTTTCCTATATTTTGTGATAATACTAGTTGCTATCAACTTTGACTAAAAATCCCTATACATCATTCTAGGACTAAGCATATTGATATTAGACATCACCTTTATTAGAGAGCATTGTGCAAAATTGATAATATTACTCTTTGAATTTGTAGGCTCTAATAATCAAATTAACGGAATTATTTTACCAAGCCTTTGAATGAAGAAAGCTTTTTGCAAAAATAGGCTTGAGCTCGGTATTATTCGTTGTGATGCCTTCTTGATTTTTATAATTTTACTTGGTTAAATCTTTTAGAAGCGCAATTTGATAGGGGGAGATATAGAAAGCATGTGTTAATAAATTTTAGGAAAGAGTTGTGCTAAATTTATGTTTCATGTTTTTTTAAGGGAAACATTTATGTAGTTCTAAATTTTTTCTTAATTATTCTTTTTTTATGATTCTAGAGGAGGAGAAGTTTTAAGAAAATTATGCTATAAATTTGTTATGATTTTGATTTATATTAAATTAGGAGGAGAATTAAATTTTTTTGAGTGAATTTCAATGAATGATCTTTATGGTATATGTTGAATTTTATTATGTGCTACATGATGGTTTACATGTATTTCAAGCATATTTTTCTTGAATGGTTTGTCATCATCAAAAAGAGGGAGATTGTTGGCTTTTTTGGCCTTAATCTCAAATTAACTTGATTAATTAGATCCAACAAATTCTACCACTGCAAAAGGTAGTAGTTGATTAGGTCGACGTCAAAATCGTCAAGATACTTTCAATTGTAAGAGGGAGCCACAATAAATACATAGGGATTACACGATGTGGTTCAGACAGGACATAACAAGAAAACTTGCAGACAAACTTTGATAACACCCTGGCACTTGGCCCATCTAGACTAAACAAATATGTAATTTTTGCTTTCACTTTCGCTTCGATTTTTTTTACCAATATACTATACAATAGTTAATTTTAGCACCAATTATACTGTACAAAATTATACTATACAGCATATAATTTTAGCACCAATTATATTTTGTACAACCACCAATATAATTTTGTACAACACCAATATTATACTATACAATATGTAATTTTAGCACAAAATTTATCTAAACGAAAAACTAAACGATCGTCGTTAACATAGCTAAATTGATCGCTTAGTATTATCTTAAACGATCCGCATAAACAAAACCTAAACGATCGCTTTAGTATTAGCCAATATGATCGCATAATGGATACATAAACGATCGCGTAACAAAATTAACTAAACGATCGCTTAGTATTATCTAAACGATCGCATAAAAAACCTAATATGATCGCTTAGTATTAAGCCAAACGATCACATAATGGATATCTAAATGATCACGTAACAGTTAGCTAAACGATTGCTTAGTGATTATCTAAATGATCGCATAACAAAAACCTAAATGCAGCCAAATGATCGCATAATGGATATCTAAACGATCGAGTAATGATGATGGGAAATTAGTTATCAATTACTTGATGACTAAAAATTAGGTGAATGCACTATGCGATGCATGTTCTAAATCTATGTGTTGATTATCATGCGTCGATGGTCATGCGTTAGAGTTAACAAATGTATGCGATGATCATGCGTTCCTGTCACAAGTTTTCTTACGCTCAGCCAAGTATAACACGAACGCAAGTTTCTCGGTGATCCGAGGTCGAACTCAGGGACTTGTAAGCTAGATGTATGTGGTAATGTGCGGTTGAAAAAAGAATGATGGAGGGGTTTCTATGCTACACTACTCTTACTTCTAACTAAAGAGACAACGCAATGAGAATATGTGAATGAGAGGTAGAGACACGACAACTATGACAGGAAGTAATGGATGGAAAAATAGATAAAACGTGGAGATGTCTTTACTTGCAACCCTTAAGAGTGATCGCAAAGGGCAACCTCAGCCAACGCAAAGCTATGCGATCATGCTACACACACTTGTTGCCTAAATCTAGGACGTATGCGATGTGTATGCGAACTATCAAGAGACCTTATTCCTAAGTCTCTATTCCTGCTCATATGCTCTCACACATAAAAAATGACCGGCATACTGCCACCATTCCTACTTCTTGTGACGCAGTCATTGTCTTCTCCCGTAGGGTGCATACGCCGTGATGATGGCAAATGGAGCTTTTCCTAATTCGTCCATCTTGCTTATGCAAACCTAATCTAGGTTTTCTAGCATCGATTCTAACCTAGCTCTCTCGAGTCTTAGGTTCTTTCTTTTAGACTCTCTCCGAGTAGCTCTAAAAAGGTGCGGGTGGACGCATACATAAGATAAGGTAAACCACATAAACTTGCGACACAAGATTATTCCTATCTCTATGAACAATAGCTTACATTGCTTAATGTGACCAAACACTTACCCTCCCGGGCAATTAGTTGTTGCTGGACTTTACTCATAGACAAGCATTGCGTCCGTCTACAGACAGGCGTTGCTACAGCTTCAGACTAAGAAAATAAGGTTTTCTCGCACCCACGACAGACACAACTCATGGATGCTTTCATTACTTACATAATGCATCAGGAAATTGATCTGTAATAGGATCCTTATTCTGATCGCCCCTATGAACGATCAGAATAAGGTAAAGCTTGAAGATAAGTTTTGTACTCTATTAATTTCTCAGTCCCACTTAGGGTCAAATCAATACGTTTGAAGAAGAAAGATGAATATCAATCACACACTCACGCAACGCGGCACCTCTCGGTGGTTTACTACATGCTTCATATCTCTAATCCATATGACTAAGTATGCGATACTCTAGCAATCTCACTAAGTGATGCCATGAAAGTAAGGAAGTTAAGTAAAGAAAGATGAAATGGAATCAAAGAAACAAAGAAATTCATTGAACATATAATTATAATTCATTAATCCCAAAATATAATACAATACAATATAAGAAAGGAAGAGAAAATGAAATGATCGGCTGGAAGCGATGACTTGCTTCCAGCGGATGTGCGTCAAGGCTTGCCAGTGGTACAATGGATGGATGGTGGAGCTGACTCTCCGAGATCTATCTTCGATGAAGGCTCCGGTCGTCACTCGGAATGATGGGGGAGAGAAGTTACTTCAATTTTTCTTTTCACGCATTAGTCTGGATCGCAGGGATAACCCTGGATCACAAGGATCCACCCTAAGGCGAACCTCAGGCGAAAAACCTTAGATAAGTTGAAATTCTGCTCAGCGACTTCTATTTATAGAGCTTGGATCATTGACAACATTTTATGGACTACTCCTGATTCTGACATTTGCGGTGCATTAGTCCTTTTCTGAATCTCTGCTGCTAACGCGTGGCAGGTGAAATGTCAACATCATCTTTTGATTTTCCGAGAGATGCGTTGATGCGTCCATTCCACCAACCTTCGTTGATCCCTCTATATGCGTATCGTGTAGCCGCAATCGTGTAGTGGACCGCATTCGCTTAATACCGCAACTTCTACACGATGACCGCAATCGTTTAACGATCGCAACTTCTATGCGATGGACGCATGCGACTGATCACCGCAACACCCATGCGTTTGATCGTATGCATTCGCCTTTGCGATGGAGAGTTTCTCTGCATGCGGTGTCTATGCGGTAGTTCGGCTTCCGCATTTTTCGTCCACTTCCTGCGTTAGCTACAAAAATAGACATTTGAATGCATAATAAAGCACAATAATGGGTTAGCCGAGATTCTCCCAATGCTCTAAACGTCCAAGCCTTCTTTCTCACGATTTTCTAACATAATTTACCGGCATATTTCTGCTTAACAGCCTTCATAAATCAAATAAAAGGACATAAGATGACATTCATTTCTCATTCATCAATATAACAGTAGCTAAACGATCGCTTAGTATTCTCTAAACGACTGTTTAACAATAACATATTGATCACATAATAGATACTCTAATGAACATATATATGGATAGCTAAGCGATCGCTTATGTATCACTATACGATCACATAACAAAAGCCTAAACGATCGTATAATAAAAACTAAATGATCGCTTAGTATTCACTATACGATCACATAACAAAACCTAAACGATCGTATAATAAAAACTAAACGATCACGTAACAGTTAGCCAAATGATCGCATAATCGATTCTAAACGATCGCGTTGAAGGAAATCGATCGCGAGGATTTCCATGGGAAGCGAAAAGATCATTCCAAATTACAAACATATAAGAACATTAAAAATTACAGTCATAAACAGAAACAAATGGTTATGCATTCATTACAAAAATTATAGCATGAAACTAATAATTAAGAAGAAATCTACACATATTTATAGACTCATCTCCACGCTTCTGGATCACGAATGCTCGAACACAACAAAACTGCATGAACATCGCAAACTCGAACTCAGCGATTGCCTCAGTCACGAACACCTCAAAATCACGAACGGCCTCCACAGAACCTCGACGGCATCGAGTTGAGTATGACACCACCAAGAAGGCTGCCTTGGTATTCTCGGTGTGAGAATCTAGAGGGTGGGCTCTGTGTGGACTTGGTTTGAGGCAGAAGACGAAGGATATAACAATCTTGTAAACGATTGAGCAAGTGGGAGAAAACAAAACCTATCGTATAGGTCGATGCCCAATCGTTTAGTAAAAGCTAAGCGATCGTTTAGCTCATCGCTTAACTGCGTGTCTGTTGCCTACAAACACTACACGATCGTTTATCTTGGTCCAAGTTTTCGCTTAGTAAATCCCATTTACTTGACAACTTCCGTGAGATTCTTTTTTGAGAGAGAAAATCTCAAAATCTCAAAACCTCAAAAATCAACATTGTAAAAAACTTCCTAAAAATAGGAAAACAATTTTCCTTTTATCTCACGGTTACCATGAAACCACCAATAACCTCCTACTCAATTGGTTATTAGAGAAAAAGATTTAATTATCTAATAATTCATATTATTATAAATATAAATGATAACCAACTTATCATACTGTATTTATAACCTATAGTTATAATATTTCATCTCATGAAACATATAAAACATAGCTCTTTTCCAATTCTATGGTACTTAATGTAAATATCATTTACATTAATCCTCCACTAGATGTATCTCATACATCATACCGGTCATATCATATGTAATCGAATTACCTCTTGTCAATTTGAACATTTCCAATCAACACCAAAAACTGATCCTCAAATGAATCCATTGAGCTACCAAGGGGACCCTATGGACCTGTAGCTCGAAGCTCCAATGGTATGTGAATAACTGACTAAACTCTTTAGTCACGGGATCCACCATCCGTTAACTGCCAGGTACTTTACTAAAGACCGACAGCTGAACTCTCCTTATCACAGATATATTATGTGTCCATTTTAACCAATCAGCAGTGTGACAACCTTTCATAGATCACTCATAAGTACAACTCGGCCACTAACTGTTATGCCCCTGTAGTTACATCTAAATCTTTAAGTACCACTAATCCTTTTAATGAACATAAGTCATAGTCCTACTATGAATGAGTCCTCTCTTCCAAAGAGAAGATGTGGCCACTATGTTCAAGTCCCGGAATTAGCCCTTAAGGGAGCAATCTCTCTACTTCTCTCTGCTTCGGGAAAGAAGTGAATTCCATTTTGTGTATCAAGTTCCAGCTCCTAGATCAAACAAGTCACCAAAAAGATAGGCACGTTAAGTTGGCAATCTATCCACTCTCACCCATACTAATCAAAGGACCACCCTCAAAGGCAGGAGTTCCCAAAACATTCAGGTTTGAGGTCGTGTCACCTATGGTCATTTAGGTGAGATATAAGTCTCTAGTATCAACGGTGTTATATATAGAGTCTAGTCATCTCGTGGTCCAGTCTTATACAAACTCTTTGCTTAAGACACCCCTGCTTGCACGTCTTCACATGAATGGTTAAGATCTACCATTTGTAGTAGTTTACAACACTTGCAAACCTCTACAAAGCGAGCTGTATTCGTAGTGTCACCAGGATCAAGTATCTAACTTTAATCCTTATACTACAGACCTATTTAGGTTATCACTTAAGACATGATCCACTTGTATATCACATATATATGCTTAAGTTCACATAAGATAACCATGGAGCTTTGTTTATTGGATATGAGTAAATGCCAGAATGAAATAACATTTATTTTATTCATCAAACAATGTGTATCATTAAAACAACGAGACTCCGGAGAATTAGGACACCAATCCTAACAATCTCCCACTTGTCCTAATGACTCGGGAGACTAATGCACAATACAATAAAAACATGTACAATATACAATAAACTAGGGCATACCCCAATATCATCTCCCACTTTCCCTAGACAAGATGTCGCATGTCCTGCAGACCCTAACTCTCCAGGTGACCCTTGAACCTGTCTCTTATACACATCTAGATGTGTATAAGAGACAGGATCAACAACGTTGTGCTCCAATGCGATCTTCGTGACTATCACATCACCGTGATGCACAATCTCCCTGATCAGGTGATATTTTCATTCGATGTGCTTACCCCGACGATGACTTCGAGACTCTTTCGAATTTGCCACAGCCCCGCTGTTATCACAATAAAGTGTGATAGGCAAATCCATATTTGGAACAACTTCCAAATCTGAAAGGAATTTCCTCAGCCACCTTAGCTACTTCACAAGCGACTACGTATTTGGCTTCCATAGTGGAGTCCGCGATGCATCCTTGCTTGATGCTTCGCCATACTACAACCCCTCCATTTAGAGTGAAAAATGACCCCGATGTTGATTTGCGAGAATCTCCATCGGTCTGAAAGTTAGAATCTGTGTATCCTGAAGGATCAAATCTTTATCTCCATACACGAGCATGTAGTCCCTCGTTCTTCAAAGATACTTGAGGATTGTCTTGACCGTTGTCCAGTGATCAAATCCTGGATTGGACTAATACCAACTGACAATCCCTACGGCATAGCAAATGTCGGGTCTGGTACACAACATTACATACATTAAGTTTCCTACAGGAGAAGTATAGGGAATCTGTCTCATCTCCTCAACTTCTTGAGGTGTCTTAGGACATTGATCCTTAGACAAAACGATTCCATGCCTGAAGGGTAATATACCCCTCTTGAAATCCTGCATTCTCTACCTGATCAACATTTGGTTATATACAATGCCTGAGACAGGGCTAACCATTTGTTCTTGCGATCCCAAATGATTTGGATCCCTTGAATATATTATGCCTCACCCAAATCTTTCATTTGGAACTGGGCAGCTAGCCATTTCTTTATGTCAGTCAGATACCTTACATCATTCCCAATGAGTAGGATATCATCCACATACAGTATCAGGAAAGCTACTGAGCTGTTGATGATCTTTTTGTAAACACAAGGCTCATCAACGTTCTGATCAAAGCCAAACGACTTGATCACAATGTCAAATCTGATGTTCCAAGGTCTAGATGTTTGTTTCAGCCCATAAATAGACCTATTAAGCTTGCAACCTCTTTGCTCTTGATCTGAAACTATAAACTCCTCTGGTTGAGTCATATAGATGGTCTCCTCAAGATTACCATTAAGAAAGCCAGTCTTGACGTCCATTTTCCATATTTCATAATCATAAAATGTGGCTATGGACAGGAGAATCCCGATAGACTTGAGCATGACAACAGGTGAGAAAGTTTCCTCATAGTCAACTCCCTCGACCTGGGTATAACCATTTGCCATGAGTCTAGCCTTGATGGTTTGCACCTTTCCATCTACACCTTTCTTTCGCTTATAGATCCACTTACACCCAATAGGTCTTATCCCATCAGGTGGATCAACAAGCTCCCGGACGTTATTGAAGTACATAGACTCATTTCCTGGTTCATGGCTGTAACCTATTCATCTTTGTCAACATCCTCCATTGCTTTCTTAAAAGACAATGGATCCTCGACCTCATCATTCGTAATAACGTTTTGGGCTTCAGTCAAACCCATGTAGCGATCCGGTGGGTTCATAACCCTCCCACTACGTCAAGGTAGTTTCAACTCTTGAGCTGGTTGACTAGATGTTCCGACCTCAACAGCTCTTGTTGATCTGTCGGCCTGTTCAACAACTCTTGTTGAACCTTCAACAATCTCAGTCTCTCTAGAGATCTCACGCAAAACGAGCTTACTTCGTGGCTTATGATCCCTCATGTGGTCTTCTTCAAGGAAGATAGAATTTGTAGAAATAAATACTTTGTTCTCACTCGGATCATCGAAGTATCCACCTCTTGTTTCCTTTGGGTAGCCTACAAAGAGGCAAACCTTTGAACGCATTTCTAACTTCTTTGGGTTAGTCACTATCACATGTGCCAGACAACTTCAAATCCTGAAGTGGCGTAAACTACCTTTACGGCCTCTCTACAACTCAAAAGGTGTTTCAGAAATACTTTTTGAAGGAACGTTGTTCAGGATATAACATGCAGTCTCCACTGCAAAACCCCAAAAATAATCTGGAAGATGAGCATAACTCATCATAGACCGAACTATATCCAACAAGGTTCTGTTTCTCCTTTCAGATACACTATTCTGCTGAGGTGTACCAGGGGCCGAAAGTTGAGACACAATCCCATGTTCTATTATATAGTTCTGGAATTGGAGGTCCAAATACTTTTCACCATGATTATATCGTAGTGTTTTTATCTTCTTATCTAACAAGTTTTCAACTTTAGCCTTATACTCCATGAACTTGTCAAAGGCTTCAGACTTACGTTGCATTAGGTAGAGATACCCGAACCTTGAATAATCATCTATGAAAGAGATGAAATATTCATACCTACCCCGAGCTCTAAAATTCATCGGACCATAGAGGTCTGAATGTACAAGCTCCAAGGTTTCTTAGCTCTTAACCTTTTCCAGTAAAAGGTCATTTGGTCATCTTACCTTCGAGGCATGATTCACATACCGGCAAGGAGTTTTCTTCTAAACTCTTTAGAAATCCACTTTTCACCAACTTTTCAATCCTATTAAGGTTGATGTGACCTAACCACAGATGCCAAAGATGGGCATTTTCTTTAGGAGAAACCTTTAGTCTTTTAGCTGTTGATGTCTACTGAACATTTCATTGTTGAACAAGGCTTTTATGACTAATAGCCTTAATACATATAAGTTACTTTTCATTAAACCATAACCAATCTCCACTCCATTCTTGAAAATAAACACTTTATTCTCAGAAAAGCAGACGGTATAACCTTGTTCAATGAGACAAGAAGCCGAGATTAAGTTCCTCTTAATATGAGGAACTACAAAAACATCATCCAGTAACAGATAACGTTTCTTGTCAACAAATAACTTCAGCCTGCCTACAGCAAAAGCTGAAACAACCTCACCAGTGCCGACTCGAAGAGTCATCTCTTTCTATGGCAACGTTTGCCAAGACCTAAATCCTTGGTAAGAGGAACTGACATGATTGGTAACACCCGAATCAAGGATCTAGGCAGAATCATAGTTCTCTACCAAATACGTCTTCAAGACCAATTTACTGTCTTGTCTTCTATTTTGGAGAGTAGTGGGATCAGTATCAGAACAACTTACACTACTGGTTTTGTCATCCATCCCTTTATGCTCGAAAAGTAAGAACTGACATTCGAATAAATCTTGCAGTGAGTCCATGATCTCATGTGCAATGATCATGTTATCAACCCTTTTGGCCAAAACATCAGATATGTTAGCCAAATTGTGAAGTCGGGCCAACGAATTAGCCTTCATCCACACCTCATATGCATTGCCAACACTTCGCGGTGCATTAAGGGTCGGGACTTGAGGACACTTCTCAACCATGACAAATACGAGGTCGTTTGCCATAAAATATGTTTCACACGATTCTTTCCACTGTAAGTAGTTGGTCATATTAAAAACACTAAATGGAAATACTAACGAGTTGCTGAAAAGAAAAACACATTGTCCTACATTAGGTTTTAAGTAAATACCCGTTGTAAAACAAAACAACATCCAACAAGGTTTTAGCAAAACTAAAATGAACCCCGTGTGACATCTAGTTTCACAATGATGCTTCAAAGGTGTAGGACAAAAGCCGTCGAAGGGAGGTCAGTTATCCCTCCTCTGAATTGAGAAGTTCTTAATCAGTCATTAATTCCATAACAACTCTTGCTCCTATAACAACTAGCCATTATTGATTTGGCCAAGAGATTATTAACTTACTTAACAATCTCCTGTAAGTGTAACCTGCCATTTTAGGCCATAGAGATTTTCCCCAAAAAGCCAATCCGAAGGGAAAAAATCCAATTGGAAAAAAACCTAAAGCGACCCTATCTATTTCTAGAGTTCACCTTGATCTTGATCAACGGCACATAACCTATCCAAAAGAGGACGCTGAAAGGCGATACGAAGGAGTACAGAATGATCTCACGGTGTGAACCAATGACAGAGACCATAGGACCTGTCTCTTATACACATCTAGATGTGTATAAGAGACAGCACTTGATATTGACTCATGCAAACACCATCCGAAGGGGGATGCTCTCAGGGCACCATGAGGCCAAGCATGAATCTCACGGTGTGAACATACAGGGAGAAACGTGAGTGGGATCATAGACATATCAGATACATCTTTTCCTCTCACTAAGTATTTTATAACCTAGGGTTTAGCTTACTTAGAAAAAACACGGCTAAAGATTTTATCTAAGTGACTTTTAGGTTTTCCCAAGAGTAACTTTTACCTTGGATAGTTAAACAACTTTTGATCATCCTCCATTAAACTCTTTAACGGAGTCTTTGACCAAATCGTCGCATGAATCATCGCATGCTTGTTGAAAATCTATCTAATTCACCTTTTCAGGTAGGTTCCCTGGTAGGGGTGTTACGTTTCTGTCAACTTAAGAACCCCAGCCTCGCCAGAACCCGTCTTAGACAAAAGGTCCCTTATAGATAGATTTAAAACAAATTTAATCTTTTATGCCAACCAATTTAATCCTATTAAACCGATTTGAAAAGATTAATCTAGATTACTAAACTCTTTAGAACCACTTGAACTTAGGTCTATCTAAATCGAATTTGAAACCCTTTTAAAAAGCTTGAGTTCACCCTAAGTCTGCATGCCACTCTTTCTTATTGATTTTAGGTCTAATTTCCTTTATAACACTTATAAACGGAAACCAAAACCACAATGCTAAGCTAACACATGCAAGACATTTATAACAATTATAAACAGCCTAAGTGTCATGCTTCATGTATTGTCCATTCATTGCTACTTCTTTTATATAACACTTATACAAAACAGCAATGAAACAAGCAAAACATATTTCCATTCACCCTTAGACTATAACACATATAATAAAAGGATGATGCATGATAATGCTCACTGCATGCAAAATATAACTCTTATATTTCATGATGCATGCACATGCTTTTAAGTAAATTCTTCATGCTCGATTATAACATTTATAATACATAATGCATAAATAATTGCACAACCTAAGGTCGTTTTTAAACTATATGTCAAACACTTTGGCATATAAGCACCATACATCACATGTATAAAAAAATAAATAAATGTTGATGAATCGGGTAAAATTGTCTTAAAAACACAAAATTAAAGCTAACTATTACAACGACAATGAGTCTCCGATTCAAACAGGCGAACCGGGTCTTGAACCGTCTGGGCGAAGCAACGCGTCTCTAACCATCATGTACAAAACTCCCCGCGATCGTCTACACGATAAAACAAACGCTATGCTCTATCGCTTACCAACACTCCCAGAGCTAAATGATCGTTTAGCAAATACTACACGATCGTGTACCTTTTACTAAGTGATGAAGCTTGAGGTACGCGATTGCTTAGCGTGCTCCGCACAACGCCCGCCTTCCGCAATCGTCTAAACGATTAGGATGCATCAAAGCACCATCACCTAAGCGATCTCTTAGCTAGCGCCTCCGTATCGTATACGCGCGATCGTGTAGGTAGTAACTAAAAGATGAGGCTTGCTAGCTACACGATCGTTTAGCGCACGCCTTTTACTAAACGATGAGCAGCACATGCTCCCACTACGATCATCTACTCCAGCTCCTATGCGATCGGGCAAATAACGCTATACGATAGAGTGAACAATTTACCCTATCGCCTAACATTAGCTAAACGATCGTTTAGTAAATACTACACGATCGTATAAAAAATTCTACACGATCGCTTTGTTAAATCCCAACGATCGTTTACCTTAAGCTACACGATACGACCAACACTTGGTCTTCTTCTTCGTTGAGAACCGAATTTTCATGCTTCAAAACTTCATCATGAATGACTCGACTAACTCAAACTCTTTGAATTACAAACTAGATTGCAAGTTAATTACGCCCATAAACACAGGGGTTCTTACAAATTAACACTTTGTAATTGAAGAAAGATTTAACTAAAGGCAATTAAACCCGAAAAATTCATCAACTCTATCCACAAATGCACTTAACAATTAAACACAATGCAGAAGCCCACCGAGACTGTAAAATGAAGTTCAAAACAAACTTGTAATTTGGAATATCAGAACAACCTGGCTCTGATACTAATTGAAGGAAATCGATCGCAAGGATTTTCATGAGCAGTGAAAAGATCATGCCAAATTACAATCATATATGAACATTGCAAATTACAGTCATAAACAGAAACAAATGGTTATGCATTCATTACAGAAATTACAGCATGAAACTACAATAATCAAGGAGAAATCTACACACATTTGTAGATTCATCTCCATGCTTCTGGATCACGAACGCTCGAACACAGCAACCTCGAACGCTCGTTCAACACGATCGCTACACTGCACGAACACCGCACACTCGAACCCAGCGATCGCCTCAGTCACGAACACCCCAACAACACGAACGACCTCCACAGAACCTCGATGGCATCGAGTTGAGTATGACACCACCAAGAAGGCTACCTTGGTATTCTCGGTGTGAGAATCTATAGGGAGGGCTTTGTGTGGAGTTGGTTTGAGGTAGAAGACGGAGGACACAACAATAGTGTAAACGATTGAGCCAGTGGGAGAAGACAGAACCTATCGTATAGGCCAATGCCTAATCGTTTAGCAAAAGCTAATTGATCGTCTAGAAAAAGCTAAGCAATTGTTTAACTCATTGCTTAGTTGCGTGTCTATCGCCTACAAACACTACACGATCGTTTACCTTGATCAAAGTTGTCGCTTAGTAAATCCCACTTACTTGACAACTTCCGTGAGATTCTTTTTCGAGAGAGAAAATCTCAAAATCTCTTTTTATCAACATTGTAAAAAACTTCCTCAAAATAGGAAAATAATTTTTCTTTTATCTCACGGTTACCATAAAACCACCAATAACCTCCCACTCAATTGGTTATTAGATAAAAAGATTTAATTATCCAATAATTAATATTATTATAAATATTAATGATAACCAACTTATCATACTGTATTTATAACCTATAGTTTTAATATTTCATCTCATGAAACATATAAACCATAGCTTTTTTCCTATTTCATGGTACTTAATGTAAATCTCATTTACATTAATCCTCCACTAGATGTATCTCATACATCATACCGATCATATCATATGTAATCAAATTAACTCTTGTCATTTGAACATTTCAAATCAACACAAAAAACCGATCCTCAACTGAATCCATTAAGCTACCAAAACCCTATGGACTTGTAGCTCGAAGCTCCAACGGTACGTGAATAACTGACTAAACTCTTTAGTCACGGGATCCACCATCCGTTAACTGCCAGATACTTCACTAAAGACCGACAACTGAACTCTCCTTACCATAGATAAATTATGTGTCAATCTTAACCAATCAGCAGTGTGACAACCTTTTACAGATCGCTTGTAAGTACAGCCTGGCCAATAACCATTATGCCTCTGTAGTTACATCTAACTCCTTAAGTACCATTGATCCCTCTAATGAACATAAGTCATAGTCCTACTATGACTGAGTCATCTCTTCCAAAGAGAAGTTGTGGCCACTATGTTCAAGTCCCGGAATCAGCCCTTAAGGGATCAATCTCTCTACTTAACCCTGTTTCGGGAAAGGAATGAATTCCATCTTGTGTATTGAGTTCCCAACTCCCAGATCAGACAGGTCCCCAAAAAGGTAGGCATGTTGAGTTGGAAATCTAGCCACTCTCACCCATACTAATCAAAGGATTGTCCTCAAAGGCAAGAGTTCCCAAAACACTCAGGATTTAGGTCGTGTCACCTATGGTCGTTTAGGCGGGGAATGGGGGAAAAATTCCCCGTGAGCTAAACAAGGACGAGGATGGAGAATGCATTCCCGTCCTCGGCTCCAGCCCGGCCCTGCCCCGTTCTCTGTCCCCGCCCCAATTAGTTTTTACATATTTATTTAGTATAGTTATCTAATGATATGTTATTATTATTATTATATCTGTCTCTTATACACATCTAGATGTGTATAAGAGACAGGATAATGAATATTTTTAAATTGAATATTTAAATTTAGATTATATATGTGAATAATTTGATTTATATTTATTTCTTTCTACTAACAAATATTAATTAGCTTTTTTAGGCCAAAATTTAAGTAATTTATCTTTAAATTCAAATTGTCATCCAAAACTAACCATAATAAACAATTTAATGATAAAGTTGATTATTTAATTAAAATCACATTAGTGATTTAAATTAATTGACTTTGTACAACAAAAAAAAGTAATGGAAAAAAATTTCCTGCAGGGAACCCGATCCCCGCGAATTCCCTGCGGGGAATCCCCGCCCCGATCCCCATGGGGAATTTCACGGGGATGAGGAATAAAATGGAAAATGGGGACGGGGATGGAGAATGGCATCCCCGGCCCTTCCCTGCCCCGCCCCGTGGACATCTTTATCAACGACGTTATATATAGAGTCTATTTATCTCGTGGTCCGGTCTTTTACAAGTATAGGACACCCCTGCTCGTACGTCTCTACATGAATTGTCAGGATCTATCATCTGTAGTAGTTTACTTGTAAACCTCTACAAAGCAGACCGTATTCGTAGTATCACCAAGATCAATGTATCCAACCTTAATCCTTATACTAAGGCATGATCCACTTGTAGATCACATATACATGCTTAAGTTCACATAAGATAGCCATGAAGCTTTGTTTATTGGATATAAGTAAATGTCATAATGAAATAACATTTATTTTATTCATCAAACAATGTGTATCATTATAAACAACGAGACTCCGGGAGAATTAGGACACCAATTCCAACACACGTAACGTTTACCTAAACGATCGCTTAGTAATATCTATCTGATCGCTTAGTAATATTTAAATGCTTGTTTAAAGTATTCGTAGAGACGTGTTCACCGTGCGTTCTGAAGGCTTTTTAAAAATTGGGGGTAATTTTGAAATTTCGCATGGGAAAAAGGTGAGTGGTAGAAAAGTTTTTAGGAAGAGGTCATTGGTAGAAATTTTTTTGGGTTTCAGGTCATTTCTTGAAATTTTTCAAAAGAAAGGACATTTAAAATTTGGGGTTCTTTTTAAATATAGAAAAATGAACCAAAATATTTATAAATGTAGCAAAATCTCACTGTTTATTTGTGATAGACTGCTATAGACTACTATTTGCATCTATCTGTGTCATGATAGACAAAAATAATAGTCTATCGTGGTCTATCGCAAATAGACTGTGATATTTTGTTATTATCTGTAAATATTTTCAGTTGTTTTGTTATTTAAGATAGTTTACCTAAAATTTATTTAATTTAATAAAAAAATAATAACAAAATATGAAATTTCATGAAATCAATAAAAACAAAAGATTGACCTTATTTTTGCTATACTTTTCAAGTTTCTCTACTTTTGGTAAATTTTTTCCAAAAGCACTCTACTACTACATTTAATCCGTATTTTAATTGTACATTGTAATATATTTGGGGCAATTTTCAAAGCCATAAAATTTAGTTCCTAGGTTTTAAAATATTATAATTTTACCTTTAAAATTTGAGTTTCATTTCAATTTAGTCATTGGGTTTCAAAATACTCACTTTTCATATTTAGTGTTAATATTTATTAATCGATTGAAAATAATTGTGATTTATTAAATTTTATTATTTTTCATCACTGTTAAAATTAAACTGAAAATTGCACTTCATTATTATTTTAAATTAATTAAAACATAAAAACTGAAAGTGATTATATAGTGAAAAAATTGAGGTTAAAGGTGTACATCTTGAAACCTGGGGATCAAATTGTAACAAAACTCAAATCTCTAAAAGTAAAATTGTAACATTGTAAAACTTAGAGACTAGAATGAAATTGAAATCAATATCAAAACTTCAAGACTAAATGTGTATTATTTTGAACCTTATGAACCAAATGGCAACCAAGCTCAAAACTTAGAGATAAAAAATGTACCTTTTTTCTATAGGGTAATTGTAATAGGTAACACTTTTAGGACTAATAATTAAGTATATAACAACAGTTTTAAAGCAAATAAAT
This sequence comes from Benincasa hispida, assembly GCF_009727055.1. Taxonomy (NCBI): domain Eukaryota; kingdom Viridiplantae; phylum Streptophyta; class Magnoliopsida; order Cucurbitales; family Cucurbitaceae; genus Benincasa; species Benincasa hispida. The sequence goes on from NC_052358.1 coordinate 2,240,114, forward strand.
ATAGCAAAATCTATCAGCGATATAATCTATCAACGATAGACTTAGAAAGTTAGATCTAAAATTTGATATATCTACTAATTCTTTTACATTGTACCGTTATATCTGTTAACACCTTGGGTCTGATTACTGTATTTGCAACTGCATACTGTATTATTAATTAGGGAGGGAGATTCTTTTGTGGGATCCTGCTACCCACTACATTTCCTTTTGGGTTACAAAGTTAGTTTGGATTTATCACATTCGTAAAGGTAATTGCTTGTGTCCTCTTCTTTGGTGATGGGCCTGGTGTGGAAGTATTTTATCATCTTTGGTGGTAACCATAACATAACTTGGTCATGGTTCCTATACATCTCTAGCCCATTCAGGTACTTTTTGAGTATGTGCAGTTGGATTTCTTTTCTTTGTTTCTCTACTTGATCAGGGGTTTCTTGTATTATTTGACTTTGTTTTTGTGTCTTGACCTCAGGGGGTTAAAGTCCTTTTTTTATTGTAATATTTGCTGATAGTAATTCTACAAGTTATTGTCTCTTAGAACTAGGATATCTAGAAGCATTAGTGATAAAAGTATGCAGGATAGAAGAAAATTAGGTAAAAGCACTTTCCATGCATTTATTAAACCTAAAAGAAAGTTTAAGAAAAAAAATGATATCATTAATGCGTTGCAATGCTGGAATACAAGAAAAGATAAGGAAAAGAAGGGCCATGTGTTGAAACCAAAAAGTGGCAACGATGAAGGAAGTACACATGGTAGAAGAAACTACTGAGGATGGAAAGATAGAAGTAAGAAGATCAATCGCAAGGCCACCCCCAAAATTTACAATTATGCTTGCCTTCAAGCATATCTTTCAATTATCTTTCATACAAAATTTCCACTTTTTATTCGTTAGTCAACCTCTCAGGATACTTCGTGTAAGCCCTCAAACTCTTCCATTCAAGAAGTGTTGAAAATAAAAATAAAAAATAAAAAATTCCTACGTGTAGAGATCATGTGGTTGAGATTAGGGACAAAGTGTTGTATACAAATAGTGAAGGAAAAGTTGGGAGCATAATAGGTTGAAGTTTTGACTAAGTATGTAAACTATGCTACGAACTCATAGCATAGTAAAGAATGAAGAAATTTGACAAGTGTTCAAACCATACAAGGCATGAGTTAACCTAGATAAGTGAAGAATTGGCTAAGTGTTAGTAAAGGGATTCAACTCATAGCATAGTTAAGTAGAAGAAGTCATAATATAGTTAAAGTCATAGCATAGTTGAGTAGGAGAAATCATAGCATAGTTGGGTAAAGTACTCATAGCATAGTTAAGAAAGTTCAACTCATAGCATACACTCGTAGGATAGTTAAGGAAGTTCAACTCATAGCATAAACTCGTAGCATAGTTAAGGAGGTTTAACTCATAGCATAGTTGAGAAAAACCCCTGGGCACCTTGTGGACGCATGGAGAGTGACTTCGATGCATAGAAGACATCTTGGAAGCTATGCTATGAAAATGGCGAACTATTATATGAGAATAAGGAACTATGCTATGAGTATTAGGAGTAGGGGCCTAATTTTGGATAAGTCATCTTAAGTTGAACACATTATAGGAGGTGAAGGAGACCTTGGCCGCATACTAGGGTGAAAATGGACTTACTTGGCCGCATACTAGGAAAATTTGGACGCATAGAAGAATTATCTTGGGATGTCTAGGGTTAAGTGAATAATAGGTAAATGATTGGTTAAGTATTGAGAAACCATTCGTTGAACTATGCACAACCAAGTAAGAAACTAAGGTTGGACGCATAGTCCTCAGAAGGTGGACGCATGGGGCAGTCTAGGGTAAGAATTTGGCTAAGTGTTGGGCAATAAATGACACAACTGTTGGAGTTAATGTACTAAATCAAATGTATCTTTTAGTTTGTAAAGACAAATTATATATCTAATAAAATAGAGGTATTTTATTAATGTTTAGACTGCATTAAATCAATCCAATAAACTAAGATCCAAGGTTATTTTATGAAACTTAAACATGTATGTGGAGACATATAGGTGGATCACGTTTAAGTGATAACCTAAAGAGACTGTAGTAGGTTGAGTACTTTATCCTGGTGACACTACAAATACGACCTACTTTGTAGATGTTACAATTGTTGTAAAGTACTATAAATGATCTGATCCCGATCGTTCATGTGGAGACATACGAGGCAGGGTATTCTACACAAAGAGTTTGTATAAGACTGGACCGTGAAATGAATAGTCTCTCTATATAACACCGTTGCTAAAAGAGACTTATATTTCACTAAGATGACAATAGGTGACTTCACCTTAATCTTGAGTGAGTTGTGAACTATTGCCTATGAGAGCAATCCTTTGATTTGTATGGGTGTGGGTGGCCTTGTTAGTTGATTCAACAAGCCTACTATTTTGGGGACTCGTTCGAGTAGGGAGCTGGGAACACAACTACACAAGATGAACTTCACTTCTTTTCCGACCTGAGGGAAAATAGATAAATTGCTCTTTTAATAGCTGATTTTGGGTCTTGAACATTGAGGTCTCAACCTCTTACTGGCTTGAGAGGTGTTAGTTTGTAGTTGAACTATAACTGTTTGTTCATTAGAGGGATCAGTGGTATTTAAGAAGTTAAATGTAACTATAAGGGTAAAATGGTATTATGACCCAGCTATAGTATGAGGAATTTGTGAAGGGTCGACTCGTTGTTGATTGGTTATATCCGTGGACACAAATAAATCTACAATGCTAGTGCAGCTATCGGTCTTTAGTGGAATGACCGATAGTTAATAAAAATTGATTAATTAATCTTATATCATTGGAGCTTCTAATCTGTAGGTTCATAAGGTCCCCTTATTAGCTCACTAAAGCATATATAAGAAGAATGATTTGAATTATTCAAATCAATTGCATAGTAATGAGATTAATATAATATAGTCAATTATAGATTTGATCTATAACTAAGAGAGAAAAATATTTGAATAACATTCAAACATTAAAGAGATGTATACATATAGATATGTGATAATTATATGTTGATTAATTCTATATTAAATATGATTTAACATAGTCGTTTAATTGACTAATTAATGGTTAATTAATTAATTAATTAATTAATTTTCAGAAGTAGAGAGCAATAAAATGTGATGTTTTATTTATTAATTAATTATATATATTAAATTGGATTTAATATATATGGTTATTTAATTTTTGGACTAACTAATTAAAGAAAGCTTATTTAATTAAATTAGAACTAGAGTAGAAATAGGAAAGATTAGGAGAAGGGGGTCACCTCCTCATGGTCTTCATGACCCATGTTTGTGACACGGTTGAATTGGGAATTCTAAATCCTAGTCTCCTACTACTTCTCTCAAAATCTCTCTTCTTTTCTTTACTACTTCTTCTTCCTCTTCCAAGTCTTGGAGACCACACATCTAATTCTTGGGATCCTAGAGAATAACAAGGTTTTACTTATAGTGTTGTGCCTTGATCATTGAAGAGACATTCCGGAGAAGATGCAGAGAAGATGCTGAGGGAATCATGAAGAATTTGGGAATCTACAAAGGTAAGGTTTAGCTCTTCCCTCTTTTCTTCTCTCAAATGCATGCTAATCTTGATTATTTATCTATTATGTTATTATTTTTATACTATATTTTGTTTATGTAAAATTAAAAACAAAATTGCTAGACGATCACATGCATCCACTTGGGATTCGATCCTTCAATTGGTATTAGAGCCAAATTTGTGCAATTTTTATTTTTGGTTTGGTGGGTTGCTTTTAAAATATATGCATGAGATGTATATGATTTTAATTGTGGTTTACGAGTTGACTATTTAGGCTTTTGGCATTTAGATTTACAATTTTAATTCATAAGATCAATGTAAAATCTAGTGTTTATGGGTATTTTTTTTTTTACTATAAATCGAGTCTGTAAGTCTGTGTCTTTATTGGTAAAAAGTTGCTGTGAAAAGAACCAAGGAAAACGAAGGTAAAACAAGAAAAAACAAAGAGAAATAATGCAATGCGGTTTGGTTTTTCAGGGATAGCTCTTACAAATTTATTGATGACTGGAGTTCTAACTGTTGGATCATACTGAAATTTGGTCAGTATGTTTAGGACACTTAGGTCTCATTTTGAACAGTTGGATCGTCATTTTGAGCCTTGGTTTATCCATCGTTGCTGCTGAACAGAAGCAAATTTTTTGTCTTTTTCCGTTTTCTTTTAGGATTTTCTAAAATCTAGGGTTTTTTATTTTATTTTATTTTCTAGGAATGCTAATAACTGGTCAACTTTTCTATTTTTTCAATTTAATTATGTATGAGATGTATGATTTAAATTATTTTTGAATGGTGCATAAAGTATGTCATTTAAATTCAAAATCTCACCTTTGGATAAACATGTTCATGCATCATGTCAAAATGTAAGTGTTATATTTTTTGGATGCATGATGAAATTAGCACGCTTATGCATCTTATAGTGTTATATTATTTTAGATGTATGGTACATTAAGCATGTTCATGCATCATACTAGGTTATAATTGTTATAATGTATGATGACATGATGGATATGTGTGCTTAATAATTGTTAGATATAAGTGTTATATTTTTCAATTAAAATAAATTTTGCATTGAGCATGACATTACTTAGATAAATATAAATGTTATATTTAATCAATGTCTTTGAATGCAATTATAGATTTTATTTTTTATTATTTTATAATTTTTATAAGTATAATAAAATTAGAATTAAAATCTATAATAAAGAGTTATATCCAAACATAAGTCCAATTTAGTTTTAAATGGTTTAAAATTAATTCACCAAGACTTATGTTAAACACATTTCTAATAAGATTAGAAATGGGTTAATCTTTTAATTTGTTTTAATATGATTAAAATGAATTTCAATAAGAGATTAAATTTATAAAATAATTGCTCATAAGAGAACTTTGTCTACGGAAAGTTCTGTGTAGGCTAAGATATTTAAGCTGACGAAAACGGAACACCCCTACCTGGGAACTGACATGAAAGGTGAATTGGACAAATATTTTATAAGCATGCAATAAATGATTGACTTCATTAAAAAGTTTAACAAATGAAGTCATATATTGTTGAAATATTCAGTATAAGCATTATATTGAGCAAATTAACAAATATTTAGTTAAAATTAATTAGTCGGTTTTTACTAAGTTAATAAAGGTCGGTTTTTACTAAGTTAATAAACCCATTTTTGTAAAATACTCAATGGGAGGAAAAAGATATATATGTTATGTCAATTTTTTCACTCACATTCTCTTTAAAAGTTCACATCTTGAGACTCATACTTGGTTTCAAGGCGCCCTAGAAGCATCCCTCTTTGAATGGTGTTTGCATTGGTCAATATCAAGGTAAATGGAGGGAGTGTTTATAGTAAGTGGGGGAAGGATATGTGTCAACATGTCCTACGACCTCCTTCATTGGTTTACATCGTGAGACCTTCTTACACGGTCTTGAAGTGTCCTGGGAGCATTCCCCTTTGGATGGTTTTTTCATTAGGTCAAACAGAGGCAAACTTCATAAATGGTTTCTAGATAGGATCGCTTTAGTTTTTACCCTAATCGGTTTTTCCCTTCAATTGGTTCATTGGGACGGAACTCTAAGGTCTAAAATAAAAGGTCACACTTACAATAAATGTTAAGCAAGTTAATGATTTCTTGACCAAATCAATGGTGACTAATCATTATAGGAATAAGAGTTATTATGGTGTAATGATTGGTTGAAAGTGTCTCAATTCAGGGAAGGGTTGATGGACCACCCTTTGGTGGCTTTTGTCCTAAATCACCGCAGCATCATTGCATAATGGAATAATGTTGGGTTCATTATTAGTTTTTGCTAAACTAATTGGATTAAAATGAATGTTTGCATAAATTTCTAAAATAAGTAATTTGTTTTCTATCAACAAAATTGACTAGCGCTTCAATGAACCTTCTTAATGTTGACATATTGACCGAATTCAATTACACACCTTGGAAAGAATCGATTAAAACCACATTCATGGTTAACGACCTTAACTTCGCCTTGACTGAGGAATGTCCTCTTGTTCCAACACTTAATGCAACACAAAATATTTCTAATGCATACAAAAGGTGGACGAAGGCCAATCTTGAGGCTCGAGTTGACAATTTGGCGAGCATACCTAATGCCTTGGCCAAAAGATTTAAGAGCATGGTCACTGCACTTCATATTATGAAATTAATGCAAGAGTTGTTTGAGCGAGTGTTCTTACAATTCAAGTAGGATGGAATTGATATAGACGAAACTAGTAATGTCAGCTCCCTATTTGAACTCCGGTCTGTATTGAATGTCAAGGGACAAATACAGGAGGCAAAAGTTGCTAACTCTAGCGAAGTTTATCAAAGAGGCTTGACCTTGGAGGAAAAACTTGGAGGTCATAATAAGGGTGTTCAAGTTGATCTCACTGCTCTCCTAAATAGAAAGAGATCCAATGACAGTAAATATGATTTACTTGTCCTGGAGCCGTGCTTAGTAGAGAATAATGATTCTGACTGGATAGTTGATTTAGGGGCTACTAATCATGTATGTTCTTCGTATCAGGGATTTAATTCCCCGAGACATTTGGAGATAACTCTTCGAGTTGGTACTGTGAGGCCATTTTAGTTGTTGTCGTAGGCAGGCTTAAGTTACTTCTGGACAAGAAATGATATATGCTATTAGATGACATATATGTAGTTTCTTAATATGAAAAGGAACTTAATCTTTGTTTTTTGTTTGATTGGACAAAATTATTCTCTCTCTTTCTCTAGAAGTAAAGTGTTTATTTTAAAAAACGAAATTGAGATAAGATTTGCTTCAAAAGAAAGTAAATTATATGTACTAAGATCGTTAGTTACAAAGGTTGTCCTAAATATTGAAATGTTCAGAACGACAACAACTGCTAAGAGACCAAGGATTTCTCCTAGAGAAAATGCCCACCTTTAGAATCTAAGGTTAGGTCACATTAATCTCAGTAAGATCGAGAGATTGGTGAAAAATAGACTTCTAAATAGTTTAAAAGAAAATTCTTTACCTATATGTGAGTCATGCCTTAAAGGCAAGATAAGATAACGATCTTTTACTGGAAAAAGTTATAGAGCCAAAGAGGCCTTGGAACTTATACATTTAGATCTCTATGGTCCGATGAATGTAAATGTAAGATGGGGGTATGAATATTTTATCTCTTTTATAGATGATTATTTAAGATAGGGTATCTATACCTAATGGAACACAAGTCTGAAACACTTAAAAAGTTCAACAAATATAAAACTAAAGTTAAAAAATTGTTAAGTAAAAATATAAAAATACTACGATTTGATCATGGTGAAGAGTACATAGACTTAAAATTCCATAACTATATGATAGAACATGGAATAATGTCCCAACTCTCAGTCCCTGATATACTTCAGCAAAATGGTGTATCGGAAAGGAGAAATAGAATCTTGTTGGATATGGTTCGATCTATGATGAGTTGTTCAACTTCTTAACTTGATATGGGGATTTTCAATGGAGACTGTTGTTTATATTTTGAACAACATTCCATCAAAGAGTGTTTCTAAAACACCTTTGAAGTTGTGGAGAGGCCATAAACATAGTTTACGCCACTTCAGAATTTGGGGATGTCCAACCAATGTGCTTATGACAAATCCCAAACAGTTGAAACCTCGTTCGAAAGTATGCCTATTTATAGGCTACCCCAAAGAAACAAAAAGTGGGTACTTCTTTAATCCAAATGAAATAAAGTGTTTGTATCGACAAACGCTACATTCTTGAAAGAAGACCACATGAGGGACCAGAAATCACGAAGCAAAATAATTTTAACAAATTTTTTTGAAAATACTACTAAAATTTCAACAAGAGTTGTTGAAGAGGCTAGTACATCAACAAAAGTTGTTGATGTCGGTTCTTCTAGTTAAACTAATCAATATCAAGAATTGAGATTGCCTCGACGTAATGGGAGGGTTATGAACCCACTTGTTTTGCTTCGTGAGTTTAACAAAAGCCCAAAACATCAATAATGATGATGTTGAGGATCTATTGTCTTACAAGAAGGCAACGGAAGATGTTGACAAAGATGAATGGATTAAGGCCATGAATCTAAAAATGGAGTCTATGTACTCCAATTCTTTTTAGGAACTTGTAGATCAACCTGATAGGGTAAAACCTATAGGTTGCAAGTGGACCTACAAGAGGAAAAAAGGTATAGATGGAAATGTGCAAATCTTATAGGCTAGATTAATAGCAAAGGGCTACACCCAGATTGAGGAGGTGGACTATGAAAAACCTTCTCTCCTATTGCTATGATAAAATCTATCCGGACTCTCGTGTTTATTGTCACATATTATGACTATGAGATATGGCAAATAGACGTCAAGACTGCCTTTTTTAATGGTAATCTTGAATAGATAATCTCAACCAGAAGGATTCATAGTACAAAGTCAAAAGAAAAAAATTTGCAAGCTCAATCGATCCATTTATGGATTAAAACATGCATCTAGATATTGGAACAGAGGTTTAACGTTGAGGTCAAAACCTATGGCTTTAATAAAAAATTTGATGAACCTTATGTTTATAAGAAGATCATTAACTATTCAGTAGCTTACTTAGTGTTGTATGTGGATGATATTCTACTCATTGAGAATGATATTGGTTTTCTGATCAAAATTAAGGAATGGTTAGCTGTTCAATTCCAAATGAAATATTTGGGTGAAACTCAGTAAGTTCTAGGGATCTAAATTATAAGGGATCATAAGAACAAAACGCTAGTCTTATCTCAGGCATCGCATATTAACAAAATTCTTGTCAAGTATTCAATGTAGAATTTCAAGAAAGGTTTATTACCTTTTAGGCATGGAATTGTTCTTTCTAAGGAACAGTGTCCTAAGACACCTCAAGAGGTTGAAAAGATAAGACGGATTCCTTATGCATCTGCGGCAGGTAGCCTTTTGTATGTTATGTTGTGTACTAGGCTCGATATATGCCATGCAGTAAAAGTGGTCAGTACATATCAGTCCAATCCAGGATTTGATCATTGGATAGCGGTCAAGGCCATTTTCAAGTATCTTAGAAGAACGAGAAACTGTATGCTTGTGTGTGGTGTTGAGGAATTGATCCTTATAGGAAACACTGACTCTGATTGAGTATGTTTTCGTTTCTGCTTGTGTAAGGTTCTTCAAAGATATGTCTTGAAACCCATTAATTTCTACTTGAGCATGTTTTCGTTTCTGCCAAAATTAATCAATTAGAGTGTTTATCGATCCTCGTCGCTTCCGTTGCGTACTGGTACCATCCAACAAATATTTTATTGTGCCAAGAGCTTGTTGGAGGGTATCAGCTTAATAGGGGCCAACCTCGTTGTGTGCTGAAGATGGACCTTTAGAAGGCCTATGACTTTGTTAATTGGGACTTTTTGTTTGGTGTTCTTTTGGCCATTGGTACACCTTTGAAGTTTGTGAATTGGATTCGTGCTTGTGTTACATCCCTCTTTTTCTCTGTGATGATTAATGGATCTCTTAAAGAGTACTTTCTTGGTAGGAAAGGGTTATGGACATCTTATCTCGTATGCTGAATAACCCTTCGCCCTCCTTTGTGTTTCATCATAGGTATGAAAAGGTGAGGTTGACTTACTTGTCGTTTGCTGATGACCTCATGATTTTTTGAACGACTAATCATGGTTCGTTGAGTTTAATGCATCATGTGTTGAGTCAGTTTGCGGTGTTATGTGGGTTTATGGCTAATGTGGGTAAGAGCTCTATTTTTGTTACTGGTGTTTCTTGTGATGTGACTAGAGAGTTGGTTAGGAATATGGGTTTGTTCTTGGGTCTTGCCTTTTTGTTGTCTTGGGTTTCCTTTGCTGTCGGGTAGGTTGAAGGTTATGGATTGTGCCCATTGATTCAGAAGATTACTGCTCGAGTTAGAAGTTGGGCTACGAGATTTCTTTCCTTTGCGGGTCGTTTGCAGTTGGTTTGATCAGTGTTGCAGAGTTTCTAGGTATATTGGTCTAGTGTGTTTGTGTTGCCTGGTTCTGTTGCCCATGAGGTTGATCGTATTTTACGGGCTTACTTGTGGAGAGGGCGAATTGATGGTAGGGGGTGTGCGTGTTGCTTGGGATGAGATTTATTTGTCAAAAGCTAAAGGGGGTTTGGGTATCCATCATACTTCTTCCTGTAATGTGGCAACTATTTTGAAATTATTATGGTTATTGCTGGTGCGGTCTGGTTCCTTGTGGGTTACATGGATGGGGAGTATGTGCTTCGGGGTCATTCGTTATAGGCGATTCGTACTGAGATGGAGCGGTCCTAGTGTTTAAGGCGATTTTACGCTGTTGTGATAGACTTAAGCCATTTTTCAGGGTGCAGATTGGTAAAGGAAGGAGATGTTTTATTTGGTGGGACCTGTAGAGGCCATTGTCGAGATGTGTGGGGACCGTGTGATTAATGATGTTGCCAGCTGTCGTGAGGCTAGACTATCAAATTTTTATCTGTTGATGGTTGTTGGCTTTAGCCTTCGGTTTCTTGGGAACTTCTTGAATTGTGGGGTTTGTATCAGGACGTGGAGCCGAGGGTGAGTGGGGAGGATTGTTGAGTTTGGGTACCAAGTGGTAATGGTCAGTTTTGTTGGGAATGTCCTAAAACTCGCAGTTCATAAATTTTGTGTTAAACATTCTATTTATCAATAAAATATTATTGAGTATTTTATTAAATAAAATTGTTGATATTGCATTCTATTATGAAAATCCAGTAAACAAATTCATGGCTATAGTATGAATACTTTAACTTTATGTGGTGACATAATTAGGATCAAGTTATAGTATATAACCTAAATGGCCTATAAGTATATGGATGAGATTGGGTATCTCATCTTGATAACACTATTGGATGCGGCCCATTTTGTATGCTGATACAATAATGTGATCCACAGATCATTCATGTAGAGACATGTGAGTGGGGGCATCCCACGCAATGAGTTTACATAAAACTGGACCTCGAAATAGTCATTTTTCTTTATAATGATCGTTTACTGTTAAAACTGACTATTTCAAACTAAAATGACCTAGGGTAACTCAATCTTAATCCTGAGCTAACTATGAACTTCTGTTTATTCGGGATTATCTTTTGATTTGCATAGGTGAGAGATTCATAAGTGGTATTATGAATCAGTTGTTCAATAAAGGGTCAGTGGGAGCTTAAAGAGCAAGATGTATTTATAGGGGTAAAACAGTAATTTTGACCCAACTGTAAATACGAACAACCTGTAAGGATCGACTTACCGATTATGACTAAAATGGATAGAAATACATCTACAGTGATGAGAGTGCAACTATCGAGCTTGAATGGTATGTCTTGATAGTTGACGAATAGTAATTAATTCAGTTTAAAGAGTTTAACCAATTAATTATAAATCGTTGGAGCTCATGATCTGTAGGTCCATTAAGCCTTTCTACTAGCTCGTAAATTGGATTTATAAATTGAGTATTATTGGATGAAATTTGAAATTAGGGTTATGAATTTGAAACGTTCAAATTCAATTTAGGGTTTCAATTAATTGTATACGATACAGATGAAACGTTTAATTTTATCGAAATTAAACGAAATTGGAGAATCAATTAATATTTAAATTAATTTAAATATTAATTATATGAAATTCAATCATACTAGTGGAATTGATGTTTTTATTAATCTAATATTAAGATATTAAATTAATAATTTAATTAAAAAGTTTAATTAATATTAAAATTAGTTTTATTTAAAATTAATTAATTTGAAATAATTTTGTAAAACTAAATATTTAAATAAAATATTTTATTTAAATATAAAATCGTATTTTAATCGAATTGATTAAAATATGATTAAAATGGGTTTAGTGGATTCCAATTTTGGAAAAATCTACTATGGTGATTAAGTATTTAATCACCAAATTCTCTTGTGAACTGGCTTCCATGCACACCAAAAATCCGCTATGGTGATTAAGTATTTGGTGATTAAGTATTTAATCACCAAATTCCACTTGAGTTTCATTAAATTGATGAAGCTGAAGCTAGCTTCCATGCACACTGCATCTCCATGCATGATCTGAGCTTATAAATTGAAGCTTAATATTGAGAATGAAGGGGCCATGCAGTGTTTTTACACCAAATGTCTACTGCAGTGAAAACCCACTTCCTTCTCTAAAGTTCATCCAAATTTAGCTCAGTTTGAGTGTTTCCACCACACAATCCTCATTTGAGATTAGTAGAAAAGATCTTGGTGGTGGTCTACTTGAAGATTCAAGCTCAAATTTCTGGATTTCTTGCTGAATTCGTGGAGTTTTCTTCAAAGGTAATGTGTAACTCAAATCCTCTTGTGAACTTGTTATGAGTAGCATGTTTTAAACTCAAATTAAGCATAGTTAGAGTGCTTATTGATTTTGAATTCTTCCGTTGCATGTTATCTAACTCCTTCAAGTTCACTATTGCTGGTGCTTGGGAGAGTTTGCGTCTGAGACGTCCTAGAGTGTCCTGGGCTCATCTAGTTTGGTCTAAAGGTAATATTTCAAGGCATTTCTTCTGTGCTTGGCTGGCGGTGAAGGATAAATTAGGTACTTAGGATTGGTTGAGAAGGTGGGATTAAATGGTGGGTGCTGCTTATCTGCTTTGTGTCGATGGGGTGGAGTCCCGAAATCATTTGTTTTTCGATTGTGTGTTTGGGAGTGAGGTTTTAGAGGGTGCGTTGTGTCTGTTGGGTTCGTCTCATCGGGTTGTTGGGTAGGATGTGGAGTTTAGCTGGGTGTGTCGGATGGGGTCAGGTAAGCGTGTTCGGAGTAAGTTACTTCGAGCCTTCTGGTGTGCGTCAATTTATTAAATTTGGCAAGAGAGGAATCGTCGATTGTATGGCGGGCATTTGAGATTGGCATCTTCTTTGTTACAGCTTATTGTCTCTATGGTCCATGTGCGTGCTGTCTCTAGGTGGATTGATCTTCATGGTCTTTTCTAGCTTGTTTGTTGTTTGTTGTCTTTTGCTTCCTCCTGGTTACTATGGTACTTGGATTGTCTCTGGATTGAGGTTTTTTCTTATTATGTTTACTTTTTGCTTATGGTTGGTTTGTCCGTGTCTCTATTTATGGGCTGTGCGTTGTTTATGTAGGTGTTTTGTTTGCTATGGTGTCTTGATTTCGAACTGTGGGATCCCTCTTGTTGTTGTATAATAATATTATCTATTCAAAAAAAAATACTATTACATTTAAAAAAAAACAGTAAGAAGAACTGAAAAATTAAATTGAGTAAGACTTTTGTATAAAACAATCGCCTACTAAATTATTCATGTGAAAAATAGGAAAATTTAGATAACTGTGATATTATACTTATTCATGTGCGTTATATGCGTAAAAGGCCCTTTTTTTAATGTCCAAATATAAACATCTCAAGGTTTATAATTATGGTACTTGAATTTTTTTAAAAATATATATATAACAAAATTTAAGCATATTTTTTAACATCTTAACTGTTGGTGAGTGTATAATACCTTAATCAATTGAAAATTATGCTTAGATGCATCAATGTAGTTTCTTAATTAAATTGTTCATTCTTGGTAAATTTGTGATTGGATTAATTTAAACATGCTTGTGACTTGCTGAGATTGTCTTTACGCAACGCATATCTCTTTTAATAGTTTTTTTTTTTTTTTTTTCAGAACGAAAAACTAAAATAAAAACTATGGCTACGTTAAAATTTTGGGGAAAAAAGAATTTCCTAAACTTTGGAAACTACATCAACTAAAACTATAGCTAATTTAGACCGCCTATTATTTACATTTTGATTTCATTTAAAATCAACTAAATAAAATGATTTCTCTCAAATCCCTGAAAAATTATCACGTAACTTCTTAATGAAAACTCTCATTAATTTTATTTTTTTTTTTTAAAAAAAAACAATACTATCCATCAAATTGCAACATTTCCCTCTAAACGCGAAAACAAATCTTAACAAGTTCATAATTCCATAACTTGAAATCTTTAAATTAAGATGAAATATATATATATATGTATATATATTTCCCCAGCCTGACTTGTTTATACCATCTCTGCGGGAAAATTGGACAACTCTGCCAATATTCAATACATCAGTCTAGGAAGCCATTATAACAACAATATCTACAAATATGAGCTAGTTTGAATGAGTTTCGAGAGTATTAACTTTCTGAGTGAACAATTTCCTCTAAAATATGCCTAAGATGAATTTAACTCAACTAGTACTTGTATTATCAGGTTCAAAGTTAGATATTCGATTTCTCCATCCTACATATTGTTTAAAAAAAAAATCTACTCCCTCGTTCTGGTTGGAGAGGAAGACAGAGATACACATACTGGAGAGATCAGATGATGAGAAAATGTATACTGGAGATCAGATGATGACAACAAATTGCAACATATTTGATTAGCCAAAAAGAAAGAAAGAAAAATAATAAATGCAACATATTTGCTTCATGTCTACACTTCACATTCAGTAAGGCCAGTTAAACAACCTGCTATTTTCATTAGTTTCCTAAAATTATTGTTATTGCTGTAGCATAAGTTAGCAACACAGCTAAAAGGGAAAAATCAACTGTGAGAGAGAGAGAAAGAGACTACCATTTACGACATCTGGTGACTGGTTCCACTAATCAGTCAACGGAAGCAAATAAGAAGAGGTAAAAGTATATGGTTCAGCATAGTCCTTTATACAATGGAGCTCTTGGATGGCCCTTCGTCTTTCACAATCCTATTAGAGAAGAATAACAAAAAGAGCCTTGTATTCAGTTAGTCAACTAAACAGGTTGACGAAAGCTCAACTTACAAATAAATAATGCAATTGTGTCAAGATTAACGATTGGTTAAATTATAAATTTGGTCCTTAGAGGGGTTATTTATGAAGATTTTATCAAACTATAAAGACTAAATTCTAACTTTTAAAACCAAAAGGAATAGGGACTATTTTTTAAGATTTTATCAAACCGTAGAGATTAAATTCTAATTATAAACCATAAAACTAACTTATAACTTTCTCAAAACCATAGGGACCAAATTTGCAATTCAACCTCATTGGTTGACGACATAACGGAGGAAAAACTCCGAACCAATTTAACCATACATGATAGCTCTCCAATTGAAGACTAAAAATGAAAGTTGTCAATCAATAATGCAGATTACAAGAAGTTGACCCCATAGAATTGAATGAAATGAAGAATCTAAATGTCATGACTTGGAACAAGAAAAAGTGAAAATTATCAAATTTTCAAAGTCCACAATGATATGGATGCACCAGTACGAAATTACAAGAAACCAGAATGCAGAAACCAATTCTACCAAGAAAAGGAATCGTGGTTACATTATTAGTAAGTTGCACAAATCATGCCCATTGTGTATTATTATTATTATTATTATTTATTATTACTACTACTACTTTTATATTCATGAATGTTTGGTTCAGCTTATTTGCACTTCGACTAATCATACATTATTTATTAACTGATGCATTCATGCCCGAATCCAAATACGATCATGAAAATTATTTTATATATAAAGACTTTTAAAGTATATACAAGAAAGTTGTTCTTACAAAATCAAACACTCTGCAGTAATTGTTTGCAGGTTGACTTGTTGTGCCCGAGCCCCTTGCATCTGCTGCATTGGAGTTGACGTTTCATCACCTCTGGGGATCCATATCGCTTTGATGTAGGTCGACCAGGTGGACGACGTGTAGGAGGAGGAGTTACAGTAACTGAGGCCTGTAGAGAACCTTTATGTATAGGTAAGTCAACTTGGGGAACAGGATGCACCGACTCTGAATATGTGAGTCTGTAGCTTTCAGTTGTGAAATATCGGGAGCAAAAATCATAAGGGCTTCGGCCAAGACAGCCAAGGACTGCAATTGCATGACTACATGGCAATCCAGTAAGTTGCCATCCTTTACACGTACAATCCCAGTGATCAATATCAACAACTTCAATTGAGTCACCTCGAACTTCAAATGTGCTACCCGCCGATATTAGCACTTGAAGGTTGTGAACCTTATGGCCTTCCTTTTCCAACTTTTCCTCCATGGATGGGGTAAGCCTTGTCAGCCATTGGTCAGAACCTGCCCGCCGTGTATAGATCAATTCCATTATCTTAACCCTAATCACATCAACCATCTGCGTGATGGGCAATTCATGTGCTTCTGATACCCAGCTGTAGAACATCTCTCCAAAGTTTGATGTCATGTGGTTATACCTAGCACCCTCAAAGAATGCATTTGCCCAATTCTGAGGTTCACTTTGTAGGATCCAATTGTAAGCCTCCAGTGATATGCTTTTAATGCTTTCGACGCACCTCTGAAAATTTTCCGGTTTAGGTGCATAAGCAGCAGCATAGAAGTCCTCAACTATGAGCCGCTTCACCTCATGAGAAAATTGTCCTTTCAAGTCTCTAATAAGTTGTTCTGTCAAGTATCTAAGGCAATAACCATGAAACGAGCCCTTGAATATACTAGCAATTGAAACAGTTAAACCCTTCTGTCTATCTGCCACAAACGTTATAGGACAAGACGTTGACAACGCTGATTTTAATTGTAAAAGAAACCAGCCCCAATTATCATCACTTTCTGTATCTACTACGGAAAAAGCAACAGGAAAAAAACCATCATCTCCATCTGCAGCTGTAGCAGCCAATAATGTTCCTTGATATTTTGACTTTAAAGCAATGCTATCAAGGAAAATAAGAGGACGGCAACCCTGTTGGAAACCACTTAAAGAAGCACGGAACGAGACAAAGAGACGGTGAAAACTCGAGTCTTCTTTAGTGTCGCAGGTGGCAAGACTACGAGGATTTGTCTCCATTATTTTTTCACACAAAAAAGGTAACTGATTATATGCTTCTTTATATGAACCCTGAAGCTGCTCCTTTGCTATTTCTTTCCCACGCCAGGCCTGAAAGTAGTTTAATTGTATTCCATATTCCTGTTTGATGTCATGGACGATATCTTTTGGTTTGTAATTTGGGAAAACTTTTAACTTCTCCTTAACAATACTTGCCACCCAACTCCTTGTAGCCTGGTGGCCTGTAGTCGTAACTGCTCCTTCACATGTATGAGTTGGATTCATCTTCTTAATACATATTAATTGAGTGGTTGACAATCTCGATGCATGAATTCTCCAAGGGCAACCTTCAGCCTTGCATTTAACAGTCACCCGATGACTATCATTTTTCTTGTACCTGAATGCAAATTGATGTGCAATGGCATATTTACGAAGTGATTCCCGAAACTCATGAACACTGCTAAACCTTTGACCCACCCCAGTAATGGTATTCTGCCACTGCTGTACACCTTTGCCATTCTTATCATCACTTGAACCAAGAAGAGGAAGAATTGGTGTGATGTCACCTGCTATATCAATGTGGGTAACTAAAGGGTTTGTGTCATCCACAACATCGAGTGCACCATCAAGTGGGATATCGGACTCAATATTATCATCCCCTACACCATGGACAACAGTTAGCGGGGTACCATCAACTGGTACCACTGTTTCTGACAAGGTCGTTCTGCTTGACCTAGGAAATACAGAATGACAACACTTTCATGCTTAGCACAAACTCCAGCAGCTGAAACAGTCTCAACTCTTTAATTATCAGACAAGGGAAACAAACAAAAAACGAATATTAAAAATAAAAAAGCTCAGACATCATGTAAACTACCTACTGGCAGGCAAATTTGAGATGTTGGGAGCCATAACTTCTTCCATGATTACGAAAATATCAACAGTGGTAGAATCTCCATGAAACTTTAACATACGCTTTAGATCCTTGTCATTGGAGAGTGTAATGAGAGTCTTCCTGTTGCCAGGGAGAAAGTATTTAATTGATACAGTGTCCACATCACAATTAAACATTTCTGCTATTTCCACCTTGAACTCATTAAACTTCATTTTATCATCCACGTCAATAGCATGAGCATCTCCTCCATGGTAAGAAAGCATACCATCTCTACCAGTCTCAAATTCACCGCCTGATTGACAAATAGCTATAATTTTCTTCTCGGCCATGACCTACAATGCCATTACATAAACTTCAATTTGAGGACAGATTTTTTCAATAGTGGAGGAAAAATAAAAAGTTAATCATGTCAATAGACTACATTCTAAATAAAATTCAAACTTGTCTTGCGTGCCTATTCAAGGTTAATCATCAAAGTTGGAATTTTCTAAAACAGAACGAAGTATCAAACATCAAGTATACTACCTTATGCATAATCTAAAATGCCGTATTCTGACTTGTGGAGAAGTTCATTGCTTCTAACTTTTGAAAGTATATTGGGATCCCTTCAAGTTCACCAATTAAGTTTTTGGTCTAAATGACTTATATAGCATTAGCACAGAAGGCAAACACAAATCACAACAGCATCATTTTTATTCTCTGTTATTTCATATTAACTGTCTACTTACTGAATAGCACTTTTTTATGAGAAACTTTCAATCATATTGATAATATGAAATTATAAAAGGGTAAACGTGCCATAAGAGATTACATGATGCTATTCCTTTGTGCTATAAGGGAAGTAAGTTTGTAATCACAAAAAAAGAGGGTAAATTTACATCAAGAAAGAGAAGTGTACAAAAGATGATCAATGAACTGTGTGAATTCTGTTTCTCTATCTTAAAAATTACGATGATTATGTTCATTCCAAATAAGCTAAAAAAAGCCTTTGATGAAGAAGTCCCACATAATCACCTTCTCTTTCTTGAAAGGATGACCAATAAGAAACATATTCAATAGGGTAAGCGGGTCATTTGGGAAAACCACTTGGTATTTGAAAGAAGTTAAAATTATCTTCCAAAATGATTAAGCAAATTCACAAAAAAAAATGCTATCCTTGATGCTAATATTTGGAGGGGTCCTATCCCTAAGAAGATTCGGTTCTTTCTGTGGGAGGTTAGCCATAGTAGCATTGACACAACCGATAATCTCATCAAAAAGGCTCCATGGGTGGTGTCTGCTCCATTCATTTTGAAATTATATGCAAGTTTAAAAGTGAGAGTATCATAGTAGAGCTCAAATTACGTGGACTATTTTAACAACATAAGGGAGTTTCAAGGGATCCCCGCTCTCCATAATGCTCGACAAGAGCTACAATTCAGCCAATGCAAAAGGATGCACTTCTCTCTCTCCCACTCTTTATTTCTCTTTTTTTAAAAAATAAAAACAACACCTATCATTGAGACAAAAATGAAAAAAAGGGGTCCCACAGAATAACCACATGCACGCCCACCCAATTGCATAATCACATTCCTCACCTACTGTATCCCTCGGGCCCCCTAACTTCCTTTTCTCTTATGCACATACACTTTGGTGACTTGGGGTCCATCATATTGAGAACATTTTGATATGATAAAACCTAATCTAGCAAAGGATCAAGTTACAAACCCAGCGCCCAAGAGGTTTGTAGGTTTGAATTTTGGTCATCTATCTATTATATAAAATATTCTTCTACGAGTTTCTTGATACCTAATACGGTAAAATATCATATAAATTTATCAATGTTGAATTCGATGAGTGAAAGCAATGAAAAATGAAAATTTACAAGGGACAAAATTTCAATATATGATGTTATTATTTTACCTACATATTATAGAGAAAAGTCACACCCGTGGGGTCCTCCACTAGGGACCAAAATAAAATATAAAATTTATGAGAGATCATGTATTAGAAGGCATAAATACCGGAAGGTTGTGACAACTTTAAAAACCTTGTTTTATGTGCAAGGATCAACTAAAGACCACTAATATTCAACAAAAACAGGATTAAGGAAATTCTGTCCTAAAAAGGATCAACTAAAGACCACTAATAAAATCTATCCTTCATTATATTTTTAGCATATCCATTCTATTGGATAACAATTGGATACTCTACTTGAGAAAGAAAAGATTGGTCGGAACTAGCAATCCTGTGAAAATGGAAATGGTTTCATATTAAAGCTAATATGCAACGAAAGAAAAATGAGATGATGGGAACCTTCAATGAGACAAGCACTTGGCAATAAGGATGACATTGGAATTGAAAATACTTTCATCTCACGTTCAATCTACTTTCAAATCCTCTAACCTTTTTGCAAATGACATTGAGAAAGTAATAGGGCATATGATTCGAGACTGAGGAAATGAATGGAAAGTTAGTCTCCATTTTTTGTCAAAATGAGAACAAAATGGCCATTAATTATATGTCCCAACTAGGTTGCATGGACCTAATATTCCCAGATCTCTTTCTTTTTTTTTTAGTTAAACAACACTTGGAAGTCGAGGAATGTCTTAACCATTTATGCTATGGTCAGATTAGCAACTCCCTACTCTCTTCCATCAAAAGCATTGGGGAAAATTTTTGTCTCGATATTTTGAATGGGAAAAAAGTGTTGGAAACTGGAACCATATGATTATAGCCCTAATCCACAAGATTAATAATCCAAATATAGCAACTGATCACAAGCCAATCATTCTTTGTAACGTGTCTTACAAAATTGTCACTAAGGTCTTGGCAAATTGATTGAAACACAGACTATTATATCAAATGCTTACATTCCAGGAAGAGCAATAACAAACAATGTTATTATAGCTCATGAGTGCATGAAACCAAAAGAAAGGGAGACAGGGAGTGATGGCACCAATACATGACCAAAGCATGCAAGAAAATGTGATGGAGATGCAAGAATGAGACGAATGGGATTTGTTGATTGTTGGATAGATTAATGGATTGCATCATATTAGTCAAAGTCTCAATCCTTATTAATGGAAAACCAAAGGGATGTATATATCCGAACAAAGGAATCCGAAAAGGTGGCTCACTGTCACCCTATCTTTTCCTGTTGTGTTTTGAGGATTTGTCATTGCTGCTACAAGCAGTTACAAACATGAGAATCATTAGCAAAATTTCTATATCTAGTCTGGCCTCTCAGTCTCACATTCTTTTTTTGTATGTAACACGCGCACATAGATGATAACCTTATTTTCTTTAAGGGCCTCAACACCTGAAAGTTTTGTCATTTGCTCAATCCTTAATGATTATGAAAGAGCATGTGAACCTTACAAAGTATGCATTATTCATGTTGTCATGTTGCCAAATGTTAATGATGATTTAGAGGTTTGTCTCCAAAGGTTGTTGGGGCAAAGCTAGTGACTAACCTTGGAAAGTATTTGGCAGTGACAAACCTTGGGAGAAGACCTTTAATATGTAAAGGAAAAGATCTGGAAATCTATCTAAGGGTGGAAGGGGGCACTCTTCTCTGTAAGTGGAAAAGAAATCCTTCCAAAATATGTTGCTCAATAAATCCCTACTCCCACAATGAATTGTTTCGAGCTCCCAAATAAATGTTGTTCTAATTTAATGAAGGCCTTTGCGAGACTTTGGAGCCTAAGGGACTCCTGGGAACAATCCCAAAAAATGCATTGGACAAAGCGGAAAAGGCTCATTGTACCCAAGGAAAGAGGAGGTTCAAAATTCAGGGATATAAAAGGATTCAACAAAACCTTACTTGGGAAAACTAGTGTGGAGGACAATGACCAAGTAACACCTCTTGGCATCTAACCTACTTCCAAACAAGATATTACAACAATGGGTTCAGGGAACGACATCAAGGTGTAAAAGGAAATTTGGATGCTGGGGATCTTGGCATTCAGACCTATCACCCCTCTAACTAAGATCCAGGACTTACTTGTCTCCAGTCTAATAAATCCAAATGGTTAATGGGACAACCAAACTCCAAAAATATCTATATATACAATAAAAAACCACGTTTTTATTGAAAACAATGAAAGAACACAAGACCATACCAAAAAAAAGAGGCTCCAACAAAGGAAGTCTGACACTAATTCAATCGGACAACCAAAAGATGGAGAACATATTCCTAACTGATACGTGGAGATTATCAGAAAGATCCCTCTCAGTAAGGCTAATTATCTGACCTGGCACTACTCTTCTAATGGAAATTATAATGTAAAGACTGGCTGCAAGCTCCATGTGACATTAACATACAGTGCAGAATCCTCATAAAATTCAATTACTACACTAAGCAATGCCAGAATCTTTGGACACTTGACATCCACATTAAAATCAAACTGCATATTTATAAAAATTTCCAAAACTATTTACCGGTTATGAAGGTACTTCAGAACTGAGGCAGTGTGGAAGGCAACGGGTTAACCAGCTAAATTGAATAATCAATACCAAGAATTCAATGATATCTGAGAACAAATGGAACGAAAATCTTTAACAAAAAGGAGATGGAGCTAAGCATGACAACCTTGGGCCCAATGGAACAATCGAAATAAGCAAATCAATGGACAAAGCTTATAGGACCCGACAATTAAAAGTGATTGAATCTTTGCTTACATTCAGGAGATCGAAAGTTTGAATGCCGGACGATTGTTGGTCATTGAGGATACTTACCGCTCTAACCCCGGATGAACTCGAATCCGTTCCAAAAGTTTTCTAGGTTTTTTTCTTTTTCCTTTTTTTTTTCTTTGAGAAAAAAAGAAAAAAATAATTAGAGAGAACAAATTATAGGTTAAAGACAAAATATGTGCTGCAATTTTGGATAATAATACGTATTTATATATCAAGCAAATGATTCGAGTTTTAATGCTCGAGTCAATATATTATTGTTATTATTTATTATTTGAGAAGGCAACACCAAAACAAAAGTTAATGAATGAAAAAAAAGTTAGAGAAATAAATCTATTAAAAAGAAGTAAACCAAAATATTTACCTATTAGTTCGTGATATTTGGTTATATTTAAAAATATTTTCAATAATTTTATGATTTAAAATAATTTTTTCTTAAAAATCAATGTATATAATTTTTTTAAATAATAAAAAGGTTAAGAAAAGAAATCTAATTGAGTGAAAAATCTAAACCTTCTTTTGGTAACGTTTTTGTTTTTTAAAATTAAACTCATGAATATTAGTTCTATCTTCAAATTTCTTCCTTGGTATCTACTTTTCTATCAATAGTTTAAAAAATCGAACCAAATTTTTTAAAAAAATAGCTTTTAAAAATTTATATTTATTTTTAAAATCAAATTATTATACTTGATAAATATGCAAATCATTAGAAGAATTTGAGAGAAAATATGTTTAATTTTCAAAAATAAAAAATAATACAGTTATCAAACAAGATCTAAGTTAAGAAAAGTATATTAATAAATTTAGTAAATTTTATGACCTTTTTTTTTATCTAAACTTTCTGCTCTGTTTTGTTGTTCAATACAACAAGTTGGATGAAGGTATTCAATCTTTTGATCTCCCAAGTTGTTTGATTTTATCTTTTGATTTTGCTGGAATTTCGCTAAATAAAAAGTAAAAAAAAAAATAATGTTTTCCATAAAACAATGTTTATGGCAAGAAATATATATTCACCAGTTTGGAAAGAAAAATAATGTTTTCCAAAAAAATTCAATCCACGTAATGCACATAAAATCAAAGAATGAAGAAATGTTTTGTTCTTTAGAATAAAAGAAATAAATGTGTTAAATAATATTATTTTTATGAAATCAATAGTTGAAAGTAAAAATGAGCGTATATTGTGAAGTTTATGGTAAAAATTAATATTTATTTTAGAAAAAATGAATCAGGCTATTATCTCTTTCTATTAAAAAAAAAAATCAAAATTTCAATGTATCTCACATATTATCCTTTTTTATATATATATAAATTTGTATTATTCTATTAAATTTTAAATTGTTTTCAAATATAGGATAATAAGTTAACGTATTAATAAATATAATAAAATATCTTTGTTATTTAAATAAGTACATTTAAAACAAAAGTTATTAAATAAAAACCTCTTGATTTTATGTTATTCTTATTGAGTTCAAAATCTCTCGAGTTCAAAATTAAAATGATTTTTTCTCTAATTTAAAATTTCAAAATTCCGAGTGAGGGATCGCGAGTCATGACTCGTTCAGACGAGCGAACTCGTTGAAAGTTAAGCTGGTTAGATGTGTAAATTATATCTTTTGGGTGGTCTCCTTACCTCCCCCTCTCTCTTCTCTTGAGAGGTCCCAGAGCCATTATCAATGGCGGTTATGAAACCCTAGCGACATTGCTCTTCGTGCTTTTTCGTTTTCTCTCAAGCCACCAGTTTATCTAATGTCGCATTTCTTCTTTTCGGAAACGTAAAGACTGAAAAATCTGATCCTCGAACCTCGGAACTTTTCGAATCTGCACAAGGCACTTATTGTTCGTTCGTTGAATCTGATTCTGTTCGATGTTTTGCAGGATTTTCTTCATTCATAGGATTGAATGCCTCTCCAATGCAATATTCCAGTTAGAGTCAGTTTGAAACCCTAGATTTTGCTTTTAACAGTGTCTGGATTTAGGTTTCAGCTTTTTCTTTTTGTCGATACTTCAATGGAACCTCCGGTAGTTAGATCGAGAGGTCGACCGAGGAAAAGGAGAAATAATGACCTTCAAGATGGTAATGATGATGCGAAATCGGCTCTTGAATCGTGCAAGCGGACCCTTGTGTCGCGCCCCGTGGCCTTGGTGGGACGATATCTGCTGAAAGAGTTCAATGGCAGTGGAAAGTTTCTTGGAAAAGTAGTGTATTACGAGGAAGGACTATATAGAGTAGTTTACGAAGACGGTGATAGTGAGGATTTAGAGAGTGGGGAAATTCGGGGGTTGCTAATTGGCGATCTTTATTTTGACGATGGTTTGAGTAGGAGAAAGAAGCGTTTGGATGAATTAGCAGCTAGGTTTAATGCGAAGAGTACAAATGTGACGAGAAAGATCGTGACGGACACCACTGAAAAATTGGATCCAGTTGCATCGGTACCGAGCAAGTTAAGCAGTGAGCATATGATTGAAAATGATGCTGAAGAAGTTGAACCAGACGTTAATTCTTCTAGTGATTCGCTTGAGTCTGTTAGGGACCGGGATTTTGAATTTGGAGATGAAAGTCTGCTTATCCCAGCACCAGAGTTTCCACCATCTTCTGGAACCTTTGGGATCCAAGAGCAGCACGTTTCACATCTTTTATCTGTTTATGGTTTCCTGCGATCATTTAGTGTCCGCTTATTCTTGTTTCCATTCAGTTTGGATGACTTTGTGGGATCACTTAATTGTGGTGTAGCGAATACATTGTTGGACTCCATTCATGTTGCTCTGATGCGTGCCTTACGCCGGCATCTTGAAGCTCTTTCTTCAGATGGCTTAGAAATCGCATCAAAATGCTTGAGGTAGTTTCTAATTTCTGGTTCGCTTGGTTTTTTTTTTTTTTCTTTTCTATCCAGAGGAGATTAATGCATAACATTTTGATTTATCATAATGTCTTTTACCTGCTGATATCGGAGATGCTAACTTGAAACTCCTCTCTAATTTATGATAAACGAAGTTATATCTTCGCAGTCTTCATGTTACAATAACCTACGAAGCTATCACATGTTCTGAATGTAGTTGGGAGTCGCATTATTTTCCTGTCTAGTGTTTTCCTTACCAATTGATCTCCACCAACTGTTATTGTTGCCTTATTTTTTGGGGTGTTGGTGCTATAGATCCAGCAATTGTCATAACCCTCCAACAGAAGTATTTAGGATATGAATATCTAGTTTTGAACATATATATTGTCTAAACAATGTTCTGCAAGCAACATTAGTTGAAGTGCATATAGGCCAGCCTAGGACACCTAAGATTATTATGTATTTAGTAGATGTGTAAAAGCAACACATTGTGCACTAAGAAAACTTTATATCGAACTCAACTTAGGTTCTTTAAATGATGGGTTTCGGGAAGTGTCAGATCTATTTTTTAAATATGTTATGCATGACATTTTCTTAAGCTTATTGCAAAAAGTGGAATGATTTATAATTATCTTGATGATATATTATAATTCATTTTACTATGTTGTTCTGCAGGCACTTCAATTGGAACTTGCTAGATTCACTCACATGGCCTGTTTATTTGGTCCAATACTTAACTGTTATGGGACTTGCAAAAGGTCTGGAATGGAGTGGATTTTACAAGCATGTTCTAGGTAACGAGTATTACTCCATTCCTGCTGGTCGAAAGCTTATGGTTCTGCAAATTCTTTGTGATGAAGTATTAGAATCTGGAGAGCTTAGAGCAGAAATTGATGCACGTGAAATATCTGAAGTTGGACTGGAGTATGATGCTGGAGCTACATGTCTGTCTGAAAATGGGCCTAGAAGGGTTCATCCCAGGTACCCCAAAACTTCAGCTTGCAAGGATGGGGAAGCTATGGAGATTATTGTAGAGAATAATGGGTCGAAGTCTTATATAGACCAAAATTTTTTGGGTTTAAAAGGCGGTACTAATGGTGACTTGGATGTGACTGCTGTTGATGCAAACAGAAATAGCGACGAGTGTCGGCTCTGTGGGATGGATGGGAGTTTGCTTTGTTGTGATGGGTGTCCGTCAGCATACCATTTGAGATGTATAGGCATGGTGAAGGTACTTATACCTCAAGGGCCATGGTATTGTCCTGAATGCACTATAAATAAGAGAGAGCCAACAATAACAAAAGGATCATCACTCAGAGGAGCAGAAGTTTTTGGCATTGATCCATATGAGCACATTTTCTTGGGTAGTTGCAACCACTTGGTGGTGTATGTTACAACATTTTTATTTAGGCTTCTTTTAAGCTATATGCATCTGACCCTCTAGTTTGTCTGGCATTTTCATGCTTTGCTTTACTTGTGTTTTAATTTCGATTTCATGCTATTTAATTTTTTTGTTGGATCTTTCCTGACCTTTTGTATCGATAATTGCAGGCTCAAGACTTCCATAAACTCTGAACCATGTCTCAAATATTATAATCGAAATGACATTCTAAAAGTACTTCATCTTCTTTGTTCTTCCTCCCAATATATTGCTTTATATCATGGCATCTGTAAGGCCATTATGCAATATTGGGACATCCCAGAAAATCTCCTAGTTCTTCCTGAAGCAGGTGGTACGGATGTAGTTCCTGCCAATTTGAGGGAAGACACCAACTTCTATGCTCAATCAAATCCAGGTGGTGAGGAAGAACGTAAGGAGCTTGATGTGGTTGGGGATGGAAAAGGCTTGCCTACGTGCAATAGTGAAGAAGACAATAACTTGGTTCGGGGTACCTTGCACGTTGAAACTTCACAGGATCCACTTTCTCATCCGACTAGTCGTGGAACAACTCCACCTGAGTGTGTAGGAAAAAATGTGCTATGTAATGGATTTAACCTGGACTCTCTTACTTCTAATATTAGCAGGCCAGAGAATTCAACTGACTTAGCTTGCCCTAATATGGTTGATATTTCCAGCACAACAGACCTTTCAAGTACTTCAGGAAACAAAACTTTTAGTCATACTGGGAATGGTAATGCCTCTATTTCATTGAATCTGTCTCGTCAAAGCCAAAATGGTAGTCTTTTGGGTCATGGAAAAGTGAAGGGTGATATCAAGTCAGCTATTAGTTGTGCTTACATGGGCTCCCAATATAAGCCTCAGGCATATGTGAATCACTATGCCCATGGAGAATTTGCTGCATCAGCTGCTCATAAACTAGATGTTCTGTCATCCGAAGAAACTCGGGTTATGGGAACAAATGCATCTGATAATAAGAGAAGTAGTTCTGCTTCTTCGTATGCTTTATTGCAAGCAAAGGCGTTTTCACAAACAGCCTCACGCTTCTTCTGGCCAACATTTGACAAGAAGCTCATGGAAGTACCAAGAGAGAGGTGTGGTTGGTGTCTTTCATGTAGAGCCTCTGTCTTAAGCAAGAAAGGATGTTTGTTGAATCATGCTGCATTGACTGCTACCAGAAGTGCTATGAAAATCCTCTCTAGCCTCCGGCCTGGGAAGAATGGAGAAGGAAATCTACCTTGCATAGCAGTGTACATTCTGTATATGGAGGAGAGTTTAAGAGGTCTTGTTGGAGGTCCATTCTTGAATGCAAGCCACAGAAAAAAATGGCGTCATCAATTAGAATCAGCTTCAAGTTGCAGTTTGATCAAATTTCTCTTGCTTGAAGTAAGTTGTGATGTTTTCTACCCTATTCTATCAATAGTTTAATGATTTCATCTTTTACTCTTTTAGTTGGAGTGATTCCCCACAATATATGTGCACCTAGGTGGAAGAGAATCAACATGCTTTTTAATTGGAGAGAGAGAGATTGGTGTGCTTCTTTGCCTTACGTTGTATATTTTATTGTGAAACAACTTGCTTGTTTGTTTGGAGGGGAGGGAGGTGGGTTGGTGCATTAAGTGGGAAATTTTTTAAGAAACTAGATAATATTTTGCTCGAATAAGATGTTGCTTTGGGGGTTGGGGAGGTCTCAACACTGACCTCTTCTCTTTTCTTTCGTTCTTTCTTTCTTTCTTTCTTTCTTTCTTTCTTTCTTTCTTTCTTTCACAGTTGGTCATTTGCTAGGCATAAGTTGTGTCTGTTAGTCTGCAGAAATTATTGGATTTTTGAGGATCTTATTCTCCTTCTGCCCTCATGATCAAGGCCTGTTTTTGTAGCAAGTGTTTGTGCGCTATTTTGTTGGGCTTTGAAGTGAGGGAAACAACAAAATCTTCATAGAGCGTGAGAATTCTTCTTGTGATATTTGGTCCCTTGGTAGATTCTCTATTTCTCTTTGGGATTTGGTTTCTAGTTTTTTTTTTCTTTTTTTATAGTTATTGGCTTTGTCTTATTGTTCTTGATTGGAGTCCATTTTAGCAGTTTGGCACCTTTTTGTGGGTTTTCTGCCCCTGCATTTTTTTATTTCTCTCAATAAAATTTTTGCTTTCCCATTAAGAAAAAAGATCTGGATCTTGGTTTACACCCGTGCTGATTAATCATCTTGCCAAGGAAGTTCCAGCCATTTTCAGCAAACTCAAGCAGCAAGTAAATTATATCTACCTCACTTTTACGCACATGACACATATTAGGGAAAAGACACAGGCTAGGAAATCTGCTTTGAACCATCTTCATACTGTTAATACTGTTAAGGCCCATGGTCCACAGAAAGAATTTAACTCTCTTTGGAATAGCACTCTGGCTGCCATGAAATTCTTTTCGAGTGCCTCAAATTTTATGATCTGTTTGCAACATGATACAGCGGTCATATAGGTTCGTCCCCTGAATCAATGTAGGTATTCCAGACCAAAGACACGTTGAAGATGTATTATAATGATTTTCCTTTTTGGTATGCTAAGATCAGCTGAATAAATCATGACATTTCATCTTTCAGAGGGTCGAAGTGTAAGCTTGCTATACTCATACTACTGCATTCTAAAATAATATGATAATCATTTCATTTGATGAGACATGAGAAACCCAATCTTGACTAGTGGCAAGAGATGGTGATCTTATAGTTCATCAATTGTTTTTTTTGTCAGTTGGAATTAAAAGGAAATGCGTTTAGGTCATTTAGATTGTTAGTTAACTGGGACTCTTTGTAACTATAGATGATATGGCTGTAGGCAAATAGAGTTGTTAGTGAGTTAACATTCGATGGCTTGGGCTCTTTGCCCATCTTTTGTAATTTTCAATGGCTCAGACTTGTTGGGAATTTTTTGTAAATTTCATACATCAATGTATTTTGTTTCCTATAAAAATAGATATATTTGATGTGAGGATTTAGGGAGGTATGCTTTTGTCAGTTGTGAAGTAGACAACAGGGTGGGGCAACTCTCTTATCTTTTCCATTCATGTTTCTCAATGGAAGTTAGGTTACTTGTCCAAAAAACAGCTTGATATTGCCCCTTTTGTGAATAAATAAAAACGAATTGTATCATGATCCTTTTTATGGGTCATGGAACTTTAGTATCATATTCACATGAGTGCCATACAGCATACACTTATTTTTGTTTTCAACATCTTGTCATTATTTTCTGCTGGATAAGCTATTACACTTTATTTTGGTTTGTAAAGATAGTAGATTAGCTTCCCTTGGATGTCCCAACAGCTCTAAGAAAGACTCCTTTGCTTGGCTTGCATAAAACTTGATCCTCTTAGTCCAGCCTCTGAACATCAGTGTTCGTCCATATATTTTTATCAGTGGACTTTTTTGTTTTTGATCTATTACTCCGAGTTCCTGGTTTTACTTTGAGATATAGTTGTATTGTATTATGTGCAACTGTCGGAGGATGTCCCTACACAGGTATAAGTTGATTTTCATCCTGCATTTTTTTTTCTTTTTTGGGTGAAGGGTGTTATGAGTCTGAGATGCAACATATTTCACTTTTCCTCATAAATATCAGTCTGCTTGTTGATTAGGTGCCACTCATGGATGTTACAAAAATCTGAATTATATTATTCATTTTCCTTATTGATGAACAAAAAATAATTTGCAGCTTGAAGAGAACATTCGCTGTATTGCTCTTTCTGGTAACTGGTTTAAGCTGGTAGATGAATGGTTTTTAGAAACTTCAATGATTCAAAATGCTCCGAGTGCTGTTGGTACAACAGTTCACAAACGTGGACCTGGGAGGAGAGGTAGGAAACAGTCTGTATCTGAAGTTCCTTCTCATGATCGGACCGATGCCAATTTTGTATGGTTTCGAGGAGGGCTATCCAAACTTGTATTCCAGAGAGCAGCATTGCCTCAATTTATTGTTGCTAAAGCAGCCCGTCAAGGTAATGAGTGAACAACTTCAATTTTCGTCAATGTGTATGAGGCTTGTAGATTCCTTTGCTTGGTCAATTCTAAGAGAAAAAAACAGGAGGCCGGTAATTTGACACTAAAAAATTTCTATCCATTAGGTGGCTCAAGGAAGATTTCTGGTATACACTACACTGATGGTTCAGAGATTCCTAGAAGGAGCAGACAGCTTGTCTGGAGAGCTGCTGTTGAAGCGAGTAAGAATGCATCACAACTTGCCCTTCAGGTTGGTTTGTTGCCCATATTCTTATGGCTTGTTTTTCAGTTTCATATCATAGTTGGATTGCATGGATAATTTGAAATTTTGTTTTCCTAAATGCTAAATCTTCTCCATATCGAGAAAAGCTTATAACAACTAACTCTTGGGGATTTGAATTTGTATTAGTTGAGGAACCTAGACTTCCATTTGAGATGGAATGATCTGGTCCGGCCAGAACAAACCCTTCAGGATATGAAAGGTCAAGAGACTGAAGCTTCTGTTTTCCGAAATGCTAGTATTAGTGATAAGAAAGTTATGGAAAATAAAATTACATATGGAGTTGCCTTTGGGAGTCAAAAGCATCTTCCTTCTCGTGTTATGAAGAATGTCATTGAAATAGAACAGAAGCAAGATGGAAGAGTTGCGTATTGGTTTTCGGAAAACTGCATCCCTTTATATCTGGTCAAAGAGTACGAGGAAGGTTCTTTTCAAGTTAATTTGTCATCATCCAAGGTATACCAAAATATTCTGTACCAATCACGAAGAAGATGGGTGAAATCCTACCAAAGAGAGATATTTTTCTATCTCACATGTAGAAGAGACAATATGGGCTTGTTGGCTTGTTCATCGTGTCAAATGGAGGTCCTTATTAGGTAATTATCTATGCCTCTACTGAGTTGGTAATATAACTTGTACTGACTTGGTCTATAGTTGATAAAAAAAATTTCCTTGTACTCTGCAGGAATGCAGTGAAGTGCAGCTCTTGCCGAGGTATTATATACTCCCCTGGATGATTTTTTTCTAAAGTTCTAACTGAAATCTATTAGGTCGTTGTCAATGCAGAAAAGCCACCAAAATCTGTATTGGAATGTTCATTTTAAGTTATGAATTAGTGGGCTTCTGATAGAATCCAAATATATTCAAAGATAAACAATAACAGAATTAGAGGATAAACCCAGTGTTCGAGGTTCTTGGACCCTTCTATCTTGAGATTTCTCTCAAACCCTAAATCAATCAAAGTATTTATGACTAAACTTTCTTAACAAACTCCTTTAACTAATTGTTAATATGCCCTTAAAACTCTTAAGTGTTTTCTAATAACATTCCTATCAGCTTTATTAAGGTTAGCTTCAAAGTGGGTTTATTTGGTTCCAGTATTTCCCGAAATTTGTCATTTAAGTTTATTTAGAACTTTTTCCAATAGTTTTAGCTTTTAGCTTGAAAGGCTCCATAGAAGTAAATCTAGAGCTAATATGCTTGTTATTACCTTTGATCAGGCTATTGTCATGTAAATTGTACTGTGAGATCAACAATTTCTGCTACCGAGGACGCTGTATGCTCAATCATATGCAATCAGTGTTGCCATCTCAAAGCTCTTAATCACAGTGGAAACAGTACTGAATCACCAACCAGTCCATTACCTTTGCAAGGTAAAGGACAACGGAGTTCGAGTTCGTCAACTGTACGCAAGAGTGTGAGGCCTAAAGGCTCCAATCAGCCACCAGTTACTCCTGAAAACAAGCTGGACACTCAATCTGAGAAGAAACAAGCTACTTCTGTAATCAAGCTGGAAACTCGATCTGAGAAGAAACAAGCTACGCGTGATTCTGGTGCGGCTCCAAAGAGTCAGCGGAGGAATTGTTCATGGGGCATTATATGGAAGAAGAAGAGTGGTGAAGACACGAGTGCCAATTTCAGGCATAATTATCTTCTTTTGAAGGGCGGCCGGGAATTACATCATATGAAACCCGTATGCCATTTATGCAGTAAGCCATATAGTTCAGATTTAATGTACATCTGCTGTGAGGCTTGCAAAAGTAAGTTTTCTTTTTATGACTGGTGCCTCGCCCTTTTTTTTCATTTATTTATCTTGTTCTCTTTTTTTTTTTTTTGGCCTCTCTAAATATAAACACCTCATATCCATGTGTAGATTGGTACCATGCAGAAGCTGTTGCATTAGAGGAATCAAAAATCTTTGATGTGATGGGCTTCAAGTGTTGTAGGTGTCGTAGGATTAAATCACCTGAATGTCCTTACATGGATCCTAAACCCGAGAAACAAGACGGGGGCAAGAAAACTCGTGCAAAGTCATCAAAGCAGGAAAATTCAGGGGTGGAATGTAATGATTTGATAACCATTTCTGATCCTAAGAAGCATGGGACAAGTAGTCCTATGTTACCCAAGGAAGAAGATCCTTTCATTTTCTCTCTTTCAAGAGTTGAGCTAATTACAGAACCCAGTCCTGGATTAGATGACGAGTGGAACGCAGCCACAGCAGCTGGACAAGCAGCACCTCAGAAGCTACCTGTTAGAAGGCAGACAAAACCGGAAGATGACATGGATGGTTTTTCGGATAGTTCTCTACCCCATTCTTTACCATCCTTCTCCATCCCACATGAAACAAATGCACTCTTGAAGCCAGTAGAGGGATCTTCACCATTCTCAGAATGGGACAATTCTGCTCATGGTCTGGACGAGGTCGCACCCTTCGACTTTGCCAGCCTTAATTTTGAGGACATGGATTTTGGACCTCAGACCTACTTCTCGTTTACAGAATTACTAGCACCTGATGATGATGTGGAGTTTGGTGGGATGGATCCATCAGGAGATGCCTCGGGAGATATCGATAATTCCTTTTCAATCGTAGATAACAATATCTTCAATCACGGTTCCAATGAGCGACAGGAAACTGCAGTGTCTATACCTACTGTTGTGAACTGTCAAATCTGTACAAATTCAGACCCCATCCCCGATCTCCTTTGCCAAGTTTGTGGACTACAAATACACAATCATTGCTCGCCCTGGGACGATGCATTGACCAAGGAAGAGAACTGGTCTTGTGGCCGGTGCCGAGAGTGGCAGTAACTAGTTTCAGGTATCTTCGGAGGTTTTTGTGTTTTGTTGCTTTGGGTTTCGGGTTCCCATTGGGCAAGAAGGAAGCCGCCAATCGATCAAACTATGTAACAATGAAGAAGCATGCCTTGTAAATCCACGTAAATACTTAGGACTTGTTCTTGTTGAGCTGGACTGTTGAAGGATTCTCCAGTACGCTGGCCGCCATGCCCGAGGCTTTGTGGAAGTTCAGCGTTCAGAGAGACTACGGTGACAGAGCTTGACATTGAGCTTTAGAATTCTCTACTAGAAAATGGCTAGTTCTCTCTCTGTCTTCATTTTTCAAATTTCCGAAATCTTTAGTCATCTAACCAATTTTCTTCCCCGACTTGATTTTTTGGGAATACCTTAATCAAATCAGCTTATTTATGTAAGTGAAGATAAGCACGGTTTTATGTGCTTATCTGATTAAATTGCCTGTACAAATTTTGTGATGGCTGACGACCATCACTTCCAAATTCAAGGCTTGCTAATATCAAAAGTTTACATTCTTAATTTCCATCGCATCGCATCTTTTTACCATTCATTCTATGTGATCAATTTCATGTCGCACAATAGTTTAATATAAATATTACTGTGCTTAAATTAATTTAATTTATGGTTCATCTTGGAGGGTTAACTGAATCAAAAAATCGTGAAATTGAATGTATTATAACACAAGATTCGAAATTACAAACGTTTAATGGATGAATATTTTCTGACTGGTGGACAAAAATTTTGAACGTGTTTGAGTTTGAAACTGTGGGATGGATACAATTTGAGTCCTAAACGCAATATCTTACACATCAAATAATACACTACAGAAATCACCCCATGAAGAACCGGGAAGAAACAGTAGTAGAACAAATCTCTCACCAACTCTCCCGAACCCTAACCCTCAAAAAAACAAAAAAAAAAAAACACAAAAAAAAAGAAAAAAAAAATCTCACCTTTACTTTTGGCGCAAATAAAAAAATCTCAAGAACTCCGACCAACCCCAGTGATTTAACTTAAATATGCAATGCCGATCACGCCGCAAGCCCTGGTGTCCCTCATTTGCCTTAGTATCCCCGGAATCGGGGGTAGGCCGGCTGTATAATCATGTTTACAAATGTATACTGAATGAATATCTTCTGATGAATCGCTTTCTCCTAGAGCAAACCTGCTAGCATTGCCCCAGGATCTGTCAATGCTGGTGTAGCAACTGTGGGTTGACCTACTGATAGTGCTGCTGCTGATGGCGGAGTTGTCAACTGAGGCACAGGTATGCTTATCAATTGTTCCTTTATAAACTCCTTCAACCTGTATATAGAAAATTAGAATGTGACAATCGCATAAATTAAGAGCTAACTGAGCAACAGCAGGCTAAAGTACGTACTCGAAAGTTACTGTTGGATCCCCTGAAGCAACTGTCATTCGTAATTGGGTTCTGTCTGCTGGATCAGTTTCAATTCTAACCTGAATATCAATAAGGCAGATCAGGAGAATTTGGCTTAGGTGATAAATTTTTGGTTAAAAATCAATTTTTGTCGATAACTTCATTTATTCCCTAAACTATGATTTGAACAATTTAGTTATTATTTTAAATTTGTAATAATTTTAGTCCATGAACATACGCATGACAATTTAGACGTTGAACTCACATATCAACTTAGAACTTTTCAATTTTTAACAATTTAGTCCCTATTGGAAAAAATCTCATCAAATTAAATTGTCAATTCTAATTATGCAACAACTTAATTTTTTTAATTTCTTAATAAACTTGTCCCCTAGTTTATCAATCTATATGGGTAAGAAATTCATTGAATCTTAATAGTATATTTCACGATAGGGACTAAATCTTGTATATTGTATACTACAAAGACTAAATTGATACTTAAAAGTATAGGTACTAAATTGTTACAAATTTAGAAGTACATGAACTTAATTGTTACAAACTTAAAATTTAAGTATAAAAATAAAAAGTGATATGAGGGGGCCTAATTTCTCGAAGGGCAAAATAATAGGAGGAACTGCCGAAAGAGAGACCAGATATGAAAAGGTGTGCGTGCTTGGATGAGAAACTTAACCCATGAAAATAGTAAAAAACTAAGGGAGAGTATTCCTTACTAGGCAGAGCATAGCTTGCGTACTTTCCGAGTAGAATGTTGTGCTCGCAACAAGATTATTTGGGTTTGGATCCTAGACAACAGATGGAAAAGAAAAGGTAAATTTTGTACAAACTAAAAGGATGAATCATTTCATTAAAAAAAAATAATAATAAATAAATAGATAAAAGGGAGGGAGAGAGAGAAATTTGTGACTACTTACAAGTCCTGGACAAACCATCAACCTTAGACTGTTGAATAAATTCGCCATCTCTAAAAGCAGAAGGGGTTTTACACCTCTAACCTGCAAAGTAAATGGCAATAAGAGACGAAACTATTAGTTATATGGCTTAGTAGTCACCATAAGACAACGCTCGGACCAAATTTGTGCAACAACTGTTTCAATTGGATAATGCTTTACGGATCCACTTTACGACTTTAAATTATTGTTTTTCTTTTCATACACCCAAAAACCTTTTCTGGGACGTGTGATAGAAAGAAAAACGAAAATTTTGACGGAAGAAGAGAGGGAGGTGGAGGCTCCAAGGTAACAATTGCTTTTTTTCTTTTCTTCTTGGGAACTCACTCAAAAATTCTATAACAATAACTGCAGGAAACTTTCAACTTCCTGTGTCAACTAGAGAAGCATTTTCCATTTCAATTCTAGATAAAATCTTCATGGTGTTTTACTCTTCGATGATATTTTGTCAGCACTGAAGAAAAAAGTATAAAAGCTCACCACTTCTTGGAGCTTCAATGGGGGCCCTGAGAGGGACCTCCACTGAGGGAAAAACTCCTCCGCAGATACAGATATAGGCTGGAGAAATTTATTAAAGACAGCTGGAAGGCGAAGCTTCACATTTACCTACAAAGAACAATATATACATGAGTTATTCTGGGCTATTGCAGCCATTGAGAAGGGGAATTCAGAATACTTCAAACAAGGAAAATTTACCAAGTCATTCCCGAACTTGTAAGAGAAATCAAGGACGGCCACATCTCTGCTTGGATGTAAGTTAATGACTTCAAGTGGGCATTGTACCTATACAATCAAAGAGAAAAACTGATGATAGGTGAAAAAAGGTAATGGCCTTTAAACAACCACGACAATATATAAACTCAACTGCTTGTTTTTACCTGTGCACGAGGAGGAATAGTATCAGGTACTAATGACAACTCCATCTTTAAATTCGAAGGAGGCAATATGATAGCCTTAACAAAGGCAAGGGGAGAAATATTCTTGTTTCCGAGAAAAAGAACAAGTCGTCCCATGTGGGCTCGCCACTCTGCTTTAATGCCAATCTGTCACAAGTTTAATGAGAACAATTACAAGGGTTGTAAGTGTAACTTGCATGTCTCGAGCACTAAAATAAGTGAATAAAGCTGAGAGAAACCAAAAACATGTATTTGATAGTTTGTTCTCCAAAACAACTTAATTACTTTAAGAATTGCAATGAAGTCACAAGTGGATGTTAAGGTTGTTTTACAACCAGCCACGAATTAAGATAAAAGAGGGGAACTTAAAAAAATAATTTTTAAAAATATGAAGTACAAAAAAGATGTGAGGAGAATACAGGGGAAAGATACCTGAATATAGGGGTCTTCGTACAGCACACCACTATCTTTCATGCACAAGGCATGGAACCTTTCAGCTATATTTCCTATCGGCTGAAAAAATAAAAGATAGAAATATCAATAATCACAACATCGAGCAATCCACAGCATAGCAGCTGACATGCAATCAACCCAGTAAAATATCTTAAACGACTGCAAGTATCATAGGACCATCGATGGTATTGCCTCAAGCAGTAAGCATAAAAAAATTCTAGCAATAAGAACCCAACAATAGATAATGATAGCAGATACAACTGCAGTGTAAAGAAATAAGAATAAATATATTCTTGCTTCCTCTCAGAATACCATTGAAAAGTTCTTTTTTTGTGTGTGTGTGTGTGAGTGTGTGTGAGTGTGGTGTGGTGTTGGGGGGGGGGGGGACGAACCTGGAGTTTGAACCATTAGAAGGAAAACAGTACCTGAACCGAATTTGTCTGTTCTCCAACTGGAACAATAGCTCCACCCTCAACTGCATTTGGAACACCATCCATATTGGTCATTACACTTTGGGGAACCTGAGCAACAACACTCGGAGGACCTTCAATAGCTAGAGGACCCAAGAGATCTCCGAGGAGATCAGGTTCGGGGGGGCTAGAATCTACTTTGCTTAGAGTACCATTGGTCTGGGACAGTTCACGGTCAGTTGAATCCTGTCATTAGGTTTGCAAATGAAGTGAATTCCAAATCTAGACAGTATCAAGAAGCAGACTCCCGTTAACAGGTTCAAGTGTTAAAAAAAAATGCGATAATGATGTTCTGAAAGTTTAATGAAGAAAAGACAGAGAAACAAACCGGATAACTGCTTGTGTTTGGCACCTTCACCAGAGTAAGCTGGCTGGACGATGGTGTGCCATTGACAGGACGTTGATCAGTTAAGACCAAAGCATTTGATGATTGTTGTTGAGCTCGCAACTTGATGGCACTTTGTTCTGCAGTGTCAGCTTCAGTGTCCTCAGCCTTCTTGATCAAAGCAGACTGAAGTATGGAAAAAATTAGAGATAATATCAACAACCTTTTGCTGAAAAAAGATTGCCGAGTACTCATTATAATCCTTCACAGAAAACTGCATTTAATCAGACACTTCAAAGGAAGAATATGCACCTGTCTCTCAGGGAACTTTGGCATTTCGGCTAATATGTCCATTAGAGCTGCACCTTTCTTGCTCAGGGCTAAATATTCAACAGCACGTTGTTGTATCTCAACATCGATACAACTCTCGTATCTAAGGAAAACAAGTTTCTATTAGAGAATTTAAATTAACTGCAAATGCAAATAAACAAAAGAGTTTCAGTTTAAAGAGTGCAGAAGTCTCACTTGTTGAATATTCCCCAAATTTGATTTTGCAGTTCCAGATCCGGGGGTTGAGTGTGCATTAAGATCTTAGCATATGTCGACAGAAGAATAGGAATGCTAGATGTCCTGCAGAGAAAGTAGATTTTTTCAAAAAAACAGAAAGCAATTGTTTGGTAAAGGGAGATAACTTTAAGTAGAGTCTAGGAGCACTTACGAAACAGTTGGCAGCTTTTCATGTATTATTTTAAATAATTCCTTTGCACTATAACCTGGTCTTCGGGCCAAAAGATGACCAAATTCTCCAAGAATATATGCACTGACCTGTATGAAAAACGAATCACATCTAAGTTGAAGTCTATGATTATACATCCAAATTAATCATTAATGACATAGGAAAGAGAAACTATTAGTTGCAGTTTAGATGCAAATAAGTTACACAGAGAGCCAAAAATTAACACCAAAAAACATTTGATGATCAACATATAGTGATATAGGATATCACCATAAATTAAGCTCGAGAATGAAAACAATAATTGGAATAAAAAAAAACTTAAAAAAGGGATATACACACCTTTACCATTGTCTCATGTATAGCAGGTTTATCAAGATATTCTCTCGCTTTTATTGCTGCATAAGACTGATTAAATGCATAAAATCACAATCAATAAAACAAAACCCAATCACTGTATCATGGAAACGAAGTGTAAAATGGAATGGAGCAAATTAGGTTACCTGCAGATCTTCATTGTTTGTAACAAACTGCACAACACGGAACCATATGTCATCACTGACAAAATCTCCAGCCTTGTCGATCAATTGTAGAATCACATCCACATACCTGAATCACAAATCAGCAAGATGCTAAAGAAAAAGTAATTGAGTAATGGAAAAGATCAAACAAAAAGGGAATGAAAACCTCGCATTCACAATAACTATCTATTATCTTTTTCAGGGGAAAAAACAGTAATTGTCTAATATTATTGTAAGCATCTTTTTCTTTCTAAAACCAAGAAGAGTGCAAAATCTAAAAGGTTGAGAAAATAAAGAATTCTACTCCATGTTCATCAAGTTTCTTAAATAACAAATGAAAACAGTCATGACATTAAACTAGGGAAGGTCATCATTTCCGGCCCTTTCATTATAGTAGTGCTCAGTGTTACTATGTATTGGTTTCTTTCCACATTGCTTACCAACCAAAAGCAGGTATATACTTACCAAGACAAATCAGGAGCAAACTTCTCTGCAAGAATTGCAGCTTTAAGAGACAATTCCTCACGCATCGCAAATTCTGCTGTGCTGAGGTACTGACAAGGAAGGTAAGTGAGTACTGAGTAGCAAGGCTATTTTCCAATAAAAGATGGAAATGATTTCAGTAACCCAAAAGGATGTAAAATGAGACTACCTATCAAGATCATACAGAATCTTAGAGAGATGCAGCATGACCAATACCTGCAATAATTCTTCAACTATGTCCTTCGCATTTGAAACATCACACATACCATAAAGCAAATCGAGAGCACGCCTTCGGATGCTGAAAATATAAATTTGCAAAATAAAGCATTGCCCTATATGTTACTACCATTTGAAAATCAAAATACCCATAAACATCTCTTCTAGCAGAGTCATATTTAAATGGCATATGGATAAGACATTAAGATCCATAAACAATTAGACATAGACATTGAAATCAGACAGATGGACACAATACAATTTTTTGAGAGAGAAACGACTTCATTGATGGATAAGATATAAGATCTAGTGCGAATACTTAACCTTCATTTTATGTCTCTGAACAAAATAGAATATAAATCTTTTATTTATTTCTTAGTTATTTAAAAAAAACATATTTACAAACCTTGGTATATTTATTTTTGGGATATATGTAGGAACATGGGAGTTCATTCATGTTTGAAAAATGGATTTCTAGTGAACTTCATTGTAATGCCTTTTTCTTTTCTTTTTTTTTTCGTTTTCTTTTCTTTTCTCTTCTTTTGTTTTTCCTTTTTGGGGAAGGTAATAACTTTTGTTGATGAACTCAACAAGAACGCATGTCTTTATCATCACATTATTATTGTTTCCTTATCATTAAACAGACAAGCATTCCTACAAACCATAAGCTTTTTATAATCTTTTCAAAGCCTAGCCTAACCTACCCTTTTCCCACAATTGATGCAGTCTCTCAACTGACAACATGACTTAATTTCCCTTACTTGTGCACCTTTCATCCAAAAGTTCTCATTTTCCTTTCAATGTTCAGTACTGCTCATCGACTAGATAAAACCCCAGTTGTCAATGTAAGACAACCACCCTTGGACAAACAAACAAACAAAAAAAGAGTTTTCCCATGTCTCTCTTTAATTGGTTTCCAAAAATCTCTTTTTGGGATCATCATCTAGAAGCATTAGAGTAACTCAGCGTGTCCAACCTCATCGACTCTGTTCATTTCTATACTAATGCCATAAACCAGGGATTTCTCCAAGTTAAACCAGAGACTTGACATGAGCACAAATGTTTTTGAAACTTTAGATCATTTCCTATTATTCATTGGTCATTTTCACTCAATAAAAAAGGGTCATTTGCAAATTAAATGTGAGTTAAGTACACTTCATCCCATCCCATTCTGAAGTGTTCCCACAGGCCTCTCTGAATTTCATGAATGGTCAAACTCAGTGTCACCAATAACCACACATAAAAAGAACTAAAGAATCCTCATCCCAGGAATTCCATTTGCAATCCATTTACATTTTTCCCCAATGATAATTTGGAAAATCAGAATTATTGTTTCAAGTTGATTTGTAAGCACACACGCATGCACATGTGTGTTTGTTTGTTTGTTTGTTTTTAGGTGATGCCAAAGATTTTCATTTACTGAGCCAAGGACCTAGGAGCCCTTACCTCCCAGCACCATCCCAAGTCCTCAACCAATCACTAATTTAATCATCCATTTTAAAGATGAATTATGGAACATCTAAACCCCCCACTAACTCTTTGGAACATTATTTAGGGATTCATTAAGCTCATTGATCATTTTATATAAATATATAAATAGGAAACATATTTTGATTGAATTAAGCCTTTGGTCACTGGAAAGAAAATATTGAAATTTCTTGCCTGCATGGTAAGTAATCGATCTATTACATACAGATTCTAAACTTTCAGTAGGAACACAATGCAGCATCATAGCAGGATTTGATAATTAATAATAAGAAATCAAAACCATCCCAAATTTTATCATTTGAAATTACTTAGGTATAATTGTATAAAAACATAACTTTATTTTTCTTTTCTTTCTTTTCTGGCATGGTGCAGGTTGATCAGGGTCCAACCAGGCTATTGACCACTAAATGTTATGTTATTCTTCTATTTATACGGCAACATATTCCAAATTTCCAGTTTACATGTTTCAACCTTCCAATTTTTTATACTAGAACTAGTTACTAGTGGAAACGAGCCTTGAAATAAACATAATTACAAAATAACTCGTCCTAGATTATCCAGTGAAATATTATATAAACAAATAGAATCGAATATTACAATAAAGTTGGATACTCCAAACAAGGTGTTAAATCTTTACAGGTTATTACTTACCTAATATCAGGATCCTTTAATGATGTTATGATCTGAGCCTGGTGTCTTTTAATAATATCTTGAACATCTGTCACCATCAACATCCGAGTCATATTCTCCTGCACAAGAACATAATATCAAAATCATTCCATCCTGGGTCTGGTTTTCATCACTCAATTATCAAATGCATAACTTACCAAGCCAAGATATCGAATATTTGGCTCACGGACAGCAATAAACTTTCCAAGAAGGGCAACACACTGAGACATCATCTCTTTTTCAGCATCAAGATGC
Source organism: Benincasa hispida (assembly GCF_009727055.1). Lineage (NCBI taxonomy): Eukaryota > Viridiplantae > Streptophyta > Magnoliopsida > Cucurbitales > Cucurbitaceae > Benincasa > Benincasa hispida. Next base: position 2,282,675 of record NC_052358.1, read on the forward strand.
ATTACCTATGACAGAACGGATTGAAAGCAATAGACAACAAGCAAGTTAACATGAGAACCTTCTTTGAAGAAAATTTTTATTTTATTGGTCATTAGAACTATACTTCTTGAAAGAAGGGAAAGAAAAAACTGAAATTCAAAAAGATCACTATGACGTAGAGAACAGGGAGGATGACCAATGCACAGCCTCCCATTCAACTATAAATAGCCAGAAAAATTAGCATGCATCCACACAAACTAAAGCTTGTATTAACATGCATAAATAGCAAATATGAAACAAAATGCTAATTTATGCATCTGATATTCATCCATTAAAATGACATTGGAAAAAAGATTGCCCACATACAAGAGCAAGGGCTTCAAACAGAACAGCATGTGATGCATTGTTTTTATTGACATTCTTCACAACATCTGTTCCCATTAAAATCCTTTGCAAGACCTGGAAGCAGACCCCATTAATTAGATGAAGGAACTTGTTAATGAATCACAAAATTAGAGACATTATCTTAGAAGCAAACCAACCTCGAACAGTGACCTTCGGGTATTTGGATCTTCAATTGTTGGAAAGTACTGAAGAGCCCTCATGGTTTTCACCTAGACAAAGTGGGGGGAAAACTCACATAAGTTGAATCAAATTGCTCTGGAGAATTTCCTAAATTGAAAAAAAAAATTAAAAGAAAAATCCTACAGAATGAACATTCATAATACAAATTAAAATTAAAATTGATGAACTCCCCACTCCCAAGATATCACAATGATAGCACTGGTTTGCTAAATTTCCATTAGGCATCGTTATTTGACCGAGGAGTGGTATAAATATCAAAACTAATCAACAATTCAGCAAACAAAATCTGATCATTGGCCAATATCTTCTGTTTCAGGATCTTCTAAAGCACCAAGGAAGTCCATTTTGGTCCTCAAATGTTTAGTAAGGGCCCATATTAAATGATACGGTGGCTAAAATAAGGAATTCTACGATTCCCGATCGGATTATTGGGCTGTAAAGACACCTTAAGGATAATGAAATTGATGAATGGGCTCACTTTCACATCCACTATTCTCCATTACTTTGTCCACTGCCACAGATTCTTGGAGTTGGGCTATCGATTCATCCCACAAATATATATTAGATCTATGATGGGGTCCAAAATAGTGGGAAAAGACATCAGCATTTATTCACAGTAATTTGGAAGTGTTTATATCCATGAAAAATTAAAGCTTTTTCTATGTGAATTTGGTCATGAGGTGTCAATAAAGCAGACCAATTCAAAGGAGAATCCCCTATTTCCTTCTCTCTCCTCCTTGATGTGCAATGGGCAAGACTAGCTCAGAATCTTAATGCCATTTGTTCTGGTGTGTTTGGCTGTTGTTCTTTTGCATAGCAATATTGGAACTTGGTTTAGGAGTTCTTCGGTTGGAACATGATTACTCCAGGGAACATTTTTTACTTCTTATCTTTGGTTTTTGTAAGACGTCCATTCAAGGGAGAGACAAGAAGACATTGTGGCCTGCCTGGTCTATCTGGTATAAAAGAAATGGGAGGATCTTCAATGGCAAATGACAAACAATCATCATTTGATGACTTCATGGATTTTGCTTTATTTAGTGCTGTTTATTGGCATAAATGTTCACACCCTTTTACATATTATAATCTTTATTCTTTAATTTATAATTGGGCATCCTTTTTGTAGTTCACAATTGATGGTAATTTCATCCATCAATAAAATTCTCAACTCATTTCAATTATAGTGTGTGTATTTTCTTGATATTGCCAGGACAGGGTATTTTCCATAGCAAGAAATAAACACCGGTTTACAGCATCTAAGGTACATTTTGCTCAAATATATAAACATCAAAATATATATAAATATATATATATATATATATAGCCTCCATCACATCAGAAATTCAGTAGCAGAACACTACAAACCTGAAGCCAGGGAGATGGGATACCATAATATGTGTATTCTTGTGGAATATCCTGGTTCCTAGCAAGGCGCTCCAGAATTCTAACACATTTTGGAAGACAACTCCAGTAGGAGTCGTGATTGTTTGATACAAGAGCAACAAGAAGGCTCATGGAAGATGTTAAAACACCAAGATCACGCTCATCTAAAAGTTGTGCCATCCGATCCGCCCTAAATAATTTTTAAACGATGACTGATTAGAGAGGGAACAAATGGAAACCGACAAGGGAAAACATAATAGTACAAGGAAATTAAAACTGAAGCATACCAGCCATCTATATTGACAACATCGGGATTTTTTCTATACAAACGCAGTAGACATAATGCTGCTTTTTTCCTCACAAGTGGTCTGCAGCTGCTTGAAATCTAGAAAAGGAAAATTCCTTTCATCTCGTTTTAGATCTAGCATCAGTTAAAAACTAAAATTTTCTCTAATCACTTACAAGCAACTTTTGAACATCTGGTGCTAACGACTCGGCAAACTCTCGCCCCCCAATATTTCCAACCTAAAGAGATGAATAAATAAAAATGAACATCAAAGTCAGTAGTCATTAAATGGTTATCTCGCACAAAATGTCCAAAAGGAAGTTCTAATAAAATAAATACAGACTGACTTGGCATTACAAATATTGAGAAGGCTAATGATGATGTTAGAACCCACGAAAAATACTGTAATTAATCAAAATCTCAAGTCTTACATTTCCCTGGTAAAATGAATGGAAGCTAATGGATGCGAGAACCAGTAGTTAAGTCTACGCACATCTCCTTCAGAATACCACTATCATTAGGGAGAGGGGAAAAAAACCTCAGATAATAAATAACCTCAACACAATCCCCCATCAGGTAGCATTAGCAAGGAGGGTCACTCACTAGTCACCAGATATTCAACTCGTTGAATGGAAAACCAAATGGCAGCTAGAACAATACTTTCTTTAAGCTTTAAAGTGATCAAGTCATAAATTTTTAAGCAGCTAAAGCATGTAATAACAAGAATAATTTACGAAAAAAAAACAAAAAACAAAACAAAACAAGACAAGACAAAAACAAAGAACAGAGAAGTGATAAGAATGTTTTAAGAAAAGAATAACGAAGATGATAATAAAATTAATGCAGAGAAGATGATCTTTGGTTATACACTAAAAGGAGTCTACATAAGGCAAAAACAGATAAATTCCATAGGTAAAAGAAAAATAACTTGGAATTAAATTAATGAAAGATTTCCCATGGTCATACCATAGTCAGCGCAAGGCATTGAAACGTTTCATTGCGACCAATAATGTCGTTGCGCACAGTATTTATCGCTAACCTCAAGAAATCATGGTTCTCATTAAGCAAACACGATGTGACAATATAGCCAACCTGCAATTATTTAATCACACTTCAATCAATTTAAAAGTTTAAAAAAAAAAAATCAATATATATATTTAAAAAAATAATAATAATAATAAAGGATTGTTTCCAAATATAGTAAAATGAACCCAAATATCTACAAATATAGCAAAATGTCATTGTCTATCAGTGATAGATTCTGATAGACTACTATCATCTATCACCAATAGACTCTTTAACATTTTGCTATATTTGAAAATATTTTCGGTAGTTTTGTCATTTTAAAACAATTTCCCATCCTTTATGCAAACTATTCTGTACATAGGATTCCTTTTTTAAAGAAATCTCTTGGCCTCTAAGTCTAGACATTTAAAACCTCAAAATTGAGAATGGCACTATAACAAAATAACTATTCATTCAGAAACTTGAGAGTTGTCTATACATAGCAGGTGACCAGAGGTTTGGAACCAAGGATCTTTTTTGTTAAAAATAAGACACTTTTTCAATCAAAGAAAAACACGGGATATGTTTCTAGTGATGAGACCAATGCTGCATATTAAGATTCCAGCTGTATGTATCCAAAGTTTAGTCAATAGTGGAGAGTAAGGATAAAAGAAACTAAGAACACAAGTTACAAGCATGCATGAAAGGGTTAGAAACTTGCCTGCTTTTCAGGATACTTTGGTGCAGATATAAGAGATACAGCTTCCATATGACCAAAATCCACATCATAACCAAGCATATAAATGTAAAGCATTTTCCAGACGTACTTTTTCTTTTCATATGGCGTTAGACCCTGGTAGATGCCATTATTGACAAACAATGGTGCCATTAGTTATATAAGTCAATATTTGTGAAAAGCATTCAACCAGTAATCAAAACTAAACCCAATAAATGGAAACACAATGGAACTGTGAACTTTTTGCTATCGCTCAAGCTGTTGGCGCTTTGCTGAAACAATCAGAATAATCTATATAGTACCATATCCGTCCCTTTGGGGACATCCAATAAATTGGAATGATATGTAGTACTTATATCCTGGACACAAGCACAAACTTAAGTGAGACAAGCCATGCTTGCTCTGATGCTACCTTTACTCAAAGCAAGGTGCTTGACCCTCCAGGCCATACTAACACACTGTGCATTGGTTGTTAAGGCTTCATAAACCTTCATCAACCGTATCATATGGCTATGTTGCAATTACATGGAGATATCATACACGAATAGGTTCCTTCTCATCTTTTGATCACTTTATGAATTTAATTTTGTCTACTGCCACACACACAAAAGAGTGCAAATATCTAGAAGTGGATAGAAGTACGCAGTAATCTCCCCCCAAGGTTTCATGTTTAAAGGGGCCCAAAAGGGTGATCCACCAATTAGTCATCTCATGCATCATACAACGACTTGGAAAGAGATAAGAGTTAGGATTCTTTAACAATATTTTATAAACCTTACAAACCCAAACCCAAAGGGATACATGGAATCTAACAAGTGACCACACCTCCTCTTTAGGTCTTTCAACCCTTAAGTCCTTTTGTTCCTCTGAACCCAAAGGCCCCACAAATTGCAATAACACAGCGAGTCACAGAAAATGCCCCTTATCACGAACGGACGGGTGAAGCATGAGTTCTTCAATCAAAAAACTATATCCTCACGGTTGAGCTAAATGAAAAATGGAATTGAAAGAACAATCTCTAAACAGAGGAAGCATAGTCACAACTCCCAAAAACGTGGTAGCAATTCTCAACCTCCTGCCTGCAAAGAATACAACATTGCGATGCTAACAAACCCATCAACTTCCACAAAACACAATGCAAGATATTAACTCTTCCATGAAACAAAGAATTTAACCTTCTTAGAAATCTTGACCTTCAATAGTGAGGAAAATATGGAGAAACTAGGCGGAGGAGGGTTCACCAAGCAACGGAAGAATGAACTACAAGAAAACCCATTGGCAAGACTGGGACCCCAAAAGCAATAATCCCCTCTACTAAGGCTAAGCAAAAACTCTCCAATAAAAGTTGAGACCACAATATTTGATGTTTGCCGGTTAAACAAAGGACGACATAAACCAAGAGAAAGAGAGGATGAAGATGGAGGGATGGCCACCAAATGGTTCCTTTGATAAGTACGGAAGCATTTTTTTTTAGTTCAAATACATGCGAGATGGGGTATTCGAATCTTTCATTTCTTAGTCCATAGTACATGTTTTATGCTAGTTGGACTACGCTCATGTTGCCTAGAAAGTAAGGAAGTATAACCAAGGAAAACAAACAGCATAGAGCCTATCTCCCCACCACATATCTCTCATAAATAGGTATCCATCTTATTCCCCACTGAATACTAAACACAAAAATGAGAAAGAGGAAAGTCTGCCTGAAATATAAAGACACAGATTCTTGGTGTGCCTTTCAAAACCCCACCGAAGATGCACTCAAAAGTCCAATGCTGCATTTGCACAACTTTCACACATAGATTTCCCAAGATGTTCCAATAGCACTTGCTGGATCATACCCAATTATCATCATGTGAATCCAAGTAGCATTGCATGTACAACAAACCTTCCAATTTAGATAGTTAAACAACAAGCAATGAGTCAAGAAGGACCATCTCGCAAAGCTAAGTACTGTCAAGCCACGGCTCACCCCGAAGCCACTTGAATAAAATCAGTCACTTCCAATGTAAACAATATCACTTGCCAAGTGCAGACCTCACACAGAGACTGCTGGCACGGAGTCCTTGCTTGATTCTTAATTTTTTAAAGTAAAGGTCGAGGACTCGTCATTTAAGACTTCTTCAGTAGTTTAAGACAGATTGTATAATTTACATAACCTAACACTTTCCTTTCTGGAAAGGCAATGTATTCATAGAAAGTGTATTAAGTCACTACTTGCAACCAAACTATTATGTCATCTGCAAACAATCGTAGTTCACTCAGGTCAGAATGTTATTAAAACAATTTCCTAAAATACCACGGAGCATGCTAGGTGAACCAGCACGCGGAAAAAATTATTTGAAAAAAAAAAATCAAAGGAGAATCCATTGGGACAGTTTTCCTTCCAGCTCATAATCACATCATATATTCGGTATCTACATTTTCTGTTGAAACAATTTAGAACGCAATACCAAGCCAGCAATTAGGTAATGGCATGATTTCCACAGTTCTTACGAACAAAACTGCAAGCACCAGCAAAACAGGGAATAGAAGGCGAGAATTACAATCACATATCAAGTTATTAAGCAAGTAAAGGCCAACCCTAACCTTCTCGTTCTTAAACCTAGTGCGGACATTTCCAAGCTCCTTGTCGACTCGGAGCCTCTCCTGCTCTTTATTCTGGCAATTACGAATGTCGCTGATGAAAACGGCGAGGCCTCTCATACCGGACAACGCCATCTCCGCTCAGATCCAGCCGGAAAGACACAATCTATTCAGTTCCCTATCCTAGATCCCCGCGCTCCACCAGCGGATCTGACGGCAGCAAGCAGCAGAGCTACTCGAAATAAGACGAACTCCAATTCAAACTCCGAATAATACAAGCGAGAAACAATTCAAATATCCACGGTTTGATCCAGAACGAACAGCGAAAAATGTAAGAGATGAAAAGGAAGATCGAGAAATTGATGGAGTGAAGAAAATTGGCAAAGCGGTCGACGGGAAAGTGGCAGGCAGCAGAGACGACTTTTATTTTACCTCCATCGAAGTCTGAAATTTCAACCAGAAATGATCCCTCATCAAATTGTTTGTTTTATTTATTTAATTTTTTTAATTAATTTCCTCCATTTTTAACATTTTTGAATTCGCACTCGCTGGAGTTTGGTTTAACCCATATTTACAGTTTAAACTAAAAAAAAATAAACTGTTTTTCTCTTTGTAGCATTTTCCTTTTTTTTTCATTTCAAAATTAAAATATTTGGTGGATTCAAAATTACACTTATTTTGCATTATTCACCCAAAGGTTCAATCACAAATTATTACTTCGTAACAAGCTTTTAAAAAATATATAAACGAAATTTGATATATTTTTTTATTATAATTAGAGGGAATACATGTGATAGATGTTACGTCTAAACATTACCAATTTGGATTAATTTGAGACAAAAGTATTTTAAAAAATATATTTTTTATTTAAATATTTTTATAAAAACAGATTAAAATACACTTGAAAAATTATTTTGAATTACTTTAATTTTTTCTAAAATTACTTATTTTTTAAATTAAATTGTTAGAAATGTAATTCAAACCCACTATTAATTTTATTATACATGTACTTCCTCATATTTCATTGCTTATATTAAATTTTGTCTTTCTATTTTTAAATTTAAATGTTGTTTCAATGCAAATGTCATATCTTTTAACTTTTTGTGTTGATGTGTAAACAAAGCTACAATGTTCACATCTAAATTGTAAAATATTTACAGTTCTAACCTTTGAACTAAATTGTGTTTTTGTGTGAAATTACAATTTTGATACTTAACTTTTAACGAAAAATTAACAGGTCAAGCAAGAGAAATGTATTGTGCAAATATGCTTTATAGAAAAAAGTCTGATACAACAACAAACTAACAGTAGTGAATAAATTTCAGATTTATCGAAAATATATAAAGTTAATTATTTAAAAGTAAATGAACTAAAATTGAATAAGTCCTTGAGATAAATACTAAAATGATATTTTAACCTATGTTTAGAATATTAACTCTAACGATTACAAATATGTTTACAAAAGGTATTCTCAGTATACTTCAATTGATTTAGACGTCTGCCATCGACTAAAAGGCCAATATTCAGATCCTCCAACCTTAAATGTCGTGTTAGAAAATAATGTATAAGTACAATTGCTGGATGTATAATATAAATTATTGTTTTTAATATTCCTTATACTCTTTTGAGATTTATAAGGTTTTGAATATTTTAAAATATGTTGTCCATGAGAAAGAAAATCTCATTTTAGTCCATCAATCTTTAATTTAAAATTTTAAAAATATTTGTTATAATCTTTCCACGTGTATTTGACTAAGGAGTTGAGAAGTAGGAGTAAGGAAGTAGGTTAGGAAGCACAGATACTTCTAATTGTAAGAGAATCTGTATCAAATACGGATACATTCAGATACGTGGTAGATACGTATCTATTTTTTTTCCAGATACGTGGATCATTTTTTAAAAAAAATAAATAAATAAGCCCAACCACTTAAAAACCCAACCCTCAACCCATTTTATTTTAGTGCATGAGTGATTTTAAAACCATAAAAAACCACTTTTTTCATTTTTAAAATCACCCCGAAAACACACTTTTAATTACTCAAAATTAATATAGTTTTCAAATTTATACTTTTAAATGTAATTTTCATATCATGAAAATTAGTTTTGAATAATTAAACATGTTTCACAGTGATTTTGAAAATGACAAAAGTGATTTCAACCATTTTAAAATCACCTCCAAACATAAAAGTCCACTTAAATTGAGCAATCCAAAACAAAATAAATTAAAAATGATAAAAACATAAAAATTAAAAATTAAAAAAAAAAATTAAAAACCCAAAACGTAATTAAATCTTCATTATTTTCTTCTCTCTTACTATTTAAATCATGATTCACACGCCCTTCATTCCTCAATCTTCATCTTCTATTTCTTTCCTACCATCTACTCTAGAGGCTCGACATTCACTCGACGTTACTGGATTTTTTTTTCAAATTTTCACTCTCTTCTTGAATCTATTTCAATCTAACTTAAAATAAGTATTCTAGCAATTAATTAGACTATATATATAACGCATTTTTTTAAAAATTAACGTAGTATCGTGTCGCATCCGATTTATGAACTTCATTCATTGTTTGACCCAAAGAGTTTATGGGTCCCACCACTAAAAACACTAATTTTATATCTTATCAAGTGGGTCCTAATAATTCAAAAATTCCTAGACTTAACTCATTACTCTTCACTATTCCACCCTTTACCCCAACATCCCCTCAAAGTTCTTAGTCAAAATACTACTACAATTCATTTTGTAATTATCAACTATTATTATTGTTTTTTTTTTTTCTTTTTCAAATCATGTTTACTTAGAATTATGAATCATTGTTTTTTTTATAACGTTTACTTAGAAGGTTGAATATATCACATTTACTATTATTATTTCTATTTAGGATAAATAGTCATGGTAACCATAAATGTGACGATAACAATAACGTAATTTCTCGATGCAATCATATTAATCACCCTCCACTTCTCGATGAGATTGTATTTTTTTATTATAAAGTTGAATGTGGGCCTAGATATCCATATGGACACAAAACAAAGTAAACAACATGATAAAATGAGATCCACTTTTCAGATTACCATTGATTTAGTACATTTCACCTCATATGAACGAAGTCTAAATATAAAAACCAACTCAATACTAGAGAGAAATGGTAGAAGCAAATAGATATTAACCATTTTGGTTTCTCATCTTTGATATTCCTTGTGTTTTTCAGCTTATTTAAAAGGAACTATATCATAACATTTGGCAATTTAAAATTAATCAAATGTAACTACTAACACCAAGTCTAACAAACCCTTCAACATTTAGAGATATAAATGAGGTTTTTCCCCAGAATCACATCGCTAGCATCTCCATCACGAGCGATGGGCGAGAGAGGAGAATCGAATACAGGAGCGTGTTCCAGGCCTGACCGGAAAAGGAAGAAGACCGCCGTCCATACACCGGCATTAATGGCCGGCGGGATACCGGTTTCTTTGGCGCTCTCAATGAGAAGGCGAGTGAAATATAGAGTTATGGCTGGATTTCCTTTTTTTTTCTCCACACTGTTGCAGGTCAAAACTAATGATTGCAATAGAGGCCACATGCCGCAGAATGGAGCCGAGTTATGTTTTATGAGGATGGGATCAGAATGTGATTTAAATACTATTTTGATTCCTATAATTTTTAGAGTTTCTTTTTGTACTTGTACTTTGAAAATATTCATTGTAGTCCTTATAATTTTAATTTTGATTTATTTTGATCTCTTCTTTTAAAATATTTATTTTGATGTTTGTACTTTCTTCTTTGATTGATTTTAATTTTTTAATTTTTTTAAAAATACAAAGACCAAAATAACCAAAAATTATTTTGAAAGTATAGGAAACTATGATAAACTAAAGTTGAATGTATAGAGACCAAAATAAATATTTTGAAAATACGATAACCAAAATGAATCAAAACCAAAAGTACAAGAACAAAGTAGTATTTAAATTCTCATTGCTCAACCCATTCAACCTTCTGCCAATTTTTTTTTGGCTGTCTTCCAATTTCAAGGTTAGAGAAATTTAGAGATGGGATTTGGTAGAAAAGGCAGAGTAAGAAATGAAGACTACATAACTTAGGATTAGCCTCCAATAATCATCCCTATCTTCCAATGATAGGACTCAAAAACAAAGCAAAAAACATAGCTTAGTACATTAATAAGATTAAAAAGAAGAAGAAAAAAGATATATTTAACACCTTGATCCTATTTGAAAGGGAGATCCTCCCTCCATTCCGAACGGATTAGAAGCAAATTATAGCCTCATAGTCTCGTGAGAATTTTATTGTGCATAATCTAAAAGATAACAAGAAATTAAAAGGTTAAATATTACTTTTCGTCCTTAAATAAGGATTTAGTTCCTAAACTTTAGGAGGTAACAACTTAATTGGACTAAAGTTTCAAGTTGAATTAAATTCCTTCCATATCTTCGTAGTTTATAACATGTTTGGAACTTATCTAAATATGTAATAAATCTAATTAAACCTGAACTATATTCATTAGGATTATATAGTTTAAATTTCAAAAACTAAATTGTAACACACTAAAATGGAAGAAGTTTAATTAAGGAGTAAAGTGAAGGGAAAAGAAAAAAAAAATCAAGTGAATTTGCCAGCTCCACCATTAGTGGGCCGTGTTGCAAAATTTCCATGCATTCAATCAAATGATCCGATAAATAAAGCCATGATCCTACCAATTCCTAAGTACTAGTGAAGGATACTCATAGGAAAATTGGCATCCTATCTAAGCCTGCCCCACCCAACTCTGAGAGGGAAAGAGATTTGAGTTCCTAAACCTAAAACTTATATAAGATCAAGATACAACACTGCGCTTATAGGGAGCCAAATTTGGGGGCTTTTTTCTTTTCTTTAAGATTAAGGCTAATTAATGCAGCATGTTAAATAAAAATTTATTGAACCCCACTCCATCTTGCCCAATCCACAAACTGCATACCACCATAAATGTTGTTGGCAAACCTCACACCAACTGTGAAAGCCATTGCCACCGGTGGAATTTTCTTTCCCAAAGGTGATGCTTCGACGACCTGCTCAAGTGCGTTCACAATTTGATAACGAGTGTTGGAAGATACGGCAAGGAAAACACCTGAATGAGGGAAAAGAGAGGACTTAGAGCGACACGTTAATATACATAAAAGTAGCCTTCAAGTTGTAGTTGATGTGAAGATCGAACCAAACAGGTTAACGAAGAGATTGATAAAAACGATAAGTATTGTGCTTTTGGTTCTTTCCAGAAAGAATTTGATGTTCTTTCCAGGTTGAAACTTGACCAAACTTCTGGTAAACCAAAATAAAATGGATGGGCAAGTAAAATCCTAAGAAATAAGTGACTTGTAAACCAACCTAAGTATTATGGATCATAATTTAACCAAAGAAAGAAGTATTGATATGATGTACTATGCTAAATTGCTCCACATTAATTCAGAAAAACAAGATCATTTGTCTCATTAACAAACAAATTAGTAAAGTAAAATAGAGACGATTCAAGGAATACATACCCCAGAGAGCAGCACTCTGAATAAGAGGAGGCACAGGAACATCCTCATCTGATTTCTTTATACACCTGAATTATTAAATACAGTTCCAAAGATGAGGATCTACATAGAGATTTAATGGACGTCTTATATATATAGCATCAGCGTATAGATGAATGGATTTAAACCTTTTACAAGTATCATAATTCATAATCAATTATTTTATTAAACAAGATTGAGGGACAAATAAAGAATTAGAATATATAATATAATACTTAGTACATGTTCTTTTTTATTAGTGTTACTGTATACACAAAAAACTGCAATACCAAAAAGCAACAGCTGAGCTAAATTAATTAATTAATTAAAAAGAAAAAAGAAAGAAAGAAAGAAGAAGCCATAAAACCAATATCAATTCAAAGTTAAATAAAAACAATATCAATTAAAGGGTAACAGTTAAATCAGAGAAATTACAATATCAATGACTCGAAGCAATAAAAACACACATCAGTCAAAGAACAATTCGAAGTTCATGAGTTTATCAACGCAATCAGGTCCTTCTTAGAGGTAAACAGTTACATTGCCAATAAAAAGATTATGGTAACATAATAATATTAGAAAACAAAACAACATCCGACATCTTAAAAAACAAGACACATAAGGAATACTTTAAACAGGCTTACCGTTTTGCGTTCATGATCAAATTAGCAATCCCCTGGCCAATGAGACCACAGCCAAATCCCACTGAGCCATACAAGACACCCTGGACCAGAATGCACCAATGAAAACAAGTTAAATAAAACCCCAAAAAAATTATATATATATATATATATATATACACAGCAGCAGCAGCAGCAGCAACAAGACAAACAAAGGCATGTCTTGAGCACTTAGTTCCAAAACAACAAAGAAACAATGATGGGAAAGTAAATTGTAGTTTAAGCATTGCTCACAGAAAGCTGCAATCAGTACCTTGTAGAAATATGATGCAATTCGCTGCCTCACTGTGAATTTACACCCCGGCCTTTCAGCTTCAAAAACACTGCAGAAGCAAATAATAATAATAAGTAATTAGTCATAGATGACAAAATGGAGCGTGGAAATTCTAAATCCAAGGAAAATTGGAACGGTCAGAAAATTGAGGCCAAATCTTGGGAATCTGATCTTCCATCCAATGTTTTGAAAATATCATCTCATACTTGAGAGAAAAAATAGATATTAAACAAAGTCGTGGCACAAGAGACTTTGTGAAGGATCCAGCAGCAAGAAGTAAATAAAATACAAAAGAAGGCAACACAGGGAACTGCAAGTCTTATAAGGGTGTTGAATTTCATTCGGAAAGGTGTCATGTGATATTAACCTGCTAGGAAGAGCAGAATAAGCATGTTGCATCTGTCCCAATAATCCTCTTGATACAGGCCGCTGTCCTATACGAGCGTATGGTGCTAACATACCAACCAAAGCAATGTCGACCACAATACCAACCAATAGATCAGCAGCAAACAACTCGAATTCTGGCCAGAAATTATCTCCCCTTTTCTGAACTTCGGCGAATGTAGCACAGCATGAATCGATGACTACCTGCATCCGCAAAGCTTGTTAAATCCATTAATCAGGAATTGTAATTTACAGTTAATCATCAAATCAACTGAATTGATCGAAGAGAACCACCAAGGAATCAGTTAGAGCATAAAACCAAGGGACTTAAATCCTGGATTTAAATGTCAATGATGTGATTTCTCATAGTAAAAGGTACTGTCAATGATGTGCAAAACTATGGCGAGAAATGTGGATCATTTGATTATATTAAATTTGGATCATTGGGTTATATTAAATTTGAATAACACCAAACAAACCTCTGTTCCAACTTTAAAAAGAAAAGATGGATCTGCTAGCATTCGGTCACGAAACATGGAGCATGAATTCATCAAGAAGCCTAACAACCAACCTGACCCCTGTAAACACAAAAGGAGAATTTACCTTATTATCATATTACATATTAGAACTTTCAAAATTTTCAAATTATGGGGGAAAAAAGCCATCTTGATGCTCAAACGAAGAAGGAAACATACATCATTAATTTCCAAAGAACGAAGGGGCGAATGACTCTTAACATATATATAAATGGTGAAAAAAACAAGAAGAAAAAGTTAAAAGGAGAATCATGATAACAGGGAAGTGAAAGAAAGGTTTGTTCAATCATATTGGGAATATTTCACATATTGGACAAAGCTTCATTTCCTAATGTTTGTTTTAAGGTCAAGGAAACAAAGAGCTAAATGCTGCGACGATTTCCTCATGATGCTGCCAACTAAAAACAGCAAGCGTTGTGAAGCACAAGAGCCAAGGAACATTGTTCTTTCAACATTTCCTCAGCAATTAATCACAAATCCAAAATAATTTCAAGTGCTAAGCATTATATGTTCAATTAATTAACTTTCAAAAACTTAGAAATGAAATATACCTGCAAGTCCAAGTAACGATGAAGAAAAACTTCCCGAATCCCGGTTGCCTTAGCAGCCTCGAGCATATCCGAAGGAAGTCTCACTCCTCGAGCGTCAGCTTCCTTGATCACGTCGTCTAATTTCAAAAGCGGCCCAAACTCCCTCTCATCCTCGCCATCACCATTTCCATCTCCCCCACCGCCACCGCCACCGCCGCCGCTACCAAACGGGTTCCCACCTCCTCCAACGCCACCATCCGCATCAATTCGAGATACAGAATTAACATCATCAAAAACCTTAGAGTCCTCCGGTGCGACGATGGTCTCAGCCGCCGCCTCGGACGAAATACAATTAAGTCGAATCCGGCAGTTCACATTCGAGGAATGATGAAGAGCAACAAGCTTGAAGGATCCCCTGGGTTCAGAACAAGGCCATCTAAAGCATCCCGAAGCTCTAACTTCGAGATTTGAAAAGAAAGCATCTGGGTTGGAAGGAACTGTGGAATGGAAGAGATTGAAGGTGGGAGAGGTAACAGACATAGTAGTGGCAGCTCGCTTTGCAACAATAGCAGGCCGTAGAAGAAAATGGTTGACGAGTTGGAGAAATGCGGAAGAAAAACGATCAAATACCTAAAATGTGATAAGCGTTTCGTTGAAAAAGATGCAAGAACAGCGAGGGAAGAAATTGGCCGAAATGAAACAGAGAAAAGAAGAATGAAAATGAAAAATGCCTAACTTTTTGGAAGAGAAAAAGTATAAAAAGGTTCGTCGCCTGAGAGATTCGAACTCTCGCGGGGCAACCCCATGTACTTAGCAGGCACACGCCTTAACCACTCGGCCAAAGCGACTTCAGTTGAAACAACGCTACTTTTAAATGATCATAATGGAACTAAACGAAAATTCACTTTAATATGAAGAAGCGTATTAGTGTTCGGTAACTATAAATAAACAATAAATTATCATATTTTAAATATAATAAACAAAATTGACTTAATATTATNATCATATTTTAAATATAATAAACAAAATTGACTTAATATTATTTTTTATATAATTTTTAATTATTAAATAATTGTTTAAAATAGATATATAAAATAAACTTTAATTTTAATTATAAATTTAGAAAATGAATTTTATTAAATATTATATCTGCTTTTAAGATAATCTAAAAATTGGTAAATAACAGATTTTGAAAACGCGTGACATGACCGTATGATTTTAAAGTGATTTATGAAGGAATTTACGACAAAAGAGTTTTTTTTTAAAAAAATAGTATGTGGTGCGGAGGATTAACTTCTAACACCAAGGTTAATATTATAATACTATGTTAATTGACCTTCTGACCCCAAAGTCTTAATATAACATAAAATTGATATTTTTTTTAGTTATGGGACCCATGAACTCTATAGAATTCATAATGTTAATATGATATAAAATTGATGTTTTACCCCGTGGGACCCATGAATTCTTGGTTCAAATAGAGGTAACTCCACTCTCTCAACTTCTTGGGTCACACCCATTCCCTAAAATTTAACATATGAAAGGATCAAGTTTCCAATTTTACCAAAGAAATATCGACAAGATGATGACGTTGAAAGATATTTGTGAAAATATTATAAAAACAAATTTTAGAATAATATTATTTAAGTTAATAAATATAAAACGTTGTCGTGCTTTGAATATTTAGTAGAATAGGATGCGGCCTGCGGGTATTCGAACAAAAGCTTTTCAATTTGGACTTTTTTACTAGCAACTTCAAAAACACAATTTCTCTTTGGCTTTCAAGCACTTCATTTCATGCGGGTTCGTTTTTTGTCAGGTTTTCATATGGAACCACCAAACCCCATAACTTTAGACTCCTAACATACACAAACTTCAATTTTAAAAGTGCTTTAAAAAGCTACATCATCATCCTGTTATCTTTACTTTATGACTCCAGAAATGGAAAACGAGGCCCGAACATAGGTGACTGATATGGGAAACATTTTGAAAGAAGATGATAATAATAATAAACAAAGTTCAGACTATTCTTTTGAAATTTAACCTTATTTTTATGCATTATATATAAAACATATTCAACGTTTTACTTCATTCTTCCTTTTCCATTTGCTTACCCAACACAAAAGTTCATCTGGAATTTTGGAAAAGTTCGATTCTTAAATCTTTATTCTGGATTTTAATTTTATGTAGTTAGTAAACATTCTAGTAGTAACAGGATGCCTTACTATTAAAATTTGAGTCAACTAAATTAGATTAAGGCATGGACAGAAAAGCAGTGGATTACTTGTATTCTCCCTTAACTTGTAAGTCCAAGCTTGAAATTCAATCATTTTACATATAACAGAGTCTTCCCCAACAGGGCTACACATATCACCTATCCAACTAACACATTTCAAAATCAAGAAGAAAAAAAAAATGTTACTAATGTGGGACTCATCCATCAACATATAGTTATAATCTCAGAAAAGAATTGGAGAAAAGCTTGGACACAGCCACATATTACAAATAAAACTCCTGTAAAGAGCCTGAGAAGAAGAAAAAATATGACCAAAAAGAGAAGAGTATCACATTCTCTAGCTGGATGCAGCTGGTTTTGCTGTCGCCTGCTTGATCGCCTCGGCGTATGTTCGATGTTGATAGGTCAGAGTTGATTCCAGCAGATCCCAGAGTGATGTCTTCGGGTTCCAACCTGAACGCAGTTGTGCAGTTCGATTGAAATCGCTAATCACTAATCATAATCGAAGGAAAATACGAAAGGAAATGAGACAAGCACCATACCAAGTTGCTTGTTGATGATGGTCATATCAGGAATTCTCTTGTCACTGTCATCATAACCCACACCATAGAATTCTTCAGAGCTTATATCGACCGTCGGTGTCTCGAGCGAAGGTTCCCCGCTTACCTTTGCATAAACCTACCGGACTCCAAGCAAACAACTTAAGTTACTTAATCTAACAAAAGCAAAAGAACAATAAAAATTTAAACCAAACACGATTCGCCCCCCACCTCGGTCATCATTTCAGCGAGCTGCTTCACTGTCACTTCATTGTTGGGGTTGCCCACATTGAAGATTTGACCATTGGCCCTCGCTGGGTTTTCCTGAACGAAACAATACACAATTCAGATATGTATACTGCATGCAAACTTTGGGTTCAAGATCAATGAAAAACAAGAGGAATGTCATACAATCATCAAAAGAACTGCTTCGATTGCATCTTTGATGTATATAAAAGTTCTTTGGGATTGGCCACCATCCACGAGCTTCAGTGGCTCATGGCGTAGGAGATTCTGCAAAACCAGAAAATCAAAACAGTCATTCTTCAAAGCAAGAGTCACAAAAAGAACTAGAAGCCAAAGCAGGAAACTAACAAAACATCCGAACATACATTGCTAAAGCAAGCTAGAACCCTTGGAACACCCTCACTTGGGCCATCAATGCCAGGAATGAAGTCCATCCTTGGTCCGATCCAGTTAAAGGGTCTTACAATTGTGAAATCCAGCCCATTTTCCGCACCCTCAGCTGTGAAACACAAGAAGAAAGAACAAAGGCTAAGAACAACTGCAATTTCCACGTACTTATTCCCATAAAGTCAGAGTAAACAAGTAAGAAAACGAACCATAAATCAGCCTCTCGATCAATTGCTTAGCACATGCATAAGACCATCTTTGCTTCTCGATGGGACCAAAGATGCAAGGAGAAGCATCCTCACTCAAAACATAATATGCTGGATCCTATCGTAAACAAATGACAAACAATACAGTATTCAGCTTATTATTATTATCCATAAGGCTATTGTATGAGGATTAGATGAGAATTAACATCAAGATAAATAGCTGTCATCTTTCAAATTCTATGCACATGATAAAAGATGGCGTACAAAACATAAATAGTATAAAATTTTGAACATGTGGTTAGCCCGATGTTATAGAAAGGTTGTTCATGAACTCTGTTACAATTAGTTCGAACCTAGCAAAAGAATAAAATGCTTGATGCCACAAAACATTAACCCCATATTTCAAATCAGAAAATTAATTCAAATTAGCAAATAGTTTCATTGCAAAATCAATAAGTACAATATTGTTATAACCTACATTTCAGCCAAACAGAAGAGCCAAAAATGGTGGATCAAAGCATACAAACATCGTCAAGCAAACCACGACAATCATTTATGAAGGGGCATTATTGGTTCAATTTCAAGATCTGACAGTTTTCTTACTACGAGATAAAGAAAAGCAAGATGCAGTTTCTATTTTCATTTCACGTTCAAGTTTTTAAAATCTTTCATGGGCATTCAATGACAGTTGCCTAACGACTCTGCAAGATCCAGGACATTGCATTTTCATTGAACAAGTAAGGCAAATTATTATAGATCGAATGGATTCAAGGGATTCATAATAAGAGAGAAGAAGAAAGCAGAAAGAGATGGCTTACCTGACGAAGAGGGCTATCTTTTGGAAGAAAGCTTCCAATTGTCTTACCATACACTTCGCAAGTTGAAAAGTGAATCAGACGCTTGTTGTTCCCAGAACAGTATTTCACCTACGAAAAGAAAGCACATCAAATCAAACACGCCAAATCACCAATTCTTAACGATAACAAAATCTTTTGAATTGAGAAGTAACACACACATACTCAAATCAAAACATTAAGAAACAAGAATCAGAAAGAAATAGAAATGAATCGCATACACACCACAGGAATTGCGTCGATGAAATTGCTGTAGATGGTATCAAGAGGACGCGTATTGTAGTCGGCAGGAGTACAGATCGCAGCAAGATTTATCGTCTACATCATGCAAGCAGAATTCCAATCACGAAACACGAAGTTAAAACTAAAAGAAATGACAAAGACGTACAATAACAAGAATGAGCATGGCTCAGAACCCACAATGACCCAAAGAAGGACAAATTCTTCAAACAACCCAGAACAAAAATTCGACAATTCTTTCAAGAACCCAGAAGAATGAGCAACAAAAAAAGAAGGAATCACAGAAGTCGAACCAGATCTGCCATTCGAATGAGGCTTTCGAGCCGGGAATCATTCTTGATATTGAGACGGTGGAACTGAATACGATCGGCCCAAGGGAGCGAATCGGGCTCAAGAAGGTGCTTAATCTTGTCACTATAAACATCAAGAGCAAGCACTTTGTGAGGGGTTTCAGCCATAAGCTTCTCACAGAGGTGAGAGCCAATGAACCCACCAGCGCCAATCATGCAAATGGTGATTGGCTTAATGGGGTTGCCATCTAGATCTACCCTGTTTCCGGACGCCATTGTTGCTTTGCTACTCTGCAAATCAAAAGTGAAAATCCCGCGTTGAGCTTGTGAGAATCTTGCGGGAAAGAGGAAACAAGCTTGAAGAAATGGGAAAATGGGAAAATCGGTTGTGAGGAAGAATTGAGAGGCTGAGCGTATTTATTGAGATTGAAGGAGTGGGAACCAGAGAGCGAGAGAAAAGGCGGACGGAAGGCGAGTGTGTGAAAATGCCACCGTTCCACCGGGGAGTATGAAATTTTGGGTACTCGCTACGTGAGAGTGGACACGTGTTTTCTAGGTCTGTCAACAAGAGGGGAAAAGAATAGAAAAAGAAAATTGGGAATTAAATCACTTTTTTTTTAAAAAAAAAAAATGCCATTAATAGTGGTGAGGTGAGGCCAGGCAAATGCATGTCCCTAATCAATGAAAAGTCTAGCAGTCTAATTTTAGTCCTAAAATTTGAAGAATTAGCAATGTTAAATTGTTAATGTCCATTCATCACAAGACTAAAGGTTGCTTACTACTAATTGTCCAAACCTAAATTTATTTCCTCTTGAGATAATTGGGTTAAAACTTAAAAATAAAATATTTAAATTATATATATATATTGAAAATACATCTTAGTTATATATTTATGATATTTTCCTTATCCAATCAATACGATATTTTAACTACATTTTCAACCATAATTTTATATGTGATTTAAATTTTGTTGAATTTAAAATATTTAAATGTCGATACTTTCATATATATTCTCACATCTTCGATTATGAATTTAAAAAGAAATTTATAGCACTTGTAGTTTTGAAACATACATCGAATCTTTTTACGTTAATAAAATTTTAATAGAAAGAGTGAAGTCTTTATTAGTTAAATTTTGTAGTAACTTAATCCATTAACTTTAATTAACAATTTAATGCTAATAATTTGATGTCAAATTTTTAGTAATTTTTTGAGGAAATAAATAGTCGCAGATTTTTTAAATTGTATATATTGAATTATTATTATCATTGTTGGGCAATAAAGTTTGAAAACATACCATTAAACAATAATAGGTTTTATAATAAATATTATAAAAAAGTGCCAATGTATTAGAGATGTATAGATTCTCATCAATACTGATATTTTAGACATCTAGATTCTCATTGAATGGACATCTCGATTACCATGTATTATTTTGTGGCATCGTGATATTGTAAAATATTCTAGCATCTATAGATTTTCGGACATCTCGAAAGTTTTGGATGTCTTATAAAACATGAGTTTTTCATATTACTGTGTTGAGACATCCTTATTTTACACTTGTGCCATTATTTATTTATATATATATATCAAACTTCATTTATATTATATAATTAAAGTAAAGGGTAATTATAATTAGTAGTATTTTTATGAATAATAACCAAATGTATAACATTATTTAAAAAAATTGCAAATATAGCAAGTCTATCAGCGATGGACTTCTATCGTTGATAGACTCTTACTAGTGATATGGTCTATCACTGATAGACTCCTGCCAATAATATGATCTATCATCGATAAACTATTTAAATTTAGTCATATTTGTAATTTTTGTTTACATTATGTTATATCCGCTAAATATAGTCAACCATATATATCATATGTTTTTGTTATATTGTAATTTTCTTATTATCTTTTAGTAAGATATTCAAATCCAAATTTAAATTAATATTTATTTTATAAAAAGTCTTAAATTATGATATATTATTTTGTTGAGGAAAATAACATAAATCGTATTAATTTCAAAAAAAATTCAAATGGATAAAAATAAATAAGTTATAAAAGTTCAAATTAATTATAAACTAATAAATAGTCGTAAGGTATTCTTAGAACGTTATGTAAATTTAAGATATTTCCAAATAGATAAAAACAAAATTATCAAACTATCGCAAAAAATATTCCTATAATCTATAATTTTAGGCATCTAAGATTTCTATTATCTACATTTCAAAAAAATAAATGGTCCCGAAAGAAATTATTGTTAGCAAGTTTATTACACGTACGAAATATTTATAAATAAAAAAAATGATTTTTTTAATCAGAATTTCTGAAAACACTTGAGAAAACTTTACATGATTATTTTATGTTTCTCACTGAATTTGGACTTTAAAAGAATATATATATATATATATATGAGTTTAATTGATTTCCACGGGAAGAATACTTTTTTGCCCTAAGCTTCAAAATATTATAATTATACCTTTGAGATTTAAGTTTTGTTTTAATTTAATCTATAAGTTTTAAAATTTTATCCTTTTAACATCGAATTTAAACTAAATACTCATTTATGTCTTTAGTGTTAATGTCTATTAATTAATTTAATAGAACTAAACAAAATATAATTAACTAAATTCTACCATTTCATCACTATTGAAATTAATCTTAATAGTTCACTTTATGATTATTTTAAATTAATTAATAAAAATTAACACCAAAGGCTATAAGTTGTGTTTAATGAAAAATTGAAGCTGAAAGTATAAATATTGGTACTTAAGAACCAAATTGAAACAAAACTCAAATCTTAATGATAAAATAATAACCTTTTGAAATTTAGAGACTAAATTGAAATAAAAAAACTCAAAATTTAATTACTAAGGCCTCGTTTGATAATCATTTTGTTTTTTATTTTTGTTTTTGAAAATTAAGTTTATTTCATGCACATTACTTACAACGATTAACATCTTTCGTAATTATAATGGTTTAATCTTAACTAAATTCCAAAAACAAAAACAACATTTCAAAAGTTACTATTTTTAGTTGCTTGATTTTTTAAACCATCGTTGAAAAGTAGATAATGAAAAAAATGAGGTGAAAGTAATATTATAGACTTAATTTTTATAAATAAAATAGTTATGAAATGGGATTTAAAAATGTAACAATTTGATAAGGACTAAATAATGAAAACTAAATCTAAAATTCAGTGAATATTTTTTTTAATCTTGAATTAATAAGTGAAAATAATTGAAACTGAAATGTGTACTAAATTCATCTTTATTTTTAAAGTTTCTTATGGGAATAAAAAGATTACCCAAAAATAATAAATCAGGGCTGCCAAAAGAAGCTTATTGTTAAGTCAAATTGAGTGTCATGTGGGTATAATGTTTTTATTAGCACTATAATGAGCTGTCTCTCTGTCTTGCATTGCATATGCTCATGTGGGTTCACATTTTTATTCTTATTTTTTCTTCCAAGATACACAAAAAATAAAATAAAAGCAAAAATATATAAGGGAGATTTTCAAAAATAAAAAAACAAAGAAAATTATTTACACAAAATAACAAAATCTGATATTATCTGATAAAGGCGGATAAAGATTGATAAAAGTCTAACAGTATCTATCGATGATAGAAATCGATAAAAGTCTATCATCGATATTATTAGTGATAGAAACTAATATAAGTCTATCATTGATAGACGCTGATAGAGGTTTATTAATGTCTATTAGTGATAGAAATGGACAGAAATCTATCATTAGACTAATAAAAGTCTAATAGTATCAATGATAAAAACATATATAAGTCTATCACTGAATATCAACGTCTATCAATATTTTCTTTTTACTATTTCTATAAATAATACATTAAAATAGTATTTGCGAAAAGATTATATATGATAATTTTATTAAATCGTATGGACTATTTATAAAGTTTTAACAATCTATAAGGATTAAAGTCTTAACTTTTAGAATTTCTAAACCTTTTTCAAGTTATAAAACCAAATTTAGAATTAAATCTACTTTGTTTAAACAACTCCGCCGATCAAGTTGAATGCACGATGTAAATCTAAATAAAAGATTTGGGAGAGTTTGAATGAAAAATATATAAAGTAATCTTATCAATGTAATATATGTAAGAAATTTCAGATGTGATAAAAATACGTGTATTTTAAAAGTTGAAGAGAGTGTTAAAGATCTCGTATTAAAAAAATCAGGGGACCTCGCAACGTTTATAATATAGATGGAGAATGTTAGAGTGTTAATATAATATTAAATTTACCTTCCTTTATTAACTTAAGTTTTTTTGGTCAATCGATGAATGTTAATGAGGTATTGATGTAATATTAAATTCACCTTCATCCATCAAACTTAACCTTTTAGACCTACTCGGGAGAGTTAGGTAGAATGTCAACTACATGCTAAATTAGGAGGGAAAGAAAATCTTGATTTTGATCACATAAATAATCAACATTAAGACATATTGTTCAGTGTAAAACAAGGTATATATTATTTGAACACATACACAATACATAAGTAGTTATTGGCTTGATGATTATTTTGGAAATGCACTAAAAAAAGTTTCTTTCGTAGGATGGATAGGACTTATATATAATATACATGTGGTGTTCGTGTTCCAAACCTGCTGGGTAGACAAAAATTGCCCTATACATTATGTTTATTACATAATAATTTTTGGATAACTATTTGATTTTAAAATTTTAGTTTTAATAAAAAATTTATAAATAATACTTTCACTTAAGAGTTTCTTTATTTTATTACCTACTTTAGTTTTTTTAAAAAAATAATTTAAATCAAATTATGAAATCTAAAAAGAAAACCATGTATGAAATTTTGTTTTTGTTTTTAAGTTTAGTTAGGAATTAAATTAGTATATGAAAAAAAGATGAAAATCACCTCTTTTTTAAATAAAAAATCCATAAATCAGTTGGTTTATCAAACAAAACTTTACTTATCCAATAAAATTTGTTTTAAAGTTTGCCCCAATAGACTTATAAGCTCTTTTATTTGGACCATGTTGTGTAACTATTTTATTTTAAATTTATTAAAAATTGTGATTATTATTTTCTCATAATTTCTTATCCATGTTTTTCATGTTTCCTACCTAAGCATTCGATTTCTCAATCAATTTCTAAAAACAAAATCACAAGTGTTATGGATAATTTTAGACCAGTAAAAGATCAAGGTAAAAGTAAAACCAGAAGAGTTAGCTAATCCCAAAAACAGACCCAAGATCTGCAAGAAGCAGGCACGGGAGAATTCCTACAACTAGGGGGAAAGACAATTAGGCCAAAAAGGCCCAATTGGCCCACCTCGTCCTCAGAGGCCTTGAGCAAGGCTAGTATACCTCTCGAGAGAGGCCAATTTGGATTGGCCCTCCAGTCAGGAACATCCCTAGTGACCTAATTTAGCCCTTAAATATCCGATTTTTGAATGAAAAAAGGAAATAGAATCCAAAACCTAAACGGATAAAGAAAATCTCTGAACTTCATTATAAATAAAGCACAGCAGCGTTGCAGAAGGTAAACTCAACTCTTATTGTGACCTTTGTGCTAAAATCTGCTAAGTATAGGATTGTCTGTGGCAAACACCACACAGATGTGTAATTTTTTATTGTTTTACAGGTAACACAAGTTATAAATTTACCATTGGTGGCACGTGATAGTCAGGTGAGTTCACTTAGCTGGATTTTGCCATCAATAACAAGTTTCTGAACACACATTATTTTTAGTTTTTAAATTTTGACTTTGATTTTGAAAACACTCATAAAATGTAAATGAAAGATCATAAAAGTTATTATATGCAGAAGTGACGTCTAGACTTAATATAAAAATAAAAAATTAAATAGTTATTAAACGAAGCGTTAATTAGCACAACATCTAAGAAAAAGCAATTTAGAGGTCTAAGATCATCGTCACTGTCGTTATTATTGTTATATTGTCATTATTAATAAGTAATGTGTAAGAAGTCAAATTCCAAGAAATTGCATGTATTTATCTTGATTATTTAGTTTTGGACTTTAGAATTGAGAGACTTAGAATTTGTTTGTTTTAGGTAAAGCGATTTAAATTAATTTTGGTCAAGATATGGAGTTGATTCAATTATTGGGAGTAGAATTTAATTTTGGTTTTGGAATTTTAATTATTGGGTGAAAGTGAGATTAAATAAAATAACTAAAAATTTCTTTGGTTGTTGGAGAAAAGAGAAATTTTTATTTTTTGGTTAAGAAAAAGGTGGAAATTAGGGTTAAAAGTTTTATTTATTTAAATGGGAACCTCGGTTTGCAGGCAATTAAAGAAAAAGGAAAAAAAATTAAAGAAGAAAACCCTTTTTGTTCCATGTGTTTCCCACCCCCTTCATGAAAGGAAAGGGCCAGATAACACGGGACCAATTCAAAGAACGATTCTACGAAAAGTACTTCTCTGCCCATGTGAGGTACAACAAATAGGTCGAGTTTATGAACCTAAAGCAGAAGACCATGACGGTGGAAGAGTATGGGGAGAAGTTTGACAGGCTATCTTGTTTCGCTCCCAACTTAATGCCTACTGAAGCAAAGAAAGCTGAAAGATTTATTTAAGGGTTTTGAGATAGGGTGCGAGGCATTGTGCAAGCATTTGAGCCTACCACCTATGCAGTAACATTTTGTGTGGAAACGTGAGTAGGTTGTCCATCAGTGTTAGTGTTGCTGAAGTCCTTTGTTGTAAAACCTACCTCGGGTTAGAAGAGAAAAGCTGATCAGATAGCTTTAGAGCCTCCACATAAGGTTCATAAAACAGATAGACCGCTAGGGCACATCAAGCAGTAAGCTTCTAATTCAAGAGAAGTCTGGAGGAACAGGCCTGTGTGCAAATCGCGTGGGAAGCGTCATTGGGGACGTTATCTGATTAGTACAGGGACTTGCTTTAGGTGTAAGTAGGCAGGACATACAACCGACCAATGCCCTAATAGTGGTTCTAGAAATGGTAAGGGGTCAGCCCCCAAATTCATAGTAGGGGAATTCAAACTGACAACAACAGTAGGGTCAAGTTTACGCCACGACTCAGTATGAGGCAGAAAAGTCAGACTTAGTGGTGACAAGTACACTCCTTATTCTGGGACATTATGCCCTTGTATTATTTGACTTTGGTACGAAGCATTCATTCATATCATCTATGTTTGTGCAACATGCTAGTATAGAAATAGAGTCGTTGTGTTATGTAATGTCAGTTTCTACTCCATCTTTAGACTGATGAGCAGATGGAGCGTTTGAACTAGATTTCGGAAGACATGTTGCGGACCTGTGAAATGAAGTTTTCAAGGAGTTGGGATACTCACCTGCGTTTGGTTGATTTTGCATATAATAACAATTATCAGGCTATTATTGGCATGTCACCATTTGAGGCCCTATATGGTGAGGGTTGAAGTCTACCGTTTGCTGGGGTGAGGTTGGGGAGCAAAAGTTGATGGGAACTGAGCTAATGCAGATGACAAATAAAGCCATGCAGAAGATTAGGGCCCGAATGCTAACAATGTAGAGCAGACAGAAGAGTTACACTGATGTTGTTGGGGTTGATGCCTAAAGTCTTGTGTCCTGTAGTTTGTAAACAGTTTGTACAACGTTTGTGATGTATAATATATGATATCGTACTTCACTTCTTGATTTTGCTCAGTTAAATGTTTTATTTGCTTTACCACAAACCAATAAACCTAAAATCCTTGGTTATCTTTATGTAATTTAAGCATATATGTGGTGACATACAAGTGGACCATGTCTTAAGTGATAACCAAAATAGTTTGTAGTATATGGATATATAAGGAAAACCTTATCCTGGTAATGCTACGGATGCGGCCCGCTTTGTGGAATAGTTACAAGTATTGTGACTTGTACAAATGGTCTGATCATGATCATCTATGCCTGTCTCTTATACACATCTAGATGTGTATAAGAGACAGTCACTAGGATGACCGTAGGTAACATGACCTCAATCCTGAGTGAGTTGGGAACTCCTGCCATTGAGGGCGATCCTTTGATTTGCATGGGTGCGAGTGGCCAGGCCGCCGACTCGAACCTACCACTTTAAAGATTCGTCTAATTTGGGAGTTGGGAACTCATCTACACAATATGAAATGCACTCATTTCCTGAAGCCGGGGTAAGTAGATAAATAGCTCCCTTAAGGGCTGATTCCAAGGCTTGAACGTTATGGCGCCACACACTTTCTCTTGGCCCGAGAGGCTTTCACACATAGTTAGACTATGTTGTATTGTTCATTAGAGGGATCAGTGGTACTTAAGGAGTGAGATGTAACTACGGGGGCAAAATGGTAATTTGGCCCAGATGTATTTACGAGCATTTGTGAAGGGTTATTGTACTCATGATTGGTTATATCCGATGGACACAGAAATATATTTATGGTAAGAAGAGTTCAGCTGTCGTTCTTTAGTGGAATGTTTGGTAGTTAACGAATGGTCGATCTCATGGCTAAAGAGTTTAGTAAGCTATTCACGTACCGTTGGAGCTTCGAGCCATAGGTTCATAAAGTCCCTTTGGTAGCTTGGAAAAAGTTGAGAATAATTTTTTGGGTCAGTTTAAATGTTCAAATTGACAAGGGGGAGTTTAATTATATATGATATAATTGACTAAATGTATGAGATACATTATTTTGAAGGAAATTGGATATAAATATGATTTATATCAAGTAGAGGAGAAAAAACTATAGTTGATATATGATATTAAACTATAGATTAAAAATATAATATGATTATATTCATTCATTAATTAATTGGGCAGTTATGTGATAATTGACCGAGTTTTTCTTTGGATTCTTGCGAAAGTGGGAAGTTCGATTCAGTTCTTATAACTGAAAAACAAAAATGAAAATAGTTTTCATTTTGTATATACACGCATCAGAAAAATCGCTCACGATGTGAAAGCATATGATCGCTTAGTGTTGAGAGCCTATACGTTAGCGCCCGTTTTCTTAAACGGTCACACACCCGCATATTAAATGATCGCCTACGATTTCTAAACGATCGTTTAAGTTTACTACACGATCACTTGGTGCATCGAGCAAAACTAAACGATCACTTACTTTTGATAGACGATCGCTTAGTGTTTACCATACGATCGTATACCCCGACCTAAACGACAAGCACCCGACTATACAATGGTTATCCCTTTCTCCCACTTACTTCTTCGTTTTACACAATCATTTTTCCTTCTTCCCTTTACTGATTCCATCAAAGTCCAACCTTTGGATTCTCATTTCGAGAATACCGAGGGCTTTGAGTGGTGGTGTCGTCCTCGGTTGTTTTGTGTTCGTGCGCTGCTGATCGTGTAGACGACCGTTTGCTGGACGAGTAGAATAAGAGGAGTTCGCTTCCGCTGGACCTAGTTCGATTGAAGATTGTCTTCAATTAGTAAGATTCTTAGTCTTTTGTATTTATTTATTAAAGCATGCTAGTAATTGGTGTTTACAATGCATATCTATTTGTTCGAATGTATGTGTGGTAGTTCGGTCACAATGAAATTTATAAAGATCCACTTCCGCTCATAGGCACTCTTGTTTAAGAGTTCCTTTAGATGTTAGGTATAGTGATCTTGAGTTTGAGGGGGGATAAAGTGTTTATAAAGGTAGCACATATGAAAAATGTCCTGAGATTTGGAAGGAAGGGGAAGCTCAGACCACATTTTGTGGGGCCATTTGAGGTTTTGGAGCAATTTGGTCATGTGGCCTATCGGTTGGCACTTTTACCATCCCTCCCTGCAGTACACAATATTGTTTATGTCTTAATGTTGAGGAATCACATAATAGATCCATCTCATATGGTGAACTTTGAGCCCTTGCTGTTGAACGAGAACCTAGGTTATGAGAATAAGCCTGTACAAATTGTTGCAAGGGAAGTGAAAATTTTGCGTAACGGGGAAGTGACACTGGTGAACGTTCTATGGTAGAACAATCAGTTTGAGGAAGCAACATGGGAAAGAGAGAAGGAAATGAGAGCCCAGTGCCTAGAACTCTTTCAAAACTAAATATTTTGAGGATGAAAGTTTCTTAAGGAGGGTAGATTGTAACAAGTAAAATTCCAGGAAACTGAATGTATTTATTTTGATTATTTAGTTTTGGACTTCGAATTTTAGAGACTTACAATTTGTTTGTTTTGATTAAATCGATTTAAATTAATATTGGTCAAGAATTAATTCAATTATTGGGAGTAGGATTTAATTTTGGTTTTGGAATTCTAATTATTGAGTGGAAGTGAGATTAAATAAAATAACTTAAATTTTCTTTGGTTGTTGGAGAAAATAAATATTTTTATTTTTTGGTTGAGGAAAGGGGGAAATTAAGGTTAAGAGTTTTATTTATTTAAATGAGAACCTCGATTTGCATGCAATTAAAGAAAAAGGAAAAAAATTTAAAGAAGAAAACCCCCTCGTGAGTTCACGCACGTCCGTCCGTCGACTAGAAGCCCTCACAGGAGCCGTGCACGCTGTTGTTGATCCAACAGTGACCGAAGCTTTGCCAGCCGTCGTTCATCGCATAGTTTCGCCGTCGTTGTCGCTGTTGTCGGCATATGCAACAGTTTTCGTCCGAACAACTTCGGGTCATGTGGCCCTCTCTTTGCGCATTGTTGGGTAAGAATTTTGTTGTTTTTGGTCAGTTTCTTGGGTTTCTTGAAAAATCTTGACTATTTGACTCAAACTTTCCAAGTTTCCCTTTGTCTTTCAAAATAAAATATTTGCAACCAAAGACTTTGAAATAGCTAATATTTGGAGTTTTCTTATTAAAAAGCTCATAAGGAGTTTTATCTAAAACAGGACTTATTAAAACACGATTGATTACATAAGATGTAGTATTAACAGCTTCAGCCCAAAAAGATTTTGGTAAATCATATTCATTAAGAATGGAGGTAGCTAATTCTTGTAAAGATCGATTTTTTTCTAAGGTGTTTTTTGAGAGGAAAAATCATGAGAAATTCCATTTTCTTCACAAAAATTTTCAAAAGAAGAATTTTCAAATTTTACTCCATGATCACTTCTAATTTTCGAAATTATAAAACCTTTTTCATTTTGAATTCTTTTTGAAAAGCAAATAAAATATTTTAAAGCTTCATCCTTATGAGATAAAAATAAAACCCAAGTAAATCTCGAAAAATCATCAACTATAATAAACGCATAATGTTTTCCACTTAGACTTGCAACTCTAGTAGGTCGAAAAAGGTCCATATGTAACAGTTGCAAAGGTCTAGAAGTAGAAACCATTTTCTTTGGTTTGAAAGAAGACTTATTTTGTTTACCCATTTGACAAAAGCATCACAAACTTTATCTTTTTCAAAGTTTAATTTTGGAAGACCTCTAACAAGAGATTTCTTAGAAATATTTGAAATTAAATGCATGCTAGCATGACCTAACCTTCTATGCCATAACCACGAATCTTCATGCAATGCAGATAAACATTTATTTTCTACTATAGGACAATCTAATAGATCAATAGTATAAACATTTTTATCTCTATTTCTTACAAACAGAACTTTTCCATCACATGCATTTTCTATTGTACAATTTCTATCACTAAAAATTACTTTATATCCTTTATCACATAATTGACTAATACTTAATAAATCATGCTTTAAACCATCAACCAACAAAACATTTTCAATAAGAAAATTCGAACCGTTACTAATATTACCTTTGCCAACAATCTTACCCTTTTTATTATCACCGAAGGTAACGTATCCTCTATCTTTCTTTTCTAGGTATGTGAATTTTGTGTGGTCCCCAGTCATATGTTTTGAACATCCATTGTCCAAGTACCACTTAGTCTTTATGGATCTCAAACATACCTCATCATCGTCGTCGTCTCCAAAAGCCATAACACACAGATTTGCTACTTCTTCCTTGCTTTCAGATTCGCTTTCATCGCTTTCGTCCCAAGTAGCTTTCATGGCCTTCATGCTCTTCTTTGAAATGGATTTTCTTTGAGGACAGTCTCACTTCACGTGTCCGGGCTTTTTGCATTCATAACAGATGATTGTATCTCTGTTGCTCTTTTCTCCTTTGTCTTCTTGATTGTTGACTTTCTTTGAGAAGTTCCTTTTCCTAAAATGCTTTTTGAACTTCTTGGTCAAGTAAGCAAACTCCTCCTCATTTAGTTCGGCTTCAATTTCAGAGTCCTCTTAAACCTGAGTGGACTTTAATGCTAGGCTCTTCTTCTTTTTGACATCTTCTTCCACATTGGCCTTCATGATTATCTCATGTGTCATGAGAGATCAAACGAGCTCCTCCAGTGGAAGTTTTGAGAGGTCTTTTGCTTCTTGGATTACCGTCACCTTAGCTTCCCAACTCTTAGGCAATGATCTAAGAATTTTTCTCACATTTTTAGAGGTGGTATAAGATTTTCCTAATCCCTTCAAAGCATTAACAATATTCGTGAACCTAGTAAACATTTCAGATATAGTTTCATTTGCATCCATTTTAAACAATTCATAATTATGAACTAACATGCTAATCTTTGACTCTTTAACTTGATTAATTCTTTCATGAGTTACTTCAAGCATATCCCAAATTTCTTTAGGAATTACATGCAGAGACTCGATTAAACTCATCAGGACATAAAGCACAAAACAGACAGTTCATGGCTTTAGCATTAATGGAAAACTTCTTTTTATCTTCATCATTAAACTCTTTTTCTTCCTTAGGAATATCTTTATTATCAACTATCTTAGTAGGAATTAAAAAACCATTAAAAACAATTTCCCATAGATTATAGTCAATAGAAATCAAATAAATTCTCATCCTAGTTTTTCGCCATGCATAATTATTTCAATCAAACAAAGGTGGCCTAGTGGTAGATTGACCTTCACCATACCCATTCATTCTAGTAGTTGTCATAAGCTCGAACAATTAAGTTTTTCGAGAGAGGAAGAGAATATAATAAAAAAAATTAAAATTTTTTTTGAGAGAAATTCTTTTCCAAAATTTAGATTTTAATCAAAAAATTTTCATTTTTTTTGAGAGAAATACTTTTCCAAAATTTAGATTTTAATCAAAAAATTTTCATAAAAATTTCTAATGAAAACAACGTTTAAAACTCAATTTTTCAAACTTTTTGCAAAAATTAGAAAAAATATAGATTTAATAAGATTAAAAAAAACAGAATGTAAAATCAAGAAAAAAATACAAAACCTTATTGAAATAAGAAAACGAGCTACCTGCTCTGATACCAATTGTAGGATCTAAAGGCAACACTAGAGGGGGTGAATAGGGTTGACTACCAATTTTTTTTTTTTTTTAAAATAATTTTATCTTCAAATAATGCTCAATAAAGTTAACCCACTGATTTGATTAAAGAAAATTTGTGCAAGACAAAACTTAAATCATGCAAGCTATGATAACTTCAAATTTAAAGCCAATTTAATCAAGGATAAATTTAAATAACGCACTAAAAATTAAATCATGCAATTTGGAAAGATTAAAAAAATAACTAAGACAATAAGCAAAAATTTGAAAACAAGAAATAAAAGAGAGAGGAAGAAAAAACACTGGGAATTATAGTGGTTTGGCAAATTGCCTACTCCACTCTCCAAGACTTCTTCTTGGGTATTTCACTAAGTGATCCTCTTGCAGGTGAGAACCAAACCGACACATGACTCTCTTTTTCCTAGGCTAAAGAGAAACCCAAGATCCTTTTTACTGGTTCAGGATCAAACCAATTTATTTTTCTCACAACCCAAGATGTACCCACACCTTAATACAATTCCCAAAAATTAAAAGAAAACCGAAAACCTTACAATACTACCTCTTGAAGGCTAAATACACAAGTTGAGCACTCTGGAAAAAAAAAAAAACTCACAAAAATAACTCTAGGCCAATTTAGGAGCAAGGAGGACAAGAATTTGAGAGTAGAGAGAATTGAAAGTTAAGACTTGATAGCTTTTGGTGTGTCCATGAAGAGTAAAATCAAGTCGAATTTATAGGAGAGAGGGATAAATTTTAGCTATTGGATATGATTGCAAATGAAGGGTGGAGATTGAATAAAAATATAAAAGGAAAGGATTTGAAAAGGAATTTTGAAAGATTAGAATTATTGAGATTTGGAGAATAAAAATGATTTGAAGGATGAAAATTTAGGAAGGAAATCAAATTTGAAAAGGCTGAAATTTGGTGAGAATTTGGAGAAAATTGGATCAGAAAATTAAAGAAAAATTAGAAAATAAAAATAAAAATAAAAAATAGTTGGATGATATGAGCACCACGTGCACAGGGGAGGAGATTGAATGTCACGTGCCGCATTCTGTGAAGAAACCGCAGGCACGTGTGGCGCACGCGTACATCCGCGCGTGAAGCTGGCTGATCGCCACTTGTCATTATCTCATTCGTCCATCGTCGCCACATCACTGCCACATCATATGCCACATCAACAAAAATTGACCGGTTGGAGCGACACGTCATCCACCCATCAGCTGCCACATCATCAATATTGACTGTTTGTGTGCCATGTCAGCAAGGTTCCACGTGTCACTGCTACGTTGGATTTTCCCTCCAATCTTCTTTTGCTTATAACTTTCTTGTTTGAACTCCGATTTGAGCAATTCAAATTGCGTTGGAATCGTCTTTCCTAGCTCTACAAGATAGTAACTTTGAAACACTGAAAATGTTAGTACAAAAAATCTGAGTTTGTTATCATCAAAATACTTGGTTTGATTGAAGCCCTAAAGCTAATGGATGTCCTTGTGCATTCTCTCGACAACTGTGTACCCCGTCCGGAGTTACGCTCACTCCCGACACTTTCATTGGTAGATTGGGCCTTTTTTTATTTTCAATATTCCTATAATTTCTTTTATTTTTTTTTTTAAATTTTGATCTGCATGACCTAAAATTAAACCGAAATAAAAAATTTATTAAGGATATCTAAAGTTTTCACTGTTGGGTTTTATGTCCTAAAACTCGTAGTTTGTAAACATTAAAATTTTTTTGAAAATTCAATAAGTTGTTATTGAATATATGAATTGCTTATTTCGTTTTAGAAATAAATTCAATAAACTAAAAGATTCATGACTATTACATGAATACTTGAACTTTATGTGGAGACATAAAAGTGGACCAGGTTCGAGTAAATAAACAGTCTATAGTATATAAATAAGGTTGGTTGCCTTATTCTGATAACATTATCAAATGCAGGTCATTCTGTAGTTGTGACAGGGAGTTGTAAAGTGCAACAACGAAGTGATCCTAATTCATATATGTAATGACATAAGAAGTGGGAGCGTCCTATGCAATGAGTTTGTGTAAGATCGGACCACGAAATAAGTCACCCTTACTTTATAACATCATTTATTGTTTAAGACTGACTATTTCACAACGATGACCTAGGTAACTTAACCTGGATCCTGAGCTAACTATGAAATTCTATTTATTCGGGATTATCCTTAGATTTTCATGGGTAAGGGTTGGCTCAACAGCGTCGGCTCAATAAGCCTCCCATTTCAGGAGTAAGACCGGGTAGATAGCTGGGGACATAGGGTGCAAGATAGATTCCACTCCTACCCACTTTTAGGGATAGTAGGGAGGTTGTTCCCTTACGTTCTGACTCCAGGTCCTGAAAAAAGGGCCCCACCCTCTCATTGACCCGAGCGGGATTCAGTTTGATGATCGAATCACAAACCAATTGTTCATTAGAGGATCGGTGGTACATAAGGAACAAGAGGTAATCTCGGGGGTAAAACAGTCATTTGACCCAACCGTTATTACAAACAACCTATGAAGGGTAAACTTACTAATCATGATTATATCGGATGGACATAATATTTCTACAGTGAAGAGGAGTGCAACTCTAGGCCTTAGTGGAATGACCTAGTAGTTAATGAATTGGGGTTAATTCGGTGTAAAGAGTTTAGTTAATTAATCTCGGATTATTTGAGCCCATGATTTGTAAGTCCACTAGGTCCCCCTACTAGCTCACAAATGTATTAGCCTTAGAGTAGCATAATAAGTTGATTTAAAATGTTCAAATCAGAATTAAGGAAATCATTAATTATATGTGATATAATTACACGTTTAATTTTAGAATCAAACAAGATTGGAGAATCAATTAATATTTAAATATTAAATTTATGAATATGGTTTCATGATGGTGGAATTAGTGTTGAATTAATTTAATATTCGATATTAAATTAATTGAATTATTAATTTTATTACAAAAAAATAATTTTGAATTAATTTTTGTAAAATTAAATATAATTTCAGTTTTAATTATTGAATTAAAAACTAAAATTAAGTTTTAATTTGAAAATTTTCAAATTAAAAGAAAAAAATGGGAAAATTGGAAATGGAGAAGTTGGATTTTCTCACTTCAATTTCCCACTTGCTTGCACACATTCCACTAAGATTTTCAGTCAAAATTCACAAGCATGAACTGCGAATCATGCAAGAAGTTGGTTTGCATGGTTATCATACTTTATATACTTCAGAATTGAACCAAGTTCGAGCATGCAAAAGGATTGATTTTGACTAAAAATCTCTCTTGAAGAAGGGTTCTTCACAAGCTGCTAAAACCGGAAAGTTTCCTCCAAATTCCCTTCAATTCAAGCTTTTTTTGAGTCTCACGACTCAATCTAAGGCACCTAGAGGATAATAGAGAAGGCCTTGTGGTGTTTCACAAGTTGAATTGAAGAATATTGCAGTTGAGATTCAAGATTAAAGTGTTTCTTCAAAGGTATGACATGAAACCCTCTTGTTATTTTATGAGCATGCTTAATTCAAAGCCAAAATTAATGAATTAGAATGCTTAATGATCCGTTTTTCTTCCATTCATGTTTTCTAACTCTATCAATTGGTATCAGAGCATCATTTAAGCATTCAATTTAATTTAATTTTGGCTTGGTGGGTGTTTTTTCATGAGATATATGAAAATGGTGAACTGATATGTTTTTTTGAATTTTGGCATTAAATTTCTCTTTTATTCTTTTGTTAAATTTGTAAGTGGCTTTTGATTGATGAGCTTATATGTATGCTCAAGAGTCTATAACTTATTTAGAGTCATTAGAGTTGAAATTAAGATGTAATTGAATAAAGAAGTGAAGAAGGTTGAGTTGCTATAAATTCCAATGGAGCTTCTGTCTAGGCAGCGTTGCAATGCTGCTCATGTTGTTGCCTAAACGATGAAGAACACCCGCAGTGTCGCAACGCTAGGGTGAGAGCATTGCAACGCTGCTTACCCCAGCTCAGCATGTGCGCTTTAGCCCAAATTGGCAGTCCAACTGAACCGGTCCGGCCGGTTCGGGTCAATAAGGTCTGGTTTGACCAGTTTCAACCCGATTCAGCCCTTTTTGAAGGTTTGAAGGTCCAGTTAAAATGATTCAGGTCCAGTTTGAGGTGGCTTGAGCGGTCCAGAAGTGTTCTGGAGCTAATTCTTGCTGAATTTTGTAATAGTTAAGCCTTTGTTTGCTTGAAAATATCAAAACTAAAATAATATCACTATGTGTTTAATTATTTATGCATGGGATGTATGTTATTATTAAATAAATCTTGTATGTGCATAAAGTATGCCATGTAGATTTAAAATCTTACTTAAAAGCATGTTACATGCATTGAAAGTATGTTATAAAGTGTTATAATATATAACATGCATGTCTATGGTTTCTTTTATTTAATATAAGTGTTATATTAAATATTGAATGCCTTTGATGTATGTTATGGATGCTTAACATGTCTAAAATTTTGTAAGTTGTTATAAAATTAGGTTAGACATTTAAAATTCATAACAAAGAACAGTTGCATGCTCATGTAGGTTAATCACCTATTTTAATAGTTCAAATAGGTCTACATCTTGTAAAATATGGTTACAAACTCAATCAGTATATAATCCTCTCTAAGGCTGGGGTATTTAAGTTGACGGTCTACGGAACACCTCCTACCTGGGGATTATGGTCGAATAATTGAATATTGTGAACTGATTTTATGAGCAATACGTGAGTGGTGTGAGGATTTAAAATTGGTTTATCACCTAGAGATCATAGGTTAAATCCAAATATAAACGTTATACTTGGATAACCTAAACTTAGGTTGTTTAATTAGCCAGAACAAACCTGAGTAAAGTTATATCCAAAAAATTGATAGGACACTTCAGTGGGGGTTTAATAGCATATATGATATGTTATTAGAACACTTCAATGAAAATTTAGAATACTTTAGTGAGAGATTAATAACATATACGATATGTCATTTTTAGCTCTCGTGTCCCTAAAAGTTCACAATCTCGATCAATGTCTCGCTTCATGTCACTCTGGGAGTGATCTCCATTCGAAAATGAGTACATGAATTGAGATTATGGTGAATAGGGGAAGCTATTCACAGCAAAATCAAAAATGATATTTTGATTTTCATTCTCATTTCCTAAGAATTTCACACCATGAGATTTATGCGATGCTTCGTGTCACCTTGGGAGTAACTTCCGTTCGAAAAGTTTTTGCATAAGTCAATATCAAGGTGAATGAGGAGAAGTTGTTCAATGTAAAATCAAATATACGATATATTGATTTCAATTCTCACGTCCCTAGAAAATTCTCACTGTGAGATTTATATGACGCTTCGTGTCACCCTGGGAGTGACCTCCATTCGAAAAGTGGTTTGTATGAGTCAATATCAAAGTGAATAGGGGAAGTAGTTCATAGTAAGTTAGTGAAGGTGTCAACGTATCTTGCGGTCTATTCCGTTTGTTTGGACCGTGAGTTTTCTATGCTACACTTGCTTGTCGTCTTTAAGTCTGCCTCGCTAGTCGTTTTTCAACGGCTATCCCTTCAGAGGGTTGTAACATAGGATTCAGAACAACTCAAACTTCAGAAATGGATAGGATTTCTTAGGTCGTTTTCAACTTTGACTTTCCAATTCGGTAGCATCGTTGGGGTCAAATTATGAGGTCTGAAAATAGAGGGTTACACTTACAGAATTACTAAAGTGTGAGTAATTTCTGACAAAAAATGGTAGCTAAATGACTATCGAAATATGAGTTAATCTGGGGATAGTATTTAGTCAAGAATTTCTTGCTATAGTATCGTTGAAAAAATAATAATTTTTAAGTACATTATTACTTTGCTAAAACATGATTGGGTTTAAAAAAGCAATTCAGTGATAAAATTTGTTTATATTTTTCAGAACGAAGAGTTCTTTAGTACAATTATTGGCTTCGGATGGGATAATTATGCCACATGGAAAACAAACCTAAATACTATAATGGTGATAGATAACCTATGGTTTGTTTTAACAAAGGAGTGTCCCCCAATTCCTAGTCATTCCTGGCTCAAATGCAAACCGAAATGTTCAAGATGTATATAACAAGATGGATTAGGGCTAACGAGAAAGCCCATGCCTATATTCTTGCCAGCATATCTGATGTATTGACAAAGAAACATGAGAGCATAAGTACTGCCAGACAGATCATGGAGTCTTTGCGTGGGATGTTTGGACAACCATCCTTATCCCTGAGGCATGATGCTATCAAATACATTTACAACTGTCATATGAAAGAAGAGGCCTCTGTTAGAGAACATGTCCTAGACAAAATGGTCCATTTCAACGTGGCAGAAGTAAACGATGTTTTCATTGATGAGAAGAGTCAAGTTGGTTTTATTCTAGAATATCTTCCGAAGAGTTTCTTGCAGTTCTATACGAACGCATTGATGAATAAAATAGAATATAACTTGACTATGTTTCTCAATGAGCTACAGGCTTACTAGACCATGATGAGAGCTAAAGGACTGGAACCAGAAGTAAATGTTACTATTGCTGAGAAAAGAGGATTATCCTCTAAAAAGCCTAATATTACTTCTTCTTCACAGAATAAAAGTATTCTAGTAAAGAAGAACAAGGGGAAAGGGAAAAAGAAACCTACTGGCAGAAAAGGCAAGGCAAATGCTACAGATAAAGGAAAATGTTTCCATTGCAGTGAAGAAAGGCACCGGAAGAGAAACTGCCTTTAATACCTAGCAGAGAAAAGAGCAGAGAAAGCAAAACATGGAAACTAGTTCCTGAGAATTGCTTACTGTGAGATAGTACTCCAGATTGTGAATATAGGAGTATATCTCAAAGTGACCAATGGGAGATGTTGCAGTTTCTATCAGAAGATAATCTTATCTACTTTTTATTATTGTGATGAAAGTTGTTTATCTTGTTATAAAGAACAAATTGTATAAACTTTTTGTTATAAATGAAATGTTCATTAGCAAAAGTTATGCTTGTTCTACTACAAAGCAACTTCTTTTAGAATCAACCTAGTTAAAAGTCATTTGCAAATATTTAGATATTTAAAAAACGGCTAGTAAACAATGAAGGAAAATAGTTATTTAACCTAAGTGATAAGTTCAGAACACTTGAAAGGTTCAAAGTGTATAAAACTTGTTAGGTAAAATAAAGAATACTTCGATTGGATCAAAGTTAGGAATATAGAAAATTTGAGATTTCTAAGGCTATTCTGATAGAACATGAAATCAAATGAAAATTTTATACACCTAGTTGCCTTAATTGTCTTGAACAATGTTCCATAAAAGCAAATATATATCAATAAAAAAGTTATTAATTAAAATTGGCACTGTAAACAAAAGTTGTTTTGGACAGGAAAAAAATATCTTACTCAAAGAGTTGAGAGTACCTCGATGTAGTGGGAGGAATGTATGAATTCTTAGCCACTATTGAGAAACAAGAGTTGTGAAATTAAGATGCATTCCCTATATAGTTTAATAATAAATCCATTGTATACTAACATGTTTACAACAATTCTTTCGGCTAAAGTGTTTGAGAATCTCCTAGTAAGACTAGGACTACAAGGTATATAACCTAGGGCAAGTGGAAGAAAAATCCATGGGTATATGATAACTAAATGGTTAACCATGGGTATGTGATGTCCTAGTTTATTGTATTTCTCCGTAAAAACTCAAAAACTTAGAATTATATATTCATATATATATATATGTATGTATGTATGTATGTATGTATGTATGTATGTATGTATATTACCACTGGAGTTTTAGTCCAAGTAGGAGTTTGTTGGGTTTTATGTCCTAAACTTCGTAGTTTTTAAACATTAAACTTATTATGAAAAATTCAAT
Organism: Benincasa hispida; assembly: GCF_009727055.1. Classification (NCBI taxonomy): domain Eukaryota; kingdom Viridiplantae; phylum Streptophyta; class Magnoliopsida; order Cucurbitales; family Cucurbitaceae; genus Benincasa; species Benincasa hispida. The sequence goes on from NC_052358.1 coordinate 2,323,277, forward strand.
AAGTTGTTATTGAATATATGAATTGCTTATTTCGTTTTAGAAATAAATCCAATAAACTAAAAGATCCATGACTATGACATGAGTATTTGAACTTTATGTGGAGACATAAACGTGGATCAGGTTCGAGTAAATAGTCAAAATAGTCTATAGTATATGAATAAGGTTGGGTGCCTTATTCTGATAACACTATCGGATGTGACCCACTCTCTAGTTGTTACAAGGAGTTGTAAAGTGCTACAGATGAAGCGATCCTAATTCGTACATGTAATAACATGAGGAGTGAGGGCGTCCTGTGCAATGAGTTTGTGCAAGATCGCACCACGAAATAAGTCACTCTTACTTTATAACGTTGTTTACTGTTTAAGACTGACTATTTCACAACGATGACCTAGGTAACTTAACCTGAATCATGAACTAACTATGAACTCATGTTTATTTGGGATTATCCTTATATTTGCATGAATGAGAGTTAGCTCAACAGCGTCGGCTCAATAAGCCTCTCATTTCAAGGGTAAGACTGAGTAGATAGCTGGGGACATAGGGTATAAGATAGAATTCACTCCTACCCACTTTTAGGGATAGTAGAGAGGTTATTCCCTTAAGTACTGACTCCAAGTCTTGAACAAGGGGCCTCACCCTCTCATTAGCCCGGGAAGGACTCGCTTTGATGATTGGATCACAAACCAATTGAGGATCAATGGGACTTAAGGAATAAGAGGTAATCTCGGGGGTAAAACAGCCATTTGACCCAATCGTTATTACGAACAACCTGTGAAGAGTTAACTTACTAATTAATATATCTACAATGAGGGGAGTTCAACTTAGGCTTTAGTGGAGTGACCTATTAGTTAACGAATGGGGGTTAATTCGGTGTAAAAAGTTTAATTAATTAATCTCGGATTATTGGTGCCCATGATCTGTAAGTCCACTAGGTCCCCCTAATAGCTCACAAATTGATTAGCCTTAGAGTAGCATGATAAGTTGATTTGAAACGTTCAAATCAGAATTAAGGGAATCAGTAATTATATGTGATATAACTACGTGTTTAATTTTATAATTAAATAAGATTGGAGAATGAATTAATATTTAAATTTGATTTAAATATTAAATTCATGAATAGGGTTTCATGATGGTGGAATTAGTGTTAAATTAATTTAATATTTGATATTAAATTAATTGAATTAATTAAATTGTTTAATTAATTATTACTTATTAATCTTAATAGAAAAATTAATTTTGAATTAATTTTTGTAAAATTAAAATTTTCAGTTTTAATTATTCAATTAAAAACTGAAATTAAGTTTTAATTTGAAAAATTTTAAATTAAAAGAAAAAAAAAAGAAAAAAAAGGGAAAATTGGAAATGGAGAAGTTAGATTTTCTCACTTCCATTTCCAACTTGCTTACACACATTCCACTAAGATTTTCAGTCAAATTCACAAGCATGAGCTGTGAATCATGCAAGGAGTTGGTTTACATGGTTATCATGTTTTATATACTTCAGAATTGAACCAAATTCGGGCATGCAAAAGGGTTGATTTTGGCTGAAAATCTCTCTTGAAGAAGGGTTCTTCACAAGCTATTAAAATAAAAAAGTTTCCTCCAAATTTTTTTCAATTCAAGCTTATTTTGAGTCCCACGACTCAATCTAAGACACCTAGAGGATAGTAGGGAAGACCTTGTGGTGGTTCACAAACTGAATTGAAGAAGATTGCAGCTGAGATTCAAGATTAAAGTGTTTCTTCAAATGTATGACATGAAACCCTCTTGTTAGTTTATGAGCATACTTAATTCAAATCCAAAATTAACAAATTAGAATACTTATTAATCCGTTTTTCTTCTGTTGCATGTTTTCTAACTCTATCATTCACATACATCGAAAATAAATAAAGGCATCCATAGTATTCTTTGCTACATAAAAAAGAGAGAAGTATACTAGATAATAATGTTTAGATATAGATATACTGGTCTATAAAAATATATCTTGAGGAACATAGAGGATAAAGTGTGATGACCATGTTGTGAGCTCATGACTCAAAAAAATGTTCCTCCAAAAAATGCTCCTCCAAAGCATCAAATTTACTTACAATTTAATTAAATTGAGATATTAATGCACATATTGTTAAGATTAAACGTATGGATCTCTCTCAACCCAATATTAAAACTTAACAAAATAATACCATAAAGACGTACCGAAAGATATGAAGATATAGTTTAAACTTACACTCATTTCAAACTCGTGTTGAATTAGGAAGAAATCAGTGACATAATTAAATTAGAGGTGCCTACACCCTACATCAAATAAAACCTTGATGTATAAGTGCCTACCACTTTAATGCAATCTAATAATCAAATTATGCCAAATCTAATCTTGATGAATAAATGCAATTCAATCTCTCTCTCCTCTCCCCCCTCTCTCTCGCCCCACATGAACATAATATTCAAACTTAGTAAGACACAATACTTAGATAATTTATAAACATAAAAAATACTTAGGTAATTACCTAAAACAAAGCTAGCTATATGATTTCAAACCCCTCCCCCCAAACAAAAACACAAGAACCACAAGCTTAGGAACCAAACTTGGTCAATTTAACTTTTATGAATAAATACATTCCACTTTAATAAGTCCTACAAAACAATTCTAATAATCAAACTACGTCAAATCTAACCTTGATGAATAAATGCAATTTAATCCCTCTCCCTCCCCCTCCTCCCAATATTTAAACTTCATAAACAAAACATTCAAACTTAGCAAGACACATATTTTTGCAATTCATAAACATAAACAACACTTATATAATTACCTAAAACAAAGTTAGCTATGTGATTTCAAACTCCCTCCCCCCTTCCCCCCTCCCCTCTCCAAACAAAAACACAAGAACCACTAAAAAACACAGCTACCATAACTGTAGGATAACTAACAATTCAGTATCAACTAATCATACTAAATTCGATGATGACTAATTACTTTACTACCATAACTACAGAATAGCAACATATTGGTCAATATCATAATGTTCACTATAACGTTTTGAGTATGGATGCTTATATAAGTAAGAAAAATACTTGAGAAATTATAATGTTGAGTATAAAAATATACTCAAATATACCATAAGAAAAACACTTAAAAAAATATACCATAAAATCATTCCCTCATTTCTCTCTAAACAAAACAAACCAACCCAACACAATAGTTCAAAATCCAAGCAAGATATTTGGACCCCTAATTTGCTTATTGATTTGCATATATGTAATAAATTTCATTAAATTTTAATGATATTTTTCACAAAAAAGTTCATTTTCTTTACAATAAACTTGTCAAGTTCAATCATTTTAAATGCTAAATTGTAATTAAATTTCATCCAATTGCACCTCAAATTTAGAAAAGTGATACATCTCAAGCTTAAACTCTTCAACATATTTATATTTTATGTTGACCTAAGATTCATTTGTATCAATTTTTTGAAAGCTTCCATAAACCACACTCATAGATTTTCACTTTCTAAATTAAAGTAGACATATCAAGTGCTTTTCTCCCTATAAGATTTAGGTCATTATTGATAGATACAAAATATATCTAAGCAAAAGGATTAGAAAGAAAGTCCAATAATAATCAAGATAATACAAGTTTCTGTACCTTATAAAAAAATGTCAAGAATTCAGAACAAAATAAAGATATCAAACTCTAAGAATAAGAGCAGAAGAACAAAAAAAATAAGAAAACCCTAATCTAAATCATACGAAAAATTAAAATGAGGCGAAACTTAGCTAGAAGACCGGATTTAACTGAAATGATCGGCGATGGATGGAGACCGAAGAGGCATAGTCGATAAGGGAACTCGACAGAGAAGAAATGTAGACAACAGAGATGAATATAGATCAAAGATCGATGGAGATTGACAGAGAGAGGCTCGATCGCTAGCCCTAAATCCAATTTTTTTTCAGATCTGCAATTTGATTGTAGATTTGTGAGTTGGTATTTTTAAAACCATCTCCTGACGAGCCATTGGGTCGTCGAGTGATTATTGGCCAACTCCTAATGAGTATTATACGACTTCGAAAGTGAGTTCATACTCCTAATGCCTACTTTATAGCATCGAGGGAGAGCCTCTCTCCTAACTAGTCGTCTCCCGATCGACGGGTGTTAATGACATAGGAAGAGTCTCTTTTTCTTGTAACAGTGGTTGATAATAAATTTAATATGAAATGATAATTTAAATATTTGGACTTTTATATATGTCATCGCTAAAATTTAATAGGTGTGTTCTATGTGTGACTAATACACATTCTTTTTAGATAAATAGGGTACCCACCCAAACTTAGACACTAACTCCTCTATTAATGATGGAGATGATACAATTAGGAAAATTCTCTTCCTACACAAAAAAAAAAAAAAAAAAAAAAAAAAACCTCTAAGAGATGATGTCAAAGTTGCAATAGAGTATGTCACTTTGTTTTCCTCTTCAGGAGAGAAAGAAAAATGTCTAACATTTGCAGTGCAACAAAAATAATTCATCAATAAAAATATTCAGATCAATAAGATCAATCTCCTCATAATTCAACAAATTTATAAAGTCAAATGCATCATACTCTACAATAAGTAGTAGATTCCGAATGTTCCATGCATAACAATTTCTTAAACTTTCAATGATCTATCCTAAAAGTCATTCAACTTTAATTTTGTATCTGATAAATTATTGATATGTTCTTCATTTTTAAAAATTGACAAATTTATTATTCATAAATATAGATTAGTTAATTTTAAGAAATAATAATATGATGTAGATGTATTGGACACGAGATTACAAAATGATTAACTTATAGAATCTATCGTAGGATCTATTGTACTGTTCAAATAAAATAAGATAAAATAAAAATTATTATATTGTTTTTCTTAAAAAAAGAAAAACTATTATACACTTTTTAAGTCTAAAAACCTACTCAATAATTGAATGTCTTGGACTTACTAAGTTTAGAGATTATATTAAGTGACTAATAGATCTCTAAATTTTTTATTATATTTTGTAACTTATAGACTTTTGACCTATATGATATTTTTTAAAAAAAAGTTAAAGTCATGTATTTCCTGAGCATAAACTTTAAATTTATATATAATAAATCAATCATCAATAATTTTTTTTTAAAAATCAAATACATAAATGATCTATTAGATAAAAAAATGAAAGTTTATAGATTTATTTGATACAAAATTTAAAGCTATTAAACATAAATTTAAAAGTTTATTGAATTTTATAATTTAAACCAAATATATATACCTATATATATACACACATGCTTTACAGGAAACAAATGTATGCTTAAATCATAAAGGTATGTATTCCTCCTTTAAAAGAAAAATAGATATTTATACAGATTAAAATACTATTGTAATTTTTATATTTTGAAGTTTGTCTAATTTTAGTCTTTAAATTTTCAATTGTACAATTTAGTCTATATACTTTTAATGAATTTTAAATTTAGTCTCTCAAATTTAATTTTTACCAAAACTGATTAAAAAATAACAATAATTTCTATACAAAATACAATATATAGATATGGTTAAGATATTATAATAAAAATGTCGATGGATAGCGATTTCTTTTTAAAGAATTAATCATAAACTAGTAGTGTATATTAAGTTTAAGATTCGTTGAAAATATAATTATTAAAATAAAATAATTCAAACTATAAAATCGAAATCGATATTTTAACAGATTTATATTAATTTATATTTATATGCTGACCTTGTAATGTTGGACTTTTCACATATCTATTTCAAGGTCCTTGACCTTCAAATAACCTATAAATTAACGGCGAACGGTACTTCATAGAGCCAAATCTAAACTTTGAAGTTTGGCTCCGTTTATTTCATGGGTTCTTTTTGCCACCGACATTATATATTTATATTTCTTTTACTTATTTTAATATGTTAGAAAGGGTCCTTTTAAATATTAAAAAAAATAAATAAAAATATTTGTACTTTATAACAAAAATATATTTTTAAAGTACAAAGTATTTTTTTTTCTATAAATAACAAGAATTTTTCTTGTTTTTTAGAATTTATTATTATTTATCCTTGTTTAATGTTAAGTGAAATAATTATTTGGACAAATATCAATGTATACCCTGAATTTTGGGTGTTGTATCAATTTAAACCATAAGCTAATAATTGTATCAATTTTAATCATGAACTTTGGGGATTGTATCAATTTAAATTCCAAACTAAAAATTATATCAATTTAAACTCTAAACTTTTATAAGTGTATCAATTTAAATTCTGAACTTTCATAATTGTATCAACTTAAACCTTCCATTATATTTTATTTGGATACATTTATGAACGTTCAAAGTTTAAATTGATATATTTGTGAAAGTTCAAGATTTACATTGATACAATTATGAAAGTTTAATGTTTAAATTGATATAATTATTAATTTGGGATTTAAATTTATACAAATCTCAAAATTCAAGGTTTAAATTGATACAACCCCAAAATTTAAGATTTAAATTGATACCGTTATTAGTTTATGGTTTAAATTGATACAATTCACAAAATTTAGGGGTATAAATTAATATTTTTCTGATTTATTTTAAAGGAATCTATTATAAATACAATGGAACTCAAAAGGAGGCGAAGAAGGAAATGATAATTAATTTACATCCCATCAATCAATTGTGCAATCGAGCATAGTCTTCCTGATTAATACATATATGGTTGATTAAGAAATTAAATATTCGAATCTTCTAATGGTACTAAAAAAATCAATCAATTAAAAATACAAAAGAGAGCAAAATGCACCTTTAAAGTTTGGAAGAAATTTCAGGATAGTCTTCCTCAACCCCGTTTATGGTTAGTCGACTTAACAAAAAGCTAACATGACATGTGATTGGGAGTGCTGGCGTGGTTTCTTCCTCTCCTTTCTCCCTGATTCCTATCTTGAAACGAAAAAGTTTACCAATGACCAATGTCATTAAGAGGGTGTTTGACAACCTTAGGAGAATGTTTGACAATCAACTTTAAATGTTGGCGGAGTTAAGTATGTTACCAACTCATCCTAACTCTCCCTTATTCTCTCTTCCTCTAATATTTTTAACGTTCCACCCATCGGTCTCCGTTGGCAATTATCGTTACCACACTCCGGCAACATACTCCGATGACTACCTTTGAATGGCCAATTCCGATGACTAACTCTGAGCTCCGACAACCACCTCCAACAACACTCTGGCAACCAATTCCAACAACTACCTTGGTACAAAACAACTCTAACTTTCACATTCGCATGACCAACTTCGACGAAGAACTTTGGGCTCCACCAACCACCTCCAACGACAAATCTAACGACTAACTCCAACGACTACCTTCGCACAAGCAACTTCGATGACATAGTTCGACTACCACCTTCATGTGCCCAACTTCAATGACCACTGGTAAAAATAAAACGGTAGGTTTAATTATACATCATTTTATCATTTTCACTCTCATCCGTTTTTGCATGCATTTTCATTACTCTCCTAACTCCCTCAATTACTTTGTCATTTATTTCTCTCATGTGTCTTTTTTCACATTTATTCCCCTTCTCTCATCTTCTCTCTTCTTTCGCCCTTCTAGTTCATCTTTCTCATTTTCTCTCTTCTTTCTTTGTCTGACTTGTATGAGTTTTATTTTCTCTTTTCTTTTTCAACTCGTCATTTCTCTTTCTCTTTCTTTTTATTTTTTTATTTTCTTTCTATGGTTGTTCTTTTAGATCTAATTATTCTTCTTCTATTTCATTTCTTTCTTAGATTTAAAAAATATTACATACGATGTCCTATTACTATTTCACTAAACAAAAGTTCAACGATATGTTTTAAACAACCTATCTCTTGATGTTTTCAAATATTACATAATTCTAATGAAATAGTGGAATTTAAAATTATGGCTCAAGTACACTGATGCAACATAATAGTAGAAAAATAGATATCAATATTTTTAAAATCATTTCACCGGTTTTAGAAAAAGGTAAATCCATATTCCACATATTAGTAAAAAAAAAAAAAAAAAAGACTATCTAATAGTTAGTTTTATGATTTACATTGTAAGATTTTGGTTTTTTTAAGATTAACATTTAAGTGTCACCACTTCTATCTAAAACAATGTCAATAATTTCATTTGATGACACTAATTCTTTCCGTTCTTTTAAACTTTCACAGTAATTATTGATTAAGTTGGGTTTTTAAATGGAATAATCACTTCTATTTGAATGTATAAAAAATTAAATTCAAAATTTTGTGTTCTATATATGAGTACTTTGTAGAGAATTTGTTATATTTTGAGAATGGAAAAGAATTTGAAGTTTTTTTTGTTTTTGTTTTTATCTTACAAAAGTTAGAAAAATATGTGTTTAATTGAAAATTAAAATCAACAATAGCAAAAAAAAAAAAAAAAATCAATTTCATTTACAAAAACAACACTAGATACCCCAACTCAACTCAACTCTACCCTCAAATACAGACAATAATTACCAACTCAACTCAACTTTGCACACCAAACACAGACAATGTAATTCTCTAAATAATTTAACTCTCCAGATAATAATTACCAACTCAACTCAACTTTGCACACCAAACACAGACAATGTAATTCTCTAAATAATTTAACTCTCCAGATAATAATTACCAACTCAACTCAACTTTGCACACCAAACACAGACAATGTAATTCTCTAAATAATTTAACTCTCCAGATAATAATTACCAACTCAACTCAATTCAACTCTCTACTTTTATCGCATGTCAAACGCCCCCTAATAAAGAATATTACAACTCAATAAGCTTTTATGATCTGACATTTTCATTTAACCGTGTGAAGGCTTTTATAAGTTGTATTGGTAGGCAGATAAAAAAACGAACTTCTATTTTGTTAATAATGAAGAAGAACAATGGGAAAATAGAAAGAAAAAAAGGGGGGAAAATCAATTAGTCAATATATTTTATTATTATTTTTGTTGATGTCAAAAAATAGATCAACCGTATATTTGTATTTTGAAAAAAAAAAAGGTCCAAGTGCCTTGTAAGACAGAGAAAATTGGCATTGACATGGTGTCAAGCCACACACACTCCAACACTCAAGTCAGACTTGGGTTTTTGAGTTACTTGACAGTAGAGAATAGTAAGAGATTTTCGATGTACCTTTAACCAATGACTTTAAGGTCATTTGTATAAGCTAGTAATGCGTAACTTACACTCGAGCTCATGACTATCCCTCTTAAATTTTTGAAGTTATTGAGCCATTACTCGTAGGCCGGTTACACTATCATACACTATGCTTAAATGTATCGCTCATTCAACTCCTCAACATTGCCTTTATGGACCATTCGTTAAGATTCTAGACGGTTTGACGGTTTCAAACTCAGTTACTTTGAGGTCCTCCTTGAGTCCTCTGACGTCTTTCATGGGTCCTGCAAAAGGTCATTCATGGGCTCTCCAAGGTCTTCCATGAGACTGTTAAGTCCTCTGTAGATCCTGTAGAAGTCTTTCATGTGATTTCTAGATTTTCCATGTTACTACTAGGACCTCCATGGTACCACTATGTGAAGGAACACTGAAGTTCTATTGCGGAAGCAGGGATCATCCTAATTTTTAATTTTTCACATAATCAAGAATTTTACAGAGCTAAAATATGATTATGCATTAACACAAAAATTTATAGCATGTTTGAGAAGGGAAAAAATAGAATTAGGGTTAGAGAAGACTTACCCTTGAAGAAACTAATTTCTTCACGAAATCCCCTCTCCAAAAACGATAATCCAAGGAGGGCACCACCATTAGTGAGATCTATGTATTATCTATAGGGTCTGAGAATCATAGGAGGTGTGGGCTCTATGATTTTGGAAGAGGGAGAGAGATTGGGAGGAGAAGAGAAGTCTTTAGGAAATTACAGAGAGATCGTAAAAATCACAGAAAAATGCCTGTCTCTTTTACTATTCTTCTGTGAAGAAGAATATCTCTAAAAAAAACTCCCCCATTCTCCACAATCAACCAAGAGAAAATTAAGGGGAGGGAAGTTATTTCCCTTCCTTTAAAATTAAAATTAAACTTAAATTATATATATATATAACTTGTAGTTTTAATTATCTCGTTAATACATGGTATTTAATATTAATCTCATTTATATTGAATTTAATTATATGAATCCAATTCACATAATTAATATTTGAATCATATTCAGATATTTATTTCCTCTCAAATAAACTTTATATTATTTATCAAATACATTATATTAATTACATCATATACAATTAAGTTAAATTAATTATATTACATATAATTAATTCTCTCATTTAATTTGAACAATTCAAATTAATCCAAAATTGATTCTCATGAATCCCTATTGAGCCATAGAGGGGACCTTATGAACTTGTAGCTAGAAGCTTCAATGCTACTTGAATAATTAATTAAACTCCTTTAATTAAATTATTCAACATCCATTAACTATCGGTCACTCCATTAAAGACCGACAGATGCACTCTTCGCACTATAGATATATTTCTGTGTCCATTGGATATAACTAGTCAACAATGTGATGACCCTTCACAAATTGCTCGTAGGTACAGTTGGGCCAAAATTGCTATCTTGTCTCTATAGTTATATCTAACTCCTTAAGTACCACTGATCCCTCTAATGAACAATAAGTCATAGTCCAACTATGATCAAACCTCTCTCGGTCTAAGAGAGAGTGTGACACCACATTATTTAAGCCCTAGAATCAGCCCTTAAGGAAATAATTTATCTACTTTCCAAAACGTTAGGGAATAAGTGAATTCCGTCTTTTGTATCTATGTTCGCAGCTCCTCAATCAGAGAAATCCCCAAAATGGTAGGCTTATTGAGTCAGCGATCTGGCAACTCTTACCCATACAAATCAAAGGACCGCCTTCATAGGCAGGAGTTCACAACTCACTCAAGATTCAGGTCATGTCACCCATGGTCATCCTGGTGAAATGTAAGTCTCTATTATCAATGGTATTATATAAAGAGACTAATCATTTCTTGGTCCGATTTTATACAAACTTCTTTGTATAGAATATCCCTACTGATATGTCTCTACATGAATGATCAAGATAAGATCATTTATAGCACTTTACAGCAATTGTAACATCTACAAAATGGGTTGTATTCGTAATGTCACCAGGATAAGGTATTCAGCCTTATCCATCTACTATAGACCATTTAGGTTATCACTTAAACATGATCCACATGTATGTCTCTACATACATGTTTAAGTTACAGATGATAACCTTGGATGTTAGTTTATTGGGTTTGTGGGTTATTGCTACTAAATATCGAATAAAATATCCCATATTTTATTGAATAAATAAAATTGTTGGTACATTACAATTACAAACTATATGACCTACGAGATTTAGGACATTAGACCCAATACTAGGTACTACTATTACATGGGTCATACTAAAGTCTTTAAAGGTACTCGATGTGATTCATAGGTCCTCTATGGATCCTATTGAGATTTTCCATGAACCCTCCAAGGTCCTCTATGGGTCTTATTAAGACTTTCCAAGGTCCCCATGGGTTATATTGGAGATCTCCCATGAATCCTCTGAGCTACCACTAACCCCACTCATGGCACCTGTTAGCTACCTTTAAGTTCTTTCATGGGTCATTGAGCTACCACTAAGCTCTCTCATGGCTCCTCCGAGCTACCTCTAAGTTCTCAATGGGTTCTCTGAACAACCACTAGACTCTCTCATGAGTCATTTGAGCTATCATCAGACTACTTTGTGGGTCCTCTAAGTTATCTATAAGCTCCCCATAGGTTCTTTTAACTACCTCTAGACTCCCTTATGGGTCATTTGTGAAGGAACTCTAACTAGAGAGAACCGTGAGCGAAAGCAAGATTGACCAAAATTCCATTTTTGATTGAATGTAAGTTTTACAATTAAACAAGAACAAGATATGCATTTACATAAATTATAGCATGCTTTAAATAAAGAAAAACTTAGGGGTTCAGAAACGCTTACCTTTTAAGAATAATTTCTTCAAGAATCCCTCGAACAAAACACGAACAGATCTCCTTCTCTACGTAGAGCTCCTTCTTCAAAAGGGACACCACCACTTGAGAACTCTCTGTATTCTCTTGAGACAAAGGATTCAAGTAAGAGTTATGAGCTTTGCTTGAATCTTTGGAAGAAGGAAGGGAAATGGAGAGGAAAAGAGGGAGGAGAAGAACTTTTCTTCTCTGTAAATTTGTTTCCAGTGAGAACTCTTCTCAGAGATAATTACGGAAGAAGATGAATCTCCAACCACATCAATTTTTCACAACGCACGTAAATTAACTGAGAGAATGGAGGAGGGAGTTGTAACTCCTTCGCTTTTAAAATATAATAACTACTTTATTATATATATACATTGTATGTTATATTAAATATAACATATAACATATAGTTTTATATTGCATCAAATACAACATAACCTATAGATTTTATTTTCTCTCAACAATACATGACATTTAATCTAAATCATATTTATATTAAATTCACTTAATGAATCTCATCCATATAATTGATATTTGGATCATATCCAAATATTTAATTCCTCTCAATATAAATTATTTTTATATTAAATTTAATTACATGAATCTCATTCATATAATTAGTATTTAAATCATATTCAAATTCCTCTCATATTACCTTAAATTATAATGTATCAAATACATTATATTAATTATATCTCATATATAATTAATTTAATTATATCATATATAGTTAATTTAATTATATCATATATAATTAATTCTCTCAATTAATTTGAACACTTCAAATTAATCAAAAAATAATTCTCAATTAAATCCTTGTTGAGCTACAGATGAGACCTTATGAACCTGTAGATTGAAGCTCTAACGGTACTCAGATAATTAATTAAACTCTTTAATTAAATTACCCAACATCCATTAACTGTCAGTCACTCCACTAAAAACTGATAACTGCACTCTTTACACTACAGATAAATTTATGTGTCAATTGGAAATAACCAATCAACAGTGCGATGACCCTTCACAAATTACTCGTAAGCACAACTGGACCAAAACTACAGTTTTGCCCCTGTAGTTACATCTAACTCCTTAAGTACCACTGATTCCTCTAATGAACAGTAAGTCATAGTCTAACTATGACCAAGTCCCTCTCGAGCCAGGAGAGAGTATGGCCACTATGTTCAAGACCTAAATCAGCTCTTAAGGGAGCAATTTATCTACTTACCCTTGCATCAGGGAAAGAGTGAATTTTTTCTTGTATAAATGTGTTATGAGCTCCCCAGTCAGATGAGTCCCCAAAATGGTAGACTTTTGAGTTGACAATCTGGCCACTTTCATCCATACAAATCAAAGGATCGCCTTCATGAGCAGGATTTCACAACTCACTCAGGATTCAGGTCATGTCACTTATGGTCTTCCTAGTGAAATGTAAGTCTATATTATTAACGGCGTTATATAAAAAGACTAATTATTTTGTGGTCTGGTCTTATACAAACTCTTTATATAGGATATTCCAACTCACATGTCTTCATATAAATGATCGAGATCAAATCATCTGTAGCATTTTACAATACTTGTAATACATACAAAGCAGGTTGTATCCGTAGTGTCACCAAGATAAGGTACTGTAAGAGTGTATTAAGATGCAGCGGAAGTAACAAGGATCAATAAGCATTCAATTTCATTAATTTTGGCAGAAACTAAAGCATGTTCATCTAAAATTAAAGGGTTTGTAGTCATACCTTTGTAGAACTCTTAAAGATCTCGATTAGCAGTAGTTGTCTTCTCTAAAGAATACCGTGAACCACCTTAAGATCCTTTTATTGATTATCCTCTTGGAGCTTTAGAACGAGTTGTGGGACTCAAGAACAGCTTGAAGCAACAGAAAACCAAAGGGAAGCTCACTGCACCAGCACACTCAAAGAACTTTTCTTCAGCCCAAAATTTTCTCTAAAATTTCTATTGATTTGCATGCCTCAAATTCACTCCAATCTTCTTTATTTATTGCAGATGAACATGCAAAGCAGAATGCTGCATGACTTGCAGCTCATGCTTGGAGTAAATGAAGATGAGGAAATGGGGTTTGTGTGAGCATGAAGAATATGGGTAATGGAAAATTTTAATTTTCCATTTTATGCATGAATTTCAACTTTCGATGGAAAAATATCAAAACCGATTTTAAAATTCAATTTTGATTTTAAAACTGAAAACATTATTAATTTTCTAATAAAATTAATAAATAATCATTTAAATAAGTATTTAAATAATTCTAATTAATTTAATATCAAATATTAAATTAATTTTTGCATAAATCCATCTTCATATATTTAAATCATATTTAAATATAAATTCTCCTATTCTGTTTAATTTTAATTTGAACATTTCAAATTAACTTCTCAAGCTACTCTAAACCTTATCTATTTAGAGCTAGTAGAGGGACCTCGCGGACCTACAGATCATGGGCTTCAACCATTCGAGATTAATTGGCTAAACTCATTAGACTAATTTAACCCTCATTCGTTAACTAATGGGTCACTCCACTATAGCCCATAGTTGAACTCACATCAGATATATTATGTCTACTTTATATAACCATAATCAGTAAGTCGATCCTTTACAGGTTGTTCGTAATCACAACTGGGTCAAGATAACCGTTTTACCCCTGTGAATACATCTCGTTCCTTAAGTTCCCACTGACCCTCTAATGAACAATTCTTATTCATAACAACTATGAATCAAGTTCTTTCTCTATCATGAGAAGGCGGGGCCCCGATTGTTCAAGACCTGGAATCAATACTTAAGAGAACAACCTATCTGCTAACCCTAAATCGGGTAGGAGTGAATTCCATCTTGCAAGGCTATGTCCCCAGCTATTCATCCGATCTTATCTCCAAAATGGGAGGCTTATTGAGCAGTGCTATTAGACTACTCTCATCGTTTACAAATCAAAGGATAATCCCAAACAAACAGGAGTTCATAGCTAGCTTAGGATTAAAATCGAGTTAACCTTTAAGGAACTCTAAATAATAGAGCCTATGAGTAGACGCGGATCTTTCTGATTTCATTGTGATAGAATTACCACACATACATTCTAACATATAGATATGCATTGTAAACACTAATTACCGACATGCTTTAACAAATAAAATACAAAAGACCGAGAGACTTACCATTTGAAGACAACTTTTAATCGAACTCGGTTCAAAGAAAGCGAACTTCTCACGCTCCTTATCGTCCAACAAACAGTCGTCTAACAGCACCACGGTCGTCTACACGATCAGCAGCGTAAACAGCAATCGAGGACGACACCACCACTCGAAGCCCTCAGTATTCTCGGAGTGAGAATCCAAAGGGTAGACTTTGATGGAATTGGTAGAGAGAAAAAGGAAAATCGATCGTGTAGAATGAACAAGCAAGTGGGAGAAAGGGATGACTATTATATAGTCGGGTGCTTGTCGTTTAGATCGGGGTACGATCGTGTAGGTTTGGCTAAGCGGTCGTCTATCAAATGGTAAGCCATCATTTAGTTCTGCTCGGCGTGCTAAGCGAACGTGTAGTAAACTTAATCAATCGTTTAGAAATCGCGGGCAATCGTTTAGTACACGGTTGTACGATCATTTAGGAAGACGGACGCGTATAGGCTCTCAACGCTAGGCGGATATGCTTTCACACTACGAACGATTTTTCTGATGCGTGTGTCTATAAAATGAAAACTATTTTCATTTTTATTCTTCAGTTACAAGAACTGAATCGAACTTCCCACTTTCGCACGAATCCGGAGAAAAACTCGGCCAATTATCACATAACCACCTAATTAATTAATTAATATAATCATATTATATTCTTAACCTATAGTTTAATATCATATATCAACTATAGTGTTTTCTCCTCTACTTGATATAAATCATATTTATATCTAATTTTCTCCAAAATAATGTATCTCATACATTTAGTCAATTATATCATATATAATTAATCAGTTCAATTATATCATATATAACCAAACACCCTCCCTCTTGTCAATTTGAACATTTCAAACTGACCCAAAAATTGATTCTCCACTTTATCCAAGCTACAAAGGGGATCTTATGGACTTATGGCTCGAAGCTCCAATGGTACGTGAATAGCTGGCTAAACTCTTTAGCCACGAGATCCACCATCCATTAACTGCCAGACATTCCACTAAAGACCGACATCTGAACTCTTTTTACTACAAATATATTTTTGTGTCCATCAGATATAACCAATCATGAGTACAATGACCTTTCACAGATGCTCGTAAGTACAGTTGGGCCAAATTACCGTTTTGCCCCTGTAGTTACATCTCACTTTTTAAGTACCACCGATCCCTCTAATAAACAATACAACATAGTCCAACTATGTGAAAATACCTCTTGGGCCAAGAGAAGGTGTGTAGCGCCACATCGTTCAAGCCCTAGAATCAAACCTTAAGAGAGCTATTTATCTACTTACCCTGCTTCGAGGAAGGAATGAATTCCATCTTGTGTAGCTGAGTTCCCAGCTCCCAAATCAAACAAATCCCCGAAGTAGTAGGTTTGAGTCGGCGGCCTGGCCACTCGCACCCATGCAAATCAAAGGACCGGCCTCAATGGCAGGAGTTCCCAACTCACTCAGGATTGAGGTCATGTTACCTACGTTCATCCTAATGAAGTGAAGTCTCTGTCATAAACAGTGTTATATAACGAAACGTTAACACTTCGTGGTGATGTCTTATATAAACTCTTTGTATAGGACGCCCCCGCTTGTATGTCCCCTACACGAATGGTCAGGATCAGAACATCTGTGACAAGTTACAATACTTGCAATTATTCCACAAAGCGGGCCGCATCCGTAGTGTTATGAGGATAAGGTTTCCCTCTTATATCCATGTACTACAGACCATTTTGGTTATCACTTAAGACATGATCCACTTGTATGTCACCACATACATGCTTAAGTTACATACAGATAACTAGGTATTTTAAGTTTATTGGTTTGTGGTAAAGCAAATAAAACATTCAACTGAGCAAAATCAAGAAGTGAAGTAAAATATCATATATTATACATCACAAGTGTTTGTACAAACTGTTTACAAACTACAGAAAACAAGACTTTAGGGCATCAATCCCAACAAACTTAGGTTATGTAATAAATAAAATAGTTAGTTTTAATAGTAAATAGTCGTTATAAAGAAAAGTGACTATTTTCGTGGTCCAGTCTATTTGCAAACTTATTGCACAGGATGCCTCCACTCACATGTCTCAACATGAGCGATTTGTGGATCACATCGTTTCTAGCACTTTACAACACTTTGTAACAACTACAAGGTAGGCCGTATCCAATAGTGTTACCAGGATGAGATACCCAACTTCATCCCTATACTTATTAAACCATTTAGGCTATATACTGTTAACTTGATCCTGTTTATGTCATTACATACAATTACAGTATTCAGACTATAGTCATGGATATGTTTATTGATTTTCATAATAGAATGCAAAATCAACAATTTCTTATTATTGATAAATAGAATGTTTAACACGAATTGCGAGTTCTAGGACATTCCCAACAATCTCCCATTTGGACTAAAACTCCAATAAGAACAAATATATGCAATATAATGTTGAGAAACATAAAGGGAAAATACAATAAACTAAGGCATCTCTAATACCATAGATATTCTCCTACTTGCCCTAGATTACACTACTCGGAGTCCCAGTCCAACTAGGTGGCCCTCGAACACTTTAGCCGAGAGGACATTTATGAATGGATTAGCAAGGTTGTCTTTAGAGGCAATCTTTGTGACGATCATATCTCCTCTGCGCACTATCTCCCGGATGAGATGGTACTTTCTTTCAATGTATTTTCCTAGTTTGTGACTCCTAGGTTCTTTTGAGTTGGCAACAACACCACTATTGTCACAATACAGTATGATAGATAGGTGCATATCTAGAACTACTTTCAAATCAACCAAGAATTTGTGTAGCTATACTGCTTCTTTAGCAGCTTTACATGCAACCACGTATTCTGCTTCCATTGTGGAGTCAGTGATACAACTTTGCTTAATGCTTCTCTAAACTATAACTCCTCTGTTAAGAGTGAAAACTGATCCTGAAGTAGATTTCCTAGAATCTACGTCAGTTTGGAAATCAGAATCAATGTATCCTGTAAGGATCAAATCCTCAGGTCCATACACAAACATATAGTGAACGTTCTCCTTAGATACTTGAGGATGTTTTTTATAGCAGTCCAATCACTGTGTCCTGGATTGGATTAGAACCTGCTGACGATTCCAATTGCATAGCATATGTCAGGGCATGCACACAACATGGCATACATTAAACTCCCAACTGCAGATACGTAGGGAATTCTTGTCATTTCCTCAACGTCTTGAGATGTTTTAGGACACTGTTCCTTCGATAAATGAATTCTATGCCTAAAAGGTAACATACCTTTCTTGAAATTTTTCATATTATATCTTGACAACATCTTGTCAATATAAGATGTCTGAGATAATGCTAATGTTATATTCTTTCGGTTCTGAAAGATTTGTATTCCTAGAACATACTAAGCATCACCCAAATCTTTCATTGGAACTGTGTTGCTAACCATCTCTTTACGTCAGGAAGGAAACTTGTCTCATTCCCAACGAGCAAGATATCATCATCATAAAGAACTAAGAATGCTACAGTTTTGTTGACTATCTTCTTGTATACACAAAGTTCGTCAACATTCTGTTCAAAGCAATAAGATTTGATCGCAGTGTCAAATCTTATATTCTAGGATCTGGATGCTTGTTTCAATCCATAAATGGATCGATTAAGCTTACAGACTTTCTGTTCCTGCCTTTTTCGAAGAACCCTTCTGGTTGAGACATAAAAATACTTTCATCAAGATAGCCATTCAAAAAAGTTGTCTTGACATCCTTTTGTCATATCTCATAGTCATAATATGTGGCAATGGAAAATAGTATTCTTATCGATTTTATCATGGCAATAGAAGAAAAATTTCTTCATAATCAACTCTTTCTCTTTGGGTAAAACCTTTTGTCATGAGTCTGGCTTTATAGGTCTGTACCTTGCTAATTTGGTCTTGTTTTCTCTTGTAGATCCATTTGCAACTTATAGGTGTAACCCCATGTGGTTGATCTATAAGCTCCTAGACAGAGTTGAAGTACATAGACTTCATTTCATCATCCATGGCTTTTATCCACTGTTCCCTATCAACATCTTCCATTGACTTCTTAAAGGTTAATGGATCCTCTAAGCCATCATCTTGTATGATGTTTTGAGTTTCTATTAAACCCATATAGTGTTCAGGTTGTTGAATAACCCCCCCACTACGTCGAAGCATCCTCAATTCTTGGGATGGATGTGACAGGACAACAATTGTTGTTGATGGTCCAGCTTGATCGACTACTTTTGTTGATGTTTTTGTAGCATTTTTAGTCAGTTCTTTCAATATTAGTTTACTGCGAGGTAGATGATTTTTTATATGATCATTTTCCAAGAATGTAGCGTTTGTCGATACAAATATCTCATCTTCTTGGGGATCATAAAACAATCCTCCTTTTGTTTCTTTGGGGTATCCTACAAATAGGCATAATTTCGAACGTGTTTCCAATTTCTTAGGATTATATACCAACACGTGTGTTGGACAACTCCAGATACGAAAATGACATAAACTAGTTTTGCGTCCTTTCCATAATTCACATGGTGTTTCTGAAACACTTTTTGAAGGAACAATGTTTAAAATAAATACTGCAGTCTGTACTGCATGCCCTGAAAAGAATTGAGGTAACTAAGCATAACTCATCATAGACCGAACCATGTCTAACAAGGTTCGACTTCTCCTTTTTGTAACACCGTTTTGTTATGGTGTTCCAGGTGCTGTGAGTTAGGATTGAATTCCATGATCTACTAGATAGCTCTAGAACTACAAAACCATATACTCACCACCTCCATATAACTCATCATAGACCGAACCATGTCCAACAGTGTTTTAATTATTTTACTTAACAGATTTTCAGTCTTAGCTTTAAATTCTTTGAACTTTTCAAGAGTTTCAGACTTATGACTGATTAAGTAAATGTAGCCATATCTAGAGTAATCATAAATAAAACTGACAAAGTACTAATAACCTTCTCGAGCTTTAACATTCATCGGACCACATAAGTCTGAATGTATAAGTTCGAGAGGCTCTTTGGCATACAGACCTATGTTAGAAAAAGATCTTTTAGTCATTTTTTCCTCAAGACATCATTCACATGGAGGTAAAGAACTATCGTCTAACTGATTTAGATGACCATTTTTTTATCAACCACTCAATTCTGTTGAGATTAATGTGACCAAGTATGAGGTGCGAAAGATAGGCGTTAGGAGAAATTTTCCGCTTCTTATTATGAGTCTCAGCCGTTTTAAACATCTCTATATTTAAAATGGCTTTCACTTCTGTTGGTTTTAATATGTACAAATTATTTTCAAGTCTTGCAGAACACATATGAACACCTCTTGAATAAACAAACACTTCATTACATTCAAAAGATACACTGTACATATTTTCTAGCAGACAGGAAATGGAGATTAGATTTCTTTTCATCTTAGGTACATAGAATACACTCTTAAGTAAGATAAAAGAATCTTCAAAAAACAACTTTACATCTCCCACTGCTTCAGCTAAAATGACTTCACCCGTTCCCACCTTAAAAGTCATCTCAAGTTCAGAAAGTCTTCTCCAAGAACTAGTTTCCTATAGAAAAATGCAAACATGATTAGCGACACCTGAATCCAATATCCAGGTGAGGTGAGAATTTTCCACTATACATGTTTCAATAACTAGTAAATCAGATTGACCTTGTTTTGCCTTTTCTGCTTTTTTCCCAGCCAAATATTTTGAGCAATTTCCTTTCCAATGCCCAACTTCTCCACAATGGAAACATTTTCCTTTGGGAGTTTTGTTTTTTTTTTTCTTTGCAGTGGCTTTCTTTTTCCCTTTTCCTTTCTTCTTCATTTGTACGGTTTTGTCTTTAGAAGAAGAAGAACCAGACTTCTTATCATCAGTGGGTTTTGTTCCTGATGTAAACCCCTTATAAAACTTCTTAGGTTTTGAAATAATGTTTATTTTTCCTTCAGTTTCATCGTTGATTGATACTCCTTCAACAGTGTCGTCAAATTATAAGTGATTTTGTTCAAACGTTTGTTCTGAACGACAGATAACTATCCGAGAGAGATTCCAGTATCATGCTCACTTGTCTCGTCTCATCTATCATCGCCCCATGAGCCTCCGCAACATTAAAATGAACCAGCATATCGAGAACGTGTTCTCTTACGTTGGTTCTAACTTTCATGCACGTAATATAGACATACTTGATGGCTTCATGTCTAA
Organism: Benincasa hispida; assembly: GCF_009727055.1. Lineage (NCBI taxonomy): Eukaryota > Viridiplantae > Streptophyta > Magnoliopsida > Cucurbitales > Cucurbitaceae > Benincasa > Benincasa hispida. Next base: position 2,344,689 of record NC_052358.1, read on the forward strand.
CAGAAGATGACAGTTGCCCGAACATCTCCTGTAATGATGTCATTATCTCATGGGCGGTGGGCATGACCTCATGCTTCTTGTTGAGTACATCCGATATACTCGCTAAGATATAGGCTCGAACTTTCTCATTTGCTCTCACCCACCCATCATAGACATCCTGAACATTTCGGGTGGCTGTTGAACTGGGAACTGGAGGACATTACTCCATCAACACAAACTTCAGATTGTCTACAACTAATATCGTATTGATGTTTGACTTCCAATTCGAATATCCCTTTCCATTAAATTTATCATAAGCAAACAATTGTATGATTGAGTTCGATATTACTGAAACATTTTAAACAAACTCTATTAAATATGCATCTAAATCCATTTTTAGCAAAAACAATAAAGTACCTAATAAATCTTTATTTATTTGCAACAATACTTTAGTGATTTAGAACAAGCTACCGAGGGGCAGTCAAGAATTCCTTCACAAAAGCAAGATAGTTTTTTACCAAATACTATCTCCAGAATAACTCATATTCTGATAGTTCTTTTGGTTATCGTTTTCGGTTAAGATCTTTACTAATAATTAGTAATCTTGTAAGTATGACCCGCCATTTTCAGATCTTATAGAATGGTATGAATATGCCTTCGAAATAGAAGACAATACCCAAGACGGAACTATAAGACCCTATTCATTTTACTGAAGCCTGGGTTGTTCTAAATCCTATGTTACAACCCTCCGAGGGGATCGTTACGGTTAAAGCTTGTGCCGCCTAAAAACGACAGCAGGTGCAATATAAGAATCTCACGGTTCAAACTAATGGAGGAGGCCGTAGGACAATATTGACACATTTCCTTCACCCACTTACTATGAACTACCTCCCTCATTCACTTTGTTATTGACCCATGCAAACACTTTCCGAATGGAGCAGTCGCGATAAAAGCGACACGAAGCCGAGCATGGATCTCACAGTGTGAACTCTTGAGTACGTGAGAGCTAATAACTATATATCAAATATATTGTTAATCTCCCACTAAAGTGTTCTAAATGTTTGGGTATTTTACTTAGGTGTATCGGCTAATTTAAACAACCTAAGTCTAAGTGGTTTATCCAAGTATAATGCTTATAATTGGATTTAACCTACAATGTCTAGGTGATAAACCATTTTATTACCTCACATCGCTCACGCAAGCTCATAAAATCAGTTAACAACGCTCAATCTTTCAGTTATAATCCCCAGGTAGGAGATGTTCCGTAAACCATCAACTTAAGTACCCCCAACCTTAGACAGGTTTATGAACCGATATAAGTTTTAACCAAATTTATAAGGTAACAATCTATTTTAGCGTTTAAAACTAGTTGTTAACCTGAGTGAGCATGCAACTGTTCTTTGTTATGGATTTTAAACTTCTAACCCAATTTTATAACGACTTATAAAATTTTAGACATGCTAAACATCCACAATATTCAACAAAGGCATTCAATATTTAATATAACCATTATATTAAATATAACCGTAACATGCATACTATATATTATAACATTTATAACATACTTTCAATGCATGTAACATGCTTCCTACGGTAGGGTTTTAAATCTACATGGCATATTGTATGCACATACATGAATTATTTAATTATTACATACATCACATGCATAAACAATTAATACTAACTGATATGGTTTTAGTTTTGGCATAAACAAGCAAACAGAAGCCTAACTATTACAAACAACTTCAAAACCATCTTTGAACCGCTCGAACCGCTCCAAACCGAACCAAGCATCTTGAACCGGACTGGATGAGTCTACACTAAACCAACAAAGTCTGAACCAGACCAGCCAAAAATCCTTTGAGGCTGAATCGGATTGGACCTCGAGAAAATCGATTTAACCGACTGCTCTCTATCTAACCTCAAAATCTTGCTAAGGTTGTTCGTGTAACACTGAAGGCTATCGTCTAACACCATCGCCTTGAGTGTCGAGGCTACACAATCACTTAGTACCATCGCATAGAATGTCATCGTGTAGTTTCGCTCGCGCCGCAGCTACACGATTGTATAGTGCCATCGTATAGCACTCCTAATGCATCGTTTAGTTCCCACGCAAAGTTATACGATCGCGTAGTGTTATCGTATAGCATTTCGACACATCGTTTAGCTCCCGCAGGTACACGATTGTCTAGCGTCCAACATTACAACGACCAACAATCATAGCTATACGATTGTCTAGCTTTTCTTCACATCGTGTAACACCTGGAACTAGACGATCGTTTAGCAACTGAACCTCAAAGACGATTTTGAGCAGAAGCTAAAAAACTGGAACAACAACTCGGCCTTCTTCACTTGTTTGTTAAATTACATATTAATTTCAACTCTAATGACTCTAAATAAATTATAGACTCTTGATAACATATATAAGCTCATGAAATAAGAGCCAATTACAAATTTAATTGAGAAATTAAAAAGAAATAAAATGTCAAATCTCAAAAAACTATATTAGTGCATCAGTTTCATATATCTCATGAAAAACACTCACTACACCAAAATTAAACTGAATTGAATGCTTATATGATGCTCTGATACCAATTGTAAGAGTGTGTTAACATGTAGCGAAAGTAACAAGGATCAATAAGTATTCAAATTCATTAATTTTGACAGAAACTAAAGCATGCTCATCTAAAATAAGAGGGTTTGTAGTCATACTTTTGTAGAACTCTTCAAGATCTCGATCAGCAGCAGTTGTCTTCTCCAGAGAACACCGTGAACCACCTTAAAGTATTCTCCACTATCCTCTTGGAGTTTTAGAATGAGTTGTGGGTCTCAAGAACAACTTGAAGCAACAGAAAACCAGAGGGAAGCTCACTACACTAGCACACTCGAAAAACTCCTTTTTAGCCTGAAATTTTCTCTAAAATTTCAACTGATTTGCATGCCTCAAATTCACTCAAATCTTCTTTATTTATTGCAGGTGAACATGCAAAAAAGAATGTTGCATGACTTACAGCTCATGCTTGGAGTAAATGAAGATGAGAAAATGGAGTTTGTGTGAGCATGAAGAAGATGGGTAATGGAAAAACTTAATTTTCTATTTTTTGCATGAATTTTAACTTTCCAATTTTTCTAATATCAAAACAGATTTCAAAATTCAATTTTGATTTTAAAACTGAAAACATTATTAAATAATCATTTAAATAATTCTAATTAATTTAATATCAAATATTAAATTAATTTTTGCACAAATTCATCTTTATATATTTAAATATAAATTCTCATATTCCATTTAATTTTAATTTGAACATTTCAAAATAACTTCTCAAGCTACTCTAAAGCTTATCCATTCATGAGCTAGTAGGGAGACCTCGCGTACCTAAAGATCATGGGCTTCAACGATCCGAGATTAATCGGGTAAACTCATTAGACCAATCTAACCCCCATTTGTTAACTAATGGGTCACTCCACTATAGTCCATAGTTGAACTCCCCTCATTGTAGATATAATATGTCCACTTTATATAACCATAATCAGTAAGTCGATCATTCACAGGTTGTTTTTAATCACAGCTGGGTCAAGATAACCGTTTTACCCCTGTGAATACATCTTGTTCCTTAAGTTTCCACTGACCTTTTAATGAACAATTATGATTCATAACAACTATGAATCAAGTCCTTTCTCTATCATGAGAAGGCGAGGCCCCAATTGTTCAAGACCTGGAATAAGAACTTAAGAGAACAATCTATCTGCTAACCCTAAATCGGGTAGGAGTGAATTCCATCTTGCAAGGCTATGTTCCCAGTTATTCATCTGGTCTTATCCCCAAAACGGGAGGTTTATTGAGCAGTGTTGTTGGACTACTCTCACCACTTGCAGATCAAAGGATAATCCCGAACAAACAGGAGTTCATAGCTAGCTCGGGATTAAGATCGAGTAAACCTAGGTTATATAATAAATGAAATAGTCCGTTTTAACAATAAACGGTCGTTATAAAGAAAAGTGACTATTTTCGTGATCCAGTCTATATGCGAACTCATTGCACAGGCTGCCCCCACTCACATGTCTCAACATGAGCGATTTGTGAATCATATCGTTTGTAGAACTTTACAACTCTTTGTAACAACTATAAAGTGGGTCGCATCCAATAGTGTTACCAGGATGAGATACCCAATTTCATCCCTATACTTATTAAACCATTTAGGCTATATACTGTTTACTTGATCTTGTTTATGTCACTACATAAAGTTATAGTATTAGGACTATAACCATGGATATGTTTATTGGATTTTCATAATAGAATGCAAAAACAACAATTTATTATTATTGATAAATAGAGGTATATGAATGAATTGAGATCACATCTGAATGAGATGGATCCTGAAGACATGAAAGTATTATTGAGAAAGACTTAAAAGAAGTAAAAGTTACCATCTATACCAATAAGGTCCACTTTCCTTTTCAGTGGCTCAATTATAGAAATTCCAAAGTTAAGTTGTAATGACCCGAGTTTAGGAGGAGTACGTGAATGAACCGATATCACATCTGAATGAGAGGGATCCTGAGGACATGAAAGTATGGTTAAGAAATGCTTAAAAGAATTAAAAGTTACTCCCTATACTAATAAGGTGCACCTTCCTTTTCGGTGGCTCAATCATAGGAACTCCAAAGTTAAGCGTACTTAGCTTGGAGCAATCCTATGTTGAATAATCCAAATTGTTCGGGTTGTCATGTCATTTGAATACTCCAGATTTTTTTCTCTCTAGACTCTCAATTTTGACCTATCTTAATCAATCTATCGGTAACAATTTTTATAGTTTTAATCATTTAAGTTGGGATTAATATTGGAGTTGATTCTTATTTGGTAGGATACAAATAATTTTTTTTTTTTTTTTTTGCAACTTATTTTTAAAGTATATTCATAAATAACTCATTACATTGAATTTAATTCCACTAAAAGCAAAAATGTTTAGTAAGCTATATATATAAACACAACAATGTAAAGTTAGCGAAATAATTCAGAACTAAATTTTTTTTTTCCTTTTAAGTATAAATTTATTTATTCACTAAAAATTCAAACAAATATCATTTTTTACGGTATATAAATATCAATATTAAACTACAAATGCGATGGTGACTGCAGAAGGATGGGATTCGACTATTCGAATTATTGGCACGTGAATAAAGAAATTGCATTCACATTTTATAATATAAAATTGGAAAGCTCCATAAATTAAGAATAGATGATTTGTTATTTTTGTCTTCTATATCTTATTTTAAATAAATAAATAAAGAAAGAAAAATCGTATATTCTTCCTTCTCGAAGCAGAGTGATTTTGCACTATTTTAGTGGTAAAAACATTTAAATATTTACATGCCAGCGTTTGGGAAACATTAATAAATTTTCTATAAAATTATTATTATTATTATTTTAAAGCGGCAAGATCAGATTAGAATCGATAAATCCAATTAAATTAAGCTAAAAGAAATATTTATGAAAAATTAAACTATTAACTAATAATTGTATCAATCTAAATCTCGAATTTTTTTTTAGTATATCAATTTTTACCATTTATTATACTTCATTTAGATACCAATCCAACATTTAAAAAAGTTTACATATATATAATAATAGATCTAAATTGAGTACTTTATAAGTTGAATTATCAAATTAGTACTTAAATTTACAAGTTTATGTTTATTAAGTCACTAAATATTCATTAAATTTATAATTTTGTATTTAATATGTATTTCTGACTTTATAAATCAATTATATTCTTAAACTTTCAATTTTATATTTAATAAGTTCCTTAATTTTCAATTCAACGATAATGGATCATTGGCATATTTAACATTTTTAATATTAAAATTATTAGACACGAAATTGAAAATTTATTAAACCAATTAGACCATAAATTCACAATTTAGTATTTAATAGATTAGTTAATTTTTAAAATTCATGAATGTATCCTATACAATATATTCATAGCATTTATTGAAATAACATTGATAATTTTTATGATGACGGTCAATTATTTACATTTACTACATACAAGTTTTAGGGCACAAAATCCAGCACTAACAACTTTTTATAACAAAGTGCTGAAAAATAGATTAGAGAAAAACTAACAAAAAGACCTATTCTTAAGTTGCTTTAACAGATATGGAAGAAATTTTTTTTCCAATTATAACATATTATAATTCATTAAAGCCCCGTTCAGTAATTATTTCGGTCTCGTTTAGTAATCATTTGGTTTTTTTATTTTTTTTCTAAAATTAAGTCTATAGGCACTACTTCTACCTCAAAATTCATTTTTTTGTTATCTATCTTTTACCAATAATTTAAAAAATCAAGCCAAATTTTTGTTTTTGTTTTTTGAATTTAGCTAAGATTAACCATCGTACATAAGAAAGATGCAAATCATTGTAAGAAATGAGAAAGAAATAGACTTTAATTTCAAAAACAAAAAATAAAAAATGAAATGGTTACCAAATGAGACCTTCATTTTTTGTTTTTGGTTTTTCAAAGTTAAGTCTATTTTTCTCAATTTCTTAAAATGTTGCATCTTTCATAAGGACAAAAGTTGAATTCCTAGTTAAATTTCAAAAATAAAAACAAGTTTTTTAAAACTATTTTTTTTAGTTTTCAAATTTTAGCTTGTTTAGAAAATATTGGTAAAAAATAGATAATAAAATATGAAATTTAGAGGTGAAATGAATGTTTATAGACTTAATTAAAAACAAAAAAAAAAAAAAAAAAACAAAAAATGAAATGACTACGAGGCCATTTTTCTTGTTTACATTTGTGATTTTGATGCATGGTAAAGATTATTGATGTTTGTTAGAAATGACTATTATTATAAAATAAAATTATGTTTGTTTTTCCATATTACAAGTTTCAAAAATGTTGATCGTACAAGTAAAATTTATCCTCGTTTCAAACATGTCAAATTCACAAGCTAATCCAAGCTCCATACAATCCAACAACCATATATATATAATTAACAAATAAGGTTTAGGATAGGGGAAATGAAAAAACATCTTAACGGTAATAGTTGTTACAAACTACAATCACATTACTAAACTTCCAATTTCATCAATCACATTCGTAACTTATAAACTTTTACGACTATTAAACAAAAAATTGTTTCATATTGAAAAAATTTAAGAAAGTGATGAGCTTCATGCACTATAAAAGGAGTCTGTACATTTGATTTCAAATTGTGTCGATTAGAAATAAAGCTTGAGCATGCTATTTATAGTCAAAATTTCTTGTGTAATTTCTAGTCTGACAGTGAAAAAATGGTGTAAGTAGTACAAAAGTTTTGTAAGAGTGTTATTATAATTCAGAGTGAGGAGAGAATTGTTTTGTGATTGTAATAATCTTTCATATGATGATTTTTCTTTTTGGGAAAACCGTGGTTTTTCTCCGAATTGAGAGTTTTCTTCTTAAATTCTTGTGTTTCATATTTTTGTTTTTTTTTTTAATTTCTTTTTTATTTTTCTGTTCATTTATGCCATAGGAGTGAAAGATTCTTTTTTTTCCAACAAATTTGATTGTAACAATCTTGTAGTATGAGGATTTAATTAAAACAATCCTTATAGTTTAGAATTAACTTTTGCATGTTGTCATAATTAAGCGTTCAATTGCAATAAGATTGTTTAAAAAGGTGATTTGATCAATTGAAAGTTTCAAAAGTGTGTTCCAATCACTTCTATCAGTTTAATTTAATCTTTTTAGTTAAAGAATAATATTTGTGTAAATTCTATGCATCCTTTTTCATCATGAATAAAAAACATAAATATATTTAAATAAAAAAAGAAAAAAGAAATTTTTTTACCACGTGACACCTTGAGATTGAACAATTAACTAGGTAGCACAGAGAAAAAATGCAATATGAAATGCATCTAAAGAATTTACCGTCTTAAACAATGTTCAAAGAGCATTTTAAGTTTCATTTGGAAATTTTTAGATTTTTTTTTAATTATTATTATTTTACCCCATTTTTGGATGGGTTTCACCTTCTCTAACGGTGTATTTTATTATTTATCAAATTCTGAAAAAACAAAACAAAAATCAATTTTAAAGACTATTTTTTAAATTTTCGAATCATTATAAAAAACACTCATACAACCGTAGGTAATGAAAAAATAATAGTAGTGTTTACCAACTTCATTTCTAAATAAAAAATCAAATAATAATTAAATCTGACTTTAATTTTTTTATTTCGTGTATAATAAATATCTAAATTTATGAATTTGTGATATTTTAGTGTTATCATTATTGTTACCATTACTATTTGACCCTAAAGTTAATGGTAATAGTAAATGTAACAATAAATGTGACCGATTCATATTTTTCATAGTAACAATATATGTAATGATAACGATAATGGTAACAGTAAAGGAAATGAATCCTACTAATTGTCAACAACAATTAGATTAAACATCATTTGTTCTTCAATCAAATTACGCGCTTGATTACAGATTTGAAGATGGGCCCCACACTTTATTATGATTACAAAACACAAGTAAACAACAACAAATGTAATAGATGAAAATCTACTTTTCAGATTATCATTGATGAATTACATTTAACCTGAGGTAAACATAGCCTCAATTCCACCAATTTCAATAATGTTCACGATTGAAGTTTACATATCTATTAAAAAACTTCATTTTTTCTCTCTCTCTTGTACATTTAAAAATTTTTATCTTCATAATTTTATACCTCAACTACTTATTCCTTAATTTCAATATATTAATTCTAAACTTCATAACTCAAGGAACCATCTCCAACCCTTACTTAATATCGGTGCAATGGTTTGTCGTCACAATTTCTATTGTTAATGCTAAGAAGAAAAGGAAAAAGAAAAAATGTGGGGTCCACGGCAGCACTAACTTGCCCTGTCGCCGCTTGGGATCCAATTGCTCGGAGCACCGACAGACAGCTAAGAAATCTAGACTATGAGTCACGCGCCTACGGAGCGCGTTGAATAGGTAATCTCACGCGCATATGTCGGTTATCCCGTGCATTCTAAATTCATAATAATTTTTTCGTTCCTTTTTCTTTTCGTGTGGTTGTGGCCGTTCATTTCCAATGCGTTGCCAACTCTTTTTCGTCACAAATCCCTTTTTCTAATATCTTAAATTCTCAATTTTCTCCTACTAAAAATAATAATAATAAATTACCTTATTAAAAACAAAACAAAACAAAACAAACAAGAAAGCAAAATAAATAAATAAATAACGATAATAATAAAAAATAAAAAATACAAATTCTGTATCTATAGTTTGAAAAAAATAAATAAAATTTAACTTATATGGTTTAAAATTTATAATTCATCTATTTGGTTTGATAAAAATCTTAATAACTATTTATGCGAGGTTATCAAATTACAAAGATAAAATTGAAATTTCTAAATTCATAGAGGTTAAATTTTAAATTTCTCTAAATTATAAAGGCTTCACTAATAATTAGTTTAAATACTACTTTGATTTTTATACTTTTTATTTTTTTCATTTTGGTCTCTATTTTAAATTATGGTTTATGTTGGTCTCTATATTTTAAAAATGTTCAGTTTGATCATTGTACTTTCAACTTTAGTTTATTTTGGTCATTAAACTTTAAAAAAGTAACCATTTTTATCCTTTAAAAATGAAAATGAAATGACCAAAATGACAAATTTTTTAAAATATAGTAATCAAAATGAATCAAAATTAAAAGAACAATGACCAAAATGAACTAAAATTGAAAGTATAAAAACTAAAATGAACAATTTAAAAATATAAAGACTAAAATGAACTAAAACTAAAGTAGTATTTAACCTTTATAATTTAATAAAAAGATTGCAAAAGATGAGTTACAGAAGTGATTGGAACACACTTTTGAAACTTTCAATTGATCAAATCACCTTTTTAAACAATTTTAAATTGAACACTTAATTATGACAACATGCAAAAGCTAATTCTAAACTATAAGGATTGTTTTAATTAAATCCTCATGCTACAAGATTGTTACAATCAAATTTGTTGGGAAAAAAAAAATCTTTCACTCCTATGGCATAAATGAACAGAAAAATTAAAAAAAAAAAATAAAAAAAACAACAACAAAAATAGGAAACACAAGAATTTATGAAGAAAACTCCCAATTCGGAGAAAAACCACGGTTTTCCCAAAAAAAAATCATCATATGAAAAATTATTATAATCACAAAACAATTCTCTCCTCACTCTCAATTATAAGAACACTCTTACAAAACTTTTGTACTACTCAAACCATTTTTTCACTGTCAGACTAGAAAATATACAAGAAATTTTGACTATAATTAGCATGCTCAAGCTTTATTTCTAATTGACACAATTTGAAATCAAATGTACAGACTCCTTTTATAGTGCATGAAGCTTATCACTTTCTTAATTTTTTTCGATATGAAACAACTTTTTGTTTAATAGTCGTAAAAGTTTATAAGTTACGAATGTGATTGATGAAATTGAAAGTTTAGCATTGTGATTGTAGTTTGTAACAACTATTACCGTTAAGATGTTTTTTTTTTGTTTTTTCATTTTCCCTATCCTAAACCTTATTTGTTCATTATATATATGGTTGTTGGATTGTATGGAGCTTGGGTTAGCTTGTGAATTTGACATGTTTGAAACGAAGGTAAGTTTTACTTGTACGATTAACATTTTTGAAACTTGTAATATGGAAAAACAAACATAATTTTATTTTATAATAATAGTCATTTCTAACAAACATCAATAATCTTTACCATGCATCAAAATCACAAATGTAAACAAGAAAAATGGCCTAGTAGTCATTTCATTTTTTGTTTTTGTTTTTTTAAATTAAGCCTAAAATATTCATTCTACCTCTAAATTTCATGTTTTATTATCTATTTTTTATCAATATTTTCTAAACAAGCTAAAATTTGAAAACAAAAAAAAAATAGTTTTAAAAAACTTGTTTTTATTTTTGAAATTTAGCTAAGAATTCAACTCTTGTCCTTATGAAAGATGCAACATTTTAAGAAATTGAGAAAAATAGACTTAACTTTGAAAAACCAAAAATAGAAAATGAAGGTCCCGTTTGGTAACCATTTCATTTTTCATTTTTTTGTTTTTGAAAATTAAAGTTTATTTCTTCCTCATTTCTTACAATGATTTGCATCTTTCTTATATACGATGGTTAATCTTAGCTAAATTCAAAAAACAAAAACAAAAATTTGGCTTGATTTTTTAAACCATTGGTAAAAGGTAGATAACAAAGAAAGAAATTTTGAGGTGGAAGTAGTGCTTATAGACTTAATTTTAGAAAAAAAAAATAAAAAACCAAATGATTACTAAACGAGACCAAAATAATTACTGCACGGGGCGTTAATGAATTATAATATGTTATAATTGGAACAATTTTTTCTTCCATATCTGTTAAAACAACTTAAGACTAGGTATTTTTGTTAGTTTTTCTCTAATCTATTCTTCAACACTTTGTGATAAAAAGTTGTTAGTGCTAGATTTTGTGCCCTAAAACTTGTATATAGTAAATGTAAATAATTGACCGTCATCAATAAAGAGTTATCGATGTTATTTCAATAAATGTTATTGATTATGTTGTATTCTATTTTGTCTTATAACCTTAGATTCAATAAACTAACATCCTAGACTGTCTAATGAGTCTTGAACTGTATGTGGAGACATACAGAGATCAATGTTCAAGATACAACCTAAAGAGTCTATAGTACAGGGATAAGACTAGGTACCTTATCCTTGTGACATTGTGGAGGTGACCCACTTTGTATTTGATATAAACACAATAATCTAATGCATTTGTGTAGATGACATGCGAGTGGGGTATCCTATGCAATGAGTTTTCATAAGACTGAACTGCAAAATAGTAACCACTAGATGTAACATCCTTAACTAGTAAGGTTTCTATTTCAATAGGATGACTTAGACAACTTAGTCTTAATCTCGAGTGTATTATGAACTTCTGCTACAAGAGATTGTCCTTTGATTTGTATGGGTGAGAATGGCCAATTTTTCGACTCAATAAACCTACCATTGTGGGGAAAAGACCGAGTGGGGTACTGGAAATACAATAATACAAGATGGATTTCACTCATTCCTGACTTTAGGATAAGTAGATGAGTGTTCCTTTAAGTAGTGTCTCTGGACTTAAACAAAGGGCCCTACTCTCTCACTGGCCCAAGAGGGGTTTCTGTTTAATGGTTGGACCATAAATAGGTTTAAACAGGTTGTTCATTAGAGGAGAACTAGTACTTAAGGCTATAGAGATAACCCAATGGTTGGTAATTTGACCTAGCTGGTGTTACAAATACTCGTGAAGGACTAACTTGTTGTCATTGGTCTATATCCATGGACACAAAAATATATCTGCAGGGAGAAGAGTGCAGTTGTGAGTCTTTAGTGGAGTGTACCCATAGTTAATGAATATTTATTAATTTGGTTAATGAGTTTAGCTAATTAATTTCATATCATTGAAGCTTTTGATTTGTAGGTCCATGAGTTCCTTCCTAGCTCGTAAAGGGAATTGAGGTAATTATGTCTTGAATTGAATATGAAATGTTCAAACTCACTTAGGGAAATAATATAATATATAATGATACATTATAATATAAAATTTGTATTTCATTTAGACTTTATAATATGAATTTAATTTTGGATATAGTTCAAAATAATTTATGGGAGAATTAAATATTTGAAGAAGTTCAAATATTAATTAAATGTGAATTGGATTCATATTAAAACTATAGGTTAAAATTGATGTGTATTTGATGCACATAAAAACTATAGGTTATGAGAAAAAATAGACTGATAATTATTTCATTGGAGAGTTAACTAATTATTTAATTTAATTTAATTTAATTAATTGAATTAAAACTATAGGTTATGTGGGAGATGTTTCATTTAATATGATTTAAATGAAATAATTAATTAAATTAGATTTAATTAATGATTATTTAATTAATTTAATTAACTAATCAGATAACTTTCACGTAGGCGAGTTATCTGAAATGTGGTTGATCCCACGTTGCTCTATCTCTGTTGATCAAAAGTACTGTTTTTTATCATAAGAAAAGATAGTTTACACAGAAGAGTTATGCAGTGTTTTTTTTCCCTTCATATTCTCCGTCTCCAATCTTTATTAGTTTTTCCTGGTTCCCACAAACCAAAACCCTCAAATCTCAGAGAATAAGATTGTAGCCTTGTGGTAGAATTCAATCCAATTGGCGAATTGACAAATTCAATCAAGGTTTCTACAAAGTAAGTATTGTTAACCTTTTCTCTATAGTTTTATTTTATAAAACATGCTTAGCCTATGATCTACTTTTAAAGTAGGCTGAATTTTGTTTTGGTCTCTGTATTATTTCTGAATTGTCCAATGTATGGACATTTTAGAAATCTCATATTAATAACGAGTTTTGGTTATGTGATTTCTGCTGCGTTTAAGGCTTTTACTCCTATAGTTAGGTGGTTAGCATATTTTATGTGATATTTTGTTAGTCTCTCTCATATAAACTTTTGGGTATTTGAACCCTTTGTGATTATACAGAAAGTGTAGATTTACAGTAAGCATTTTTCATTCATTTGCTCTGAATTATTTTAACTTGATCCTTGATTTTTAAGTTGGTATCAGAGCATCAGGCTATCCAAAACCATGTCAAAAAATTCTGCCTCCACTCAAACACAAAATACCCTGCTGGCAGTGGAACAACATCCACAACTTCTACTCCCATTCTGGCATTTGAACAATGGGTGACTATAGATCAGGCTCTCCTTGGGTGGTTGTTTGGATCAATGATATCGATCATTACATCCGAAGTTGTTGGACTCTCAACATCAAGAGAAGTTTGACAAGCTCTATATGGTCTATTTGGTGCAACAAGCAGGGTACACATCAACTAACTGAGAGCAATTCTTCAAACCACAAGAAAGAGAAATATGGGAATGGCAGAATACTTGTCTCTGATGAAACAGACAAGTGAAAACATGAAGTTGGTTGGCTCACTAGTATCTCTTGACAATCTGATCTCTTATGCTATAATAGGTCTTGATGTTAAGTACCTTTCCATTACTTGTACTATTGAAGGTAAAGCCATTTTATCATGGCTAGATTTCTATTCATCTCTAACCACATTTGAGAGTAATCTGATTCGTCTCAATGTTGTGAGTACTACTAATGTTGTCTTTGTAGATGGTCGTGTTAATGTTGTCTACAATAACCATGGAAATGCTCCTCGAGATGGTCAAAATAGATCATCAACCAACAATAATTCTAGCAGTTTAAATCAACCGAATAGAAGGAATGGTAACTATCAAGGTAATTATAATTCCAAGCCTATTTGTCAAATTTATGGAATAGGCATATGACACATATTTGTTATCGCTGGAAAGTGGAAGAGTTTAATAATTCAAGAGGACATGGTGGCCAAGGTTCCTCCAATGCATCAACCTTTGTTGCTACCCCAGAAATTTTAAATGACTCAAATTGGTTAGCTGACAGTGGAGCTACAGACCACATTACTAAAAATGCGGGTAATTTGAATTCACAAATTAAATATTGTGGTACTGAATCTTTATTTGTTGGCGATGGAACAGAACTAAACATTTACAGTGTTGGTGATTCAACTATATATTCTAAAAGCTCTAATCAGATGCCCATCACCTTGAAAAAAGTGTTGCATGTTCCCAATATTAAATGAAATCTGATTAGTATTGCCAAATTGACTATGGACAATAATGCATTTGTTGAATTTCACTCGAATTGTTGAAGGACAAGGAGATAAAGAAGGTGATGCTACAAGGAACACTTAAGAATGGGCTCTACCAAATTACCTTTCCAACTCTGTCCACTACAAAAAGGCCTAATGTTCTTAGTTCTAGGAATAAATTTGAAAGCTATGTTACCTCTTCCATTAACAAGTCCACGTCTAGTTTTGCAAAAAATAATGTGTCTAATGAAACATGGCACTAGCGATTAGGCCATGCTTCAAACTGGGTCTTTCTTATGTTTTTTGTAGTTGTAATTTGAAATTTTCAAATAAAATAACTCATTTTTGCATTGCATGCCAATATGGAAAATCCCACACCTTGCCCATTCCTTCCTCAAATTCTTATACTACAAAACTACTTGAGTTTGTGCATTGTGACCTTTGGGGCCTACTCCTGTGTGCTCCACCAATGGTTATCGTTACTATATAAGTTTTGTTGACAATTTTAATCGCTTCACACACATTTTTCCTCTTAAGCTCAAAAGTCAGGCCCTGTCCATGTTCATTCAATATAAAACTCTAGTAAAAAGCAAATTTGAAACCAAATTTAAAATTCTTCAAAGTGATTGGGGAGGGGAATGTCGATCCTTTTCTTTCTATTTAAAAGGCAAGGGTATTGAATTTCTTCATTCTTGTCCTCACAGAAGTCACCAAAATAGTATTGTTGAACGTAAACATCGACATATCTTTGAGATAGGTCTTACACTTCTTGCTCAAGCCTTCATGCCTTTACGTTTCTTGTGGGATTTTTTTGTCTCTGCTGTCTTTATTATTAATAGGTTACCAACTCCAGTCCTTGATAACATTTCACCTTGGAAAAAGGTTTTTATAAAAAACTAAATTACTCATTTTTTAAAGTATTTGGGTGTGCTTGCTTTCCATGTCTTCATCCCAACCAAAAACATAAATTTCAATTTCATAGTTCACAGTGTATTTTTCTTGGTTATAGTGAAACCCACAAAGGTTATAAATACCAAAGCTCAAATGGTCGTCTCTACATATCTCGTAGTGTGATTTTTAATGAAGTTGTTTTTCCCTTTAAAAATGGTTTTCTCACCTCTACTAAAAATCTAACTCCTTGTCCTGTTTCAACTGTTGGGTTTTATGTCCTAAAACTCGCAGTTTGTAAAATGATAAACATTTTTTATAATCAATATACTTATTATTGATTTCATAAATTGTATAAAAGTCTAAATCCAATAAACTAAGACCCATGACTATTATATGAGTACTTGAACTTTATGTAGAGACATAAGAGTGGATTAAGTTCGAGTAAATAGTCAAAATGATCTGTGGTACATGAATAAGGTTGGGTACCTTATTCTGGTAACACCATGGGATGCGGCCTACACTATAGTTGTTACAAAGAGTTGTAAAGTGCTACATACGATGTGATCCTAATTCGTACATGTTATGACATGAGGAGTGAGGACGTCCTATGCAATGAGTTTGCATAAGATCAAGACCAAGAAATAAGCCACTCTTACTTTATAACATTGTTTACTATTTAAGACTGACTATTTCACCTAGATGACCTAGGTTACTCGATCTTAATCCTGGGCTAACTATGAACTCTTGTTTATTCGGGATTGCCCTTAGATTTACATAGGTGAGGGCTCAACAGCACCGGCTCAATAAGACTCCCATTTCAGGGTAAGACCGGATAGATAGCTGGGGATATAGGGTGCAAGACGGAGTTCACGCCTACCCGATTTAGGGATAGGAGAAAGGTTGTTCTCTCAAGTACTGAATTCAAGTCTTGAACGAGGGGCCCCACCCTCTCACTGGGCTGAGAGAGTTTGGTTTAGTGATTGGATCACAAACCTGTTGTTCATTAGAGGATCAGTAGGGACTTGAGGAATAAGACGTAATCTCGGGGGTAAAACAGATAATTGACCTAGCCGTTATTACAAACAACCTGTTAAGGGTCGATTTGCTGATCATAGTTAAATTATGTGGACATAATATATCTACAGTGAAGGGAGTGCAACTATGAGTTTTAGTAGAGTGACCCATTAATTAACGAATGAGGATTAATTTGGTCTAATGAGTTTAGCCAGTTAATCTCGGATCGTTGGAGCCCATGATCTGTAGGTCCACGAGGTCCGCGAGGTCCCCCTACTAGCTCGGACTAGCTCTAGCGTGATAAGTTAATTTGAATCGTTCAAATTAGAATTAAGGAAATTAGTAATTATATGAGATATAATTACATGTTTAATTTGAGAATTAAACGGAATAGGAGAATTTATACATTTAAATATGATTTAAATATATAACGACGGATATGTGTTTAAATTAATTTAATATTTGATATTAAATTAATTAAGTTTTATTTAAATAATTAATTTATGAAATTAATTAAAATTTTCATTTTCTAAAATCAAAATTTGATTTTATGATAAAATTGAAAAGAAGAAAGAAAAAACAAAACACTTAAATGGAAAATGTTGATTTTCCATTATCCATTTCTTCACTAGCTCACACAAGAATACATTCACTTTGCCTTGTCTTCTCCAAGCATGAGCTGCAACTCATGTAAGTCTCTCTTTTGCATATTGATCTGCAATATAATGAAGAGATTGGAGTGATAATTGGGCATGCAATCTATAGAGAATTTGAGAGAAAAGTTCAGTTTGAGGAAAGAGTTCTTCAACAAGATTACTGTCGTGAGCATTTCTCCTACATCCCTTGATTCAAGTTTGTTTTGAGTCCCACAACTCAATCTAGAGCACCAAGAGAATAGTGGAGAAGATCTTGAGGTGGTCTGCAACAAGATTTGGAGAAGATAGCAACTGGAGAAGAAGCTTTGAAGAAGTTCTTCAAGAGGTATGTCTTGAAACTCACTTGTTTTTCTGCAAGAGCATGCTTTATATTTTGCCAAAATTAGTAAATTTGAGTGCTTAAATGATTCTTGTGCTTCCGTTGTTGCTGATACAATGCTACATCAACAAGCTCCTCAAACTTTCCCGATCCATTACCCATTAATATCACTAGTCCAGTAGGACAAAATTTTCCCATGAACCCACCACAATTGCCCAACACTCTTCCCTTAATTTGCAATCAAACGTGTCCTCCTATAAAAAGTCCACTGCCTTGCGATAACCCACTGCCACACGTAAACTCTAATAACACATTTGCCTCACCAAATTACCAACCGCCTGGATTCACTTCCACAAATGTGCTCGCTTCCGCCATTTCTCCTCAAACCACCCATTTAAGTCCTTGCAGCATCTCCTCCGACGTCTTCTTTACCCGAACAAGCGAAAAATTCAGTTTCTGGTGAGGCAGATGATGGTGTTTACCTGGATAATGACACTTCTGATGTGTTCGAGTCTGCTCAATTCGATGCTCTTAACAATATTTTTCTTGTTTCAGAATTGATGTTTGTACATCTGATGCAAACTCGATCCAAAAGTGGTATTGTTAAACCTAATCCTAAGTATACTTTCTTTGCCGTTACTGATCGTTGTTTGATTCAAAATGTGAAGGAAATCAAACTCGAGATTTCCATCAGCAGCGGAATATAGATCATTCTAAATTATAATCATGAATGAACAATTACAAATTACAGTCGAAAACAAAACAAACAGTTATGCAATTAATATAGAAATTACAACATGATAACTACAAATGAACAAGGTGAAAGTTACAAACATTTGTAGACTCGTCTCCATGCTCCTTGCTCATGAACGCTCGAACATAGCAACCTTGAACGCTCGAACAACACGACCGCTCTACAGCACGAACACCGCGTACTCGTCCTCTACAATCGCCTTGGTCACGAACTCCTCAGCAACACGAATGGCCTCCACAGAACCTCGACGGTGTCGAGTTGAGTATGACACCACCAAAAAAGTTACCTTGGTATTCTCGATGTGAGAATCCAGAGGGTGGACTCTATTCGAACTTGGTATCAGACACGAAGGAGGAATGAACAATTGTGTACACGATTGGGCTAGTGGGAAAAGACAGAAACCTATCGCATAGGTCGATGCCCAATCGTTTAGCTAAAGCTAAGCGATTGTCTAGAAAAAAGCTAAGCGATCATTTAGCTCAGTGTCTGTCGCCTACAAAACACTACACGATCGTTTACTAAAACACGCCGTCGCTTAGTAAATCGGTATTTACTTGACAAGCGTCCGTGAGTTTCTTTTTGCGAGAGAAAACTCAAAAACAACTTTTTCCTTTTATAAAAACGTACTAAAATTAGGAAAACAATTTTTCTTTTTAACTCACGGTTACCATAAATCACCAATAACCACCCACTCAATTAGTTATTAAAGAAAAAGAATTAATTATCTAATAATTAATATTATTATAAATATAAATGATAACCAACTTATCATACTATATTTATAACTTATAGTTTTAATATTTCATCTCATGAAACATATAAACCATAGTTCTTTTTCTATTCCATGGTACTTAATGTAAATCTCATTTACATCAATCTTCCACTAGATGTATCTCATACATCATACCGATTATATCATATATAATGAAAATACCTCTTGTCAATTTGAACATTTCAAATCAACACCAATAACTGATCCTCAATTGAATCCATTGAGCTACCAAGGGGACCTTATGGACCTGTAGCTCGAAGCTCCAACAGTATGTGAATAACTGACTAAACTCTTTAGTCACGGAATCCACCATCCGTTAACTGTCAGGCACTCCACTAAAGACAAATGTGGTTTAATTCGAAAATTATTTGAAAGAAAATAAATATTTGAGTATAATTCGAAAATTCAAGATAAATGTGGTTTATATTAAAAGTCATTAGTGAGAGAGAATTGAAACTATAGGTTATATTATATTTGATATAATATAAAAACCACAGATTGTGTTATACTTGATATAACATATAGTTGTAACTCCCTCCTAAAATTGATTTTAAAAATAAAATTAATTTAT
The DNA here is from genome assembly GCF_009727055.1 of Benincasa hispida. Lineage (NCBI taxonomy): Eukaryota > Viridiplantae > Streptophyta > Magnoliopsida > Cucurbitales > Cucurbitaceae > Benincasa > Benincasa hispida. The sequence goes on from NC_052358.1 coordinate 2,364,373, forward strand.
TACTTTTAATAAATCAATTAATATATATATATATAACAAAACCTTTCTGTAAAATTCTTTCATTCCTCATTTTTTTTCTCTCACCTCCCATCTCTCTCGTTTTCCTCTCGTCTAAAATAGCCAAAGCCCACAAACTCATGGGTTCTCAACCTAGAGAATACAAAGGTTTTTTTTACCGGTGGTGCCCAATTGGAGCTCGTACTGTTTGTGACCGTTCTTGGAGGGGAATTACGTGAAGATTAGACTTCAAAGATAAGGGTTATGAACCCATGTTATTCTTCTGATTTTTTTGTTATAAGCATACTGTAATCTTCTGAATTAAGTGCATAATTGTATGTTCTTCCACCTTCCACTGTAAATTCTGAGTTCTGTGAAAATTGGAAAATTGAGACAATTTGTTTCTGCTCAAGGACCTTTAACAGGGTTCCATCATTAAGCGTGTCTTGCGATATCTTAAGAGTACTCTTCACTTCATTTTACATAATCCAAAGTCAAATTCCTCATCATTAGTAGCTTACACAAATGCGGACTGGGCATGCAGTCCTGACGGTCGCAAATCCATTTATGCCCATTGTGTTTTTCTTGGTGATGCCCTGGTTGCTTGGTCGTCGAAGAAACAACATATTGTTGCTCGTTCTAGTACTAAGTTCGAATACTGATCCTTAGCTCAAACTATTGCTGAAATCAGTTGGTTATAATCCTTGTTATGAGAAATTAGCTTATGATCTCCTAAATTGCCTATTATTTGGTATGATAATGTTAGTACTTTCTATTTGGCTGCTAATCTTGTTTTTCATGCTCAGAGTAAGCATGTCGAGTTAGATGTTCATTTTGTAAGCGATAAAGTCCTTGACAAACAACTCGATATTCGGTATGTACCTTCTCTTCATCAACTTGCTAATGGTCTGATAAAGCCACTGTCTGAAACTCGTTTTTATGTACTTCGATCAAACTTGGTGTGATCCTATCACCCCTATGTTTGCGGGGATGTTAAAGCAACTTAAGAATATGTCTTTTTGTTAGCTTCTCTCTAATCTATTCTTCAGCACTTTGTTATAAAAAGTTGTTAGATGGTTAGCATATTTTATGTGATATTTTGTGTCTCTCTCATGTAAACTTTTGGGTATTTAAACCCTTTGTGATTATACAGAAAGTGTAGAACAGTAAGCTTTTCTCATTCATTTGCTCTGAATTATTTAACTTGATCCTTGATTTCTAAGTATATCTGAAAACCATATAAAAGAGGAAAAGTCCCCTCCCAACATACCTCTCTGCAACCATGGTTTAAAATTTCTATCGAAATCTCGAAATTTTGATGGGAAAATCTTCATTTTTTCCCAATTTTGACAAAATTTATCGATAATTTCGAGAATATTCCAACTTCCCCCATTTCGACGAAATTTCAAGATGAGAAAATTTCAAGAAATTTTGACGTTTCGAGAAAATTTTGATTTTTTTAAATTAATTATGTTGGCCCAATTCAAGTTTTTCCATTTCGTGTCCTGATTACACACAATTCTATAGTTTCACACACCAATATCATTTTGACAAATGATTAAACATTTTTATGTGCTATGTTTTCTAAATTCCAACTTTTCTCCGTTTTTAACTTTATTTTCGATCCAAAACTTTCATTTCTAAAAAAATTGAATTTGAAATAATCATAAAGCATAATCTATACTTATTTTCAACCTCATTCAAACTTTTTTCATTAAATTTTTACATCATTTCACCTCGAATCGATGTGTATTCTTTTTTCTTTTACCATCCAAAACTTTCATAATTTTCATATCATTTCACCTCAAAATATTCCTATACTTTATATTATTTTGTAACTATTTGTTCATTTTTTTTTTAAATTTATGCTCTTGCATGAACATTTACACATACATTTACAATAGATATCTAAATGTTTTCATACTTTATAGAAATTGTGATTAGAAATGGTCAATTATAGTCCAATTAAGCCACAATAAGAGTTTCATTAGTTAATTATAACAATTTCTATTGATTTCCATCAATTTCCACAATCTTTTTTTTCAAAATTTCCATAGACATCGATATTTCCATAAAATTAGGATATCAATATTTTCATCGACGATTTGTGACCATTTGATTTCTCTAAACTTCATAGTCCCTGAACATTCAATTTCATGCTTTTAATATCTCTTTTAATTTTTTTTTTAAAGTAATTGCTCAATGTTTAATGGAATCCTAAACTCCAAATTTGTGAATTCTTTATATATATATATAAAAATCAAAAGCTCAATAACTAAATTTGAAGTGTTAGAAGTTTAGAGTCTAAATAGACCAAAATTTAACCAAACTAATTGTTGGTAGCTACAAACCTAACCTAACTTAGACATGGAGAAAAGACGATTGAAATGTACTAAACTTTTGTCCAATAACCAAGATACTAATTACTATTTTAAAGGTTAATTGTTTGATCACTACTCCCCATTATTATTATAAAACGAGGGTTGTAATTAATAACAATTGTTGTAAAAATAGTGATCACTAAGAATACAACCAACCAACAGTATATAGGTTAATAAATGAATATCATAATTAATAATATCTAAGCTAATTAGTGATATATTAGGGGAAACCTATGAGTATCAAACAATATCCTTAGTCCTCACAAATAAAATTTTAAAAAATGAATACCATTCTCGACGTAAAGATGATTCATGTGACATTGAATATTCACCCTTAAATGGCTTGTAATTTTAAATAATAATAATAATAGTAATTATTATTATTTAAATTATTTAAATTTTCAAATGATGGCATATTTGGGCCCGTTGTCCCATTGGTGTGTGGGTATTGTAATTGAGCTTCATATGAGAAGCCCAGAACCATAAGAATCTTCCAATCCGTCATCATCGACTTTAGCAACCTGGGGCTGCAAATACTTAGATATCCTAAGTTCTCTTTCTTCTTTATTTATTTTTTTATTTTTTTAAAAAATTTAAAACATGGATATTTTTAGTAGATAGAAGGAAAATAAACTTTTTTTTTTTATATATATAGTTCTTCGCAATTAACCCCTATTTTGGAAACTTTTTTTTTTTAAATTGAGTAAAAAAATGTTATCAAATAAGTATGTTTCTCATAATAAGAAAGGAAAAAGAAGAATGACCCCTAGAGACTACAATTACTTGGATAAATTACATTCTCAAAAAAAAAAAATAATAATAATAACATGATCAATTAGTTGAATTATAATGGTCTCGCTTGGATACAATTTGATTTTTTTATTTTTAGTTTTTTAAAATTAAACCTATAGACACTATTTTCACTCCCAATTTTATTCATTTGTTATCTTATTTTTGCCAATGAATTAAAAAATCAAACAAAATTTTGAAAACTAAAAAAAAGTATTTTTAAAAAAGTATTTTTATTTTTAAAATTTAACTAAGAATTCAACAATTGTATACAAACCATTATAAAAAAATGGAGAGAAAATAAAAAACAAGAAACAAACAAAAAAAATGAAATAGTTACCCAACATAGCTGATATTTGTAGATTATTTTAGTTTGATCTAAATATATATCTATTTGTTTTTATAGTACTTTAGTAAAAAAAAAAAAAAAAAAAAAAAAAATCAGTCTCCACTTATTTTTCAATAATTTTATTACATAAATACTATAAAAAATAAACCAAAAATGATTTTAAATGAAAAAAATCAATATGCACGTAATGAGTTGAGAGTATTCAATTAAAACAACAATAGGATACTCAATTACACATTAATGTACTTAAAAATAAAATCTACCAAACATTAAAAAATATATAATGAGTCAAATATATATATATATATATATATATATATAACTTAACTATCATAACATTATCAAAGTGAATTTAACTTCGTGATAATTGGCATGACATTTCATTTTAGAGGTGAGAGGTTCGATCTCTCATCTCTATAATGATTGTACAAGAAATATAATATAATAACTTTTGTATGACCTTGAGAACATGATTGAATTTTTTTAAAAAATATATGGACAGATTACAAAAATCACTCATGAAATATGGTGGTAGTTGCAATTACACTATCAAATTTTCAATTGTAGAAACTAAATCTACAAATAATAAAACTTGAATACTCATACTTATTCAAACGTTACAGTTTATATAATTATATTAATTAATACTCATACTTATGCAAATATTACAGTTTATATAATTATATTAATTAATTTTAACATTCATATAATTTTAAAGGTTGAATATTGAAATTAAAAATTTAAGGATTTAATTGTAATGGTGACTAATAACTCAAGGTGATGTTTATAATTTATCAACAAAATATATACGTAGATGTAAGGATAGTAGGTACAAAATATTTATGGGTAAATTACAGAATGTCAGGAGAGTACGCATCCCAAAAAGGAATAAATCACAGCAGAGAAAAAAGAAAAAGCACACATAACTTTATATCTTTTAACGCCCACAGTGCCCAAGTGTGATATTTCTAGTCAAATCGTGTGCGCTCAGTTTTTTTTTTTTTTTTCTTCTTTCCTCCAAAACGCATGCTTTAATAATTTAACCATGTTTATCAGATATAATATGAATAATATTTAGATTTATTTTAAAATAGAAAAAAAAAATACTTAAAACACCTATTTTGAATATAAGAAATTCAAATAAAACATAATTGTATTCCATATTTTAGTATATGTATTTGATAGCATATTTAGAAATTAAATTCTAATTAAAATATTTTTTCAAAATATATTTAATTACTCACTACATATTAATTAATTTATGGATTTGTTTTATATTAATTTTTTTGTATAATTATTATTTTGTATTATCATATAATATACAATATGTAATATATTACATATTTTAATTTAACAAAATAACTGAGTTTATAACATGAAATAACATATTTATTATTGTTTTTTTTTGTCATTTTTAATACCATTAAAATCTTGAATTCAAAAATTGGATACACTGGAATCATGCAAATTTTAGTATTAGATTGTCAAGCAACACATATTTACTAAACTAACTGAATTTAAAAATATAAAACAAAATTTTAGTTGTCTATCAAAGAAGTCCTAAATACATCTAAGACAATATTTATATTAATACATCTTACCATATTATCAAATCATAATTTTTTATATGATAAAATTCTTCCACTTTTTTTTTTTTTTTGTCAAAAAAATATTTCATTTCATTCTCATGTGTAGGATGAGAATGATAGAGATTACCTAAATATTGCTTTTTCAAAATATACAAATCTCGGCATTTCAATCAAACCACACAAAATAAATTTAAAATATTTTAATTTCTAATACTACAAAAAGTACTATACTTCTTTTATTCATATTAGATATTTGTTTCCATAATATTGAAAAATTGTGAGAAACAACCCTCAAATGTTTCCATCCTTCACAATTGGTATTCTTTTCAAAAATTGAAATAGTTTTTCTCGATCCATCCCGATTGTGATCGATCACCAAGATTTGAATAAAAAATCAATTTTTTTTTATCTTATATCTAAACTATTATTTCTTTTTGGATCATCTAATATCTATTTGAAAAATCCATTTGGATGATTGATAAATCCATTTGGAAATTGAAATTGGGTGTAAGATTTTAAGAATTAGGTAGGATAAGATTTGAAAAATTATGTACGATATAAGATTTAGAAAGATAACATAATATTTTAAAAATTATTTCACCAAAGAAGTCTAAAATGATTCATAAATCCATTTGAAAATTGAATCTGGGCTAAGATTTTAAAAATTAGGTAGGATATGATTTGAAAAATTATGTAAGATATAAAATTTAGAAAGATTATATAATATTATGAAAATTATTTCATAAAAAAAGTCTATAATATTCGATAGTTTGGATACAAGATGGAAAGATAATTTTTTTATTTAAATTTTGATAGTCGATCTTCACCGAGATGAACCAACAAAAACTATTTCAATCTTTGTGAAGATAAAATTATTTAAGGGTTATTTTCGATAATTTTTCCTAAATATTAATAGATGTTACATTAATGTAATTCTAATCTTAAAAAGATGCATATTCACAAATTGTAATTCGCAGTTAAAACAGATCGCATTTATTATGTGACCAATTATAATTATTCAGAATGAGGTGTAAGCATCTCATTCAATATTATTTTTTTATTTTTTTTTTATTTTTTTAGCTTTACGTTTAGCAAAAAAAGGAAAAAAGTAATTTAGTTCCCTTTTCAATACATTTAATTTAACATCAAACAGAGTAATGTATGAAGGGAAAAGAGTGTTACTCACAAGTTGTAATTTGGAAAGGATGACACATGATGAAGCGCCCATGCAGAAACAGAGCCAAGTGTCATTTTGATAAAACAAAATGTGTTTCTTTGGATTCTCCATTCCCATTTCCTCATCAATTTGCAGAAACCATTTCTCCTTTTTTCTTTCTCCTTATGGGTTTAAGAACAGAGAAGCCTCTTCTTTTTCTCTTTCCATTTCACATCCCCTGTTTTTTTCTTACTGCACTGCACACCTTCAGCCACCCATGGCCACCAGGCCATTTACTCTCTCTTCTCCTTTTCATTTCACCACGTGTATTGTCTTCTTGACAGCTCCTTCAAGTCTTCTAAACCTTTTTTCTGTTTTAAAAGCCCCCATAATTCATGGGTTCTCCTCATTTTTCTTTAATTTTCTTGATTTCAACTTCTTCACTCCTTAATCCATGGCCTCTGTTCTTCGTCTCCGCAAATTGTACTTCGTCAACCCTGTTAAGAGTTCTTCTATGGGGGTCCAACCCATTGAAGCGCATAAATCAGAGGATAAACATAATGTCATTGTCGCATATGTGAAGAAATTGATGCAAAAGAAGCAAGACGAGGACAAGAAGAAGAAAGGAAACAAGAACATCATTAAGAGGCAATCAAGAGAATGGAAGTGCTTAGATAACTGCTGTTGGATTATTGGATACATCTGTACATTTTGGTGGCTGATGTTTTTCCTCTACCATTATTTGCCTCTTACACTACCTGGCTTTCCGGCGATTGATTCTCCGGGAGCTGTTCTAAAGCGAGAAGGGATATCAGGTCTTCACCCAGTCGTTTTAGTGCCTGGAATTGTCACCGGTGGGCTAGAGCTCTGGGACGGCAAGCCCTGCGCCGAGGGGCTCTTTCGAAAGCGTCTGTGGGGTGGGAGTTTCACTGAAACATTGAAAAGGTTAGCTAATTTCAGATCAATTTTACAATTTGAAGCTTTTTATTTGATTCTGGAAGTACCCATTTGAAAACTTGAATTCAAATTTTCAGACCATTATGCTGGTTGGAGCATCTGTCTCTGGACAATGAAACAGGGCTTGACCCACCAGGCATTCGAGTCCGGCCAGTCGAAGGCCTTGTGGCCGCTGATTATTTCGCCCAAGGCTACTTCGTTTGGGCTGTTCTCATTGAAAATCTGGCTAAAATTGGTTATGATGGAAAGAACTTACACATGGCTGCATATGATTGGAGGATCGCCTTCCAAAATACAGAGGTATGTGACCAGATACCCTCTTCTTCTTCTTGCAATCAAATATATCATTCATCACTTCATTGGATTTTCCATAATTTGAGTTGAGAAATCACGCAGGTTAGAGACAGAGCCCTGAGCAGATTGAAGAGTAAAATAGAGGTAATGTATGAAACAAATGGGGGGAATAAAGTGGTGGTGGTGCCTCATTCAATGGGGGTTCTGTACTACCTGCACTTCATGAAGTGGGTGGAAGCGCCGCCACCGATGGGCGGAGGCGGCGGCCATGGGTGGTGTGCCAAGCATATTAAAGCAATCATGAATATTGGTTCTACATTTTTGGGAACTCCAAAGGCAGTCAGTAAAATTCTTTCAGCTGAAGACAGACACGTTGCTTTGCTCAGGTTCTCTTCTCTCCTTTACTCTTAACAAGTTTGTGACTATTATTTTTAGAGTATTTTATTTGTATTTAATGAACAAATTTTGTCGTTATTGTAATTTGTTATTATTTTCTATTTCTCATTCTGATTTTGTTTTTTCACAGGTGTTTTGACAAATTCTTTTAATCTTCATTTCTCATTTTTCATCTTTAATAACGATGGTTTAAAGTGTTTTGGATAAAATATTTTAGTTTTAGAATTTATTGATAACCTTCATTTCAAATTTCATCAACTTTTCTGAACTAGAATTTTCGAGATCGAATTTATTATTGAAATAGATGAGATGGATTTATTTTTGTATTTATTTCTTAAGGTGAAAAGAACTAAGAAATATAATACTTTAATAATTGTGTCAAAATCTTGACTCAAAAGTGTAGGATTTCTCAGGCTTTGTGAATTATTAGAGAAAGGCATTTATAATTTAACTATCAAATATTTATTGAAGATTCACAGAAAAAAATGTTAAGCAAATGAAGAAGAGATTAACCTGCAAATGACAGAACTAAGTCTTCTTATAGAGATTCAAGGAGAAATAATGAACTTGGTTTTCTTGGCATTTTACAGAGCTATGACCCCTGGTTTTCTTAAATCTGAAATTCTTGGCTTTCAAACCTTAGAACATATGTTGCGGGTTTCCCGAACCTGGGATTCGACCGCCTCGTTGTTACCGAAAGGTGGTGAGACCATCTGGGGTGACTTAGATTGGTCTCCTGAAGATGTTCAGAATTGTGATTTGAAGAAAGTAGATACACATTCTTTTAGAAACGAAAACGATTCCAAAGACAGTGAAAGAAAGAAAGTTTTTCAAGAAAATGAGCCAGTGCACTATGGAAGAATAATCTCTTTTAGCAAAGAAGCAGCAACACGACCTTCTTCAGAGCTCTCCACACTAAATTCAGAGGTAATTTCTTGGCTACTTTTTGTGCATTGGAACTAAATATTTTGATGGGGCAAATGATGAAACTTAGCACTGCTGAATTATTAGATACTATTTTTGTTGATAGGTGAACTTAGGTATTCAAAGTGGGACATTTTTCTCTCTGTCTTAGGATAGTATTCACTAATGAATGGATCTTGAATAGGAACTTAAGAATTCAGGTAGCTCCAATGATTCAAGCTTCTCTTGTAGCGACGTATGGACTGAATATGATGAGATGAGTAGGGAAAGTATTCGAAAGGTCTCCGAGAATAAAGCTTACACAGTGAAAACTGTTTTTGATCTACTCCGAGTTGTGGCTCCAAAAATGATGCAGCGGATGGATGGTCATTTCTCTCATGGGATTGCTGAAGATCTTGATGATCCTACATATGCTCATTATAAGTACTGGTCAAATCCACTTGAGACAAAGTAAGTACCTGTGCAGATTTTTAGAATTATCTGATTTTCTTTAGAAGATAATCAGTACTGAATGCGATAAACTCTTGGCATATGAGCTGATAATCCAATATCTAACATCAGGAACATGGTTTTGGAGGTATTATTTGCTAATTTCAAATGCAATCAAACAACTTCCCTCAATCCCTGTCCCCAAGATCAACTTTCCATTTCATTACTTGTGTCTTCAAAGTTCATGAAACTAAGTACATTTTGCAAAATCCGTCTCAGGCTACCAGATGCCCCAGATATGGAGATATATTGCTTATACGGAGTGGGAATCCCCACAGAAAGATCATATATCTATGACTCATCTTATGATAAGTGCAAAAGCATTCCATTCAGGATTGATCTCTCAATCGAGGGAAAAGGGAGTGGCTGTCTGAGAAGCGGGATGTATTTTGTCGATGGTGACGACTCTGTACCGGTAGTGAGCTCCGGTTTCATGTGTGCGAAAGGGTGGCGAAACAAAACACGATTCAATCCATCAGGCAGCCCTACATACGTAAGAGAATACAGGCACAAGGCTCCTGCTAGTCTGCTAGAAGGAAGAGGAGTTGAAAGTAGTGCTCACGTTGATATAATGGGAAATGTTAATCTTATTGAAGATATCTTACGGGTTGCGGCTGGAGCCACTGGAGCAGAGATTGGTGGTGATAAGATTTACTCAGATATATTAACACTATCAGAGAGAATAAATCTTAAGCTGTGATTCGGTTTGAGAGCTCAAGAGATGAAGGAAATGAGATACTGAGGGAAATTAGCTGGCTTCTAAAGCAGGAGAGCATAAAAAAATGTAGTATAAAATAGAGGAAAATAATTCATACTCTTGGCAATGGAGTTTGTTCCCACGGTCTCTTTCATGTGGATGCTATTGTGATGTTTGAGGTTAACTTTCCAAACCTGACAACTCTCCTTCCAATATATCCATTTTATTGTTCTCTACGGATAATCTTTTGAAACATACCTTGCCACAGTGTAACCTAGGAGTTACGAGTATGATATTGTCCATTTTTCTTTTGAAAATTAATCTGTGCGATCATATAATCAACTTATATGGACAAAATCTCATTTATTTTTAATGTCACATAGGAAAGAAGAATTTATGATTTTAAAATGTAGCAGGGTTCATTAATGCATGTATAAATTAACAAAGGACGCTCCATAGTCCATTGTTCTCTTCTATAGCAACCTGTACGTTAGGTGGGTATATATACGATGCGTATATATATATATATATATACACACATTTGTTTCTCTCTCCATAGCCCAATTCGAATTTTCCTATTAACTATGGTGTGGCCATTGGCAATATTACATCTTATTCATTAAGGACTTCAAATGTAAATTTCAGGAAATTAAAAAGGAAAAGCAGTCTAAATGCAAAGCTTGTTTTCATAATAATTAAACGATGAGATGGCGTTATGAGAATACCTGCTGGCTAGGGACAGTTGAAAAAACATTATAAATATGATAAAATTCAGATAGTTAGTAATAAACTATTATCAATAAGAGTCTATCAACAAGAAGTCTATCATTGATAGAGTTTGTTATATTTGTAATTTTTTATATTTTTAAATGTTATACGCTTTAATTTATCTAATATTTTACATTTGAGAGATATTTTAGAAGTTTCAAAGCTTGATTTGGTAAGCTCTATTTGGTATAATCACATACACAAAAATATATATTTACTATAGACAAGTATGATAAAAATATAGAGGAGAAACTTATTTTGTATAACCAAAGCTCGATTTCATGGGCTCTAATGAGTAAAACTAAAAGTAAAAAAAATAAAATCTTCCACATCGGTGCTAGCCTAAGAGAACAAGAAACCACAGAAATCTCAAGACAAATGAGCATAGGGCCGCAGCACTTACTAATAGAGAAAATACCCCTACTTACTGGTTAAAAAACATCACTTGCCATATTTCTTGTTACTTCTGATGCACGTAAGAAAACTTACACTTCAAGCCTTCTCCTGCAAGACGTTCAAGAAGGAGAACTAATAAAAAAATATTAATAATAAGGCAGCTTCTCGTTCCATGTTTTGTTTTTATATATATATATATACATACCTGAACAGAGTAGTAATAGAGTAGCAGTTGAAAAGTAAATAAGGGTACACGATACGAAATCCAAAGGTCAAACATGAAATTTTGGGCATGCATTTATATAATTGCATTTTCACATGTCCTCAAGTGAATTTAAACTGGCTATTCATTTTGAATGGGTCAATGGAATGGCTGTGAAAACAAGAAGCCGGGGCTGATAAAATGTCACACTTATTTATTACGTTCGAGACTTAAATTTGGCTTTTGTTACGTTCGAGACTTAAATTTGGCTGAAACCAACTCATCAAACATTTTGCGGAGGTGAAAATTTGGGAAATTCTCTCTCTTTTAAATATGGATTATACAATCTGATGCATGTTAGATGGGGGTTCAGTATCAGCTAAATCTTGTGAGGCCTAATGAACATAATTAATACATATCAAGCTGTAAATGATCAGATTTCTTGAACATATGAACTTTTGAAACCAATTATTTCACCCATCCTCACTTGCAAATCTCCCTTTAAAACTGCCTGTTCTCAGCTTTCATTTTTCAAACAAACGCATTTGGTGTGGATTATGGATACCATTTGTTTATCCATTTTCTTTCTCCTTGCTCCTGTGATCACTTTGGCAAATGGTCAGCCCCTGGTTCCTGCATTGTTCACATTTGGGGATTCTGTCCTCGATGTGGGGATCAATAATCATCTCAAAACCGTCATTAAAGCAGACTTCCTCCCTTATGGAAGAGATTTTATAACTCACAAGCCTACAGGAAGGTTCTGCAATGGGAAACTTGCCTCAGATTTCACTGGTACTTTGTACTTTAGACACTCATTTCACTTGCTTATGAAGATATATAATCAATAAATGATCTGATTTTCTCTTGTTGCCTTCTGAATAGCTGAGTACCTAGGATTTACATCTTACCCACAACCTTACCTCAGTGGAGGAAAGAATCTCCTGATTGGAGCAAGCTTTGCCTCAGCTGCTTCTGGATACCTTGACACAACAGCAGAGTTATATGTAATAAATCAAAAACTTGAATTTGTCTATCTTGGGCACTGCCCTAAAATAACATGTTTTGGCTTGTGGTATTGTAGAATGCACTTTCCCTAACTCAGCAGCTGGAATACTACAAGGAGTATCAGAACAAAGTAGCCGAGATTGCTGGGAAATCCAATGCTTCATCTATTATATCGGGTGCAATTTACCTTGTTAGTGCTGGGAGCAATGACTTTCTGCAAAATTATTACATCAATCCTCTACTTTACAAGAAATATACTGCTAATCAGTTCGGCAACATTATCATCACCTCCTACATAAATTTCATTCAGGTCTGGTTCTCCATCAATTCCTAAATTGATTCAATTTAAAAAAAAAAAAGTGTATATATATACGTTTATGAATATTGTATAATCAAAACATATGATTTCAGAATCTATATGCAATGGGAGCACGGAGGATTGGAGTAACAACATTGCCACCGCTTGGATGTCTTCCAGCAGCCATAACGGTTTTTGGATCCGACAGCAATGAGTGTGTGGCTAAGCTAAACAATGATGCAGTTTCGTTCAATAGCAAGCTCAATGCCACATCTCAGAGCTTACGAACCAAGCTTTCTGGCCTCAATCTGGTTGTCTTGGACAGTTACAAACCTCTCTATGACCTTATCACAAAGCCAGCTGAAAATGGTATGCCATTGAGATTAGTTATGGGTAAATAAAATGGCATGCATCTACTCCAACCTAGGATGTTCAGTACAGGTTAACAGCTCATATAATATCTTGAATAAAGTAGAATGTAAACTAAATGTCAGAAAATCTTTCACATGGAAGCACAAGGGATTGAAAAATCCACATTGATGGTTTAAAACCTGAACATCAGAACCCACGATGTGTCACTAACCATACATAAAATTATGTAGGTTTCTTTGAGTCAAGGAAGGCCTGCTGTGGCACAGGCTTGCTTGAAACATCAATCCTATGCAACACTGAATCAGTAGGGACATGTGCTAATGCATCTGAATACGTGTTCTGGGATGGATTCCACCCATCAGAAGCTGCAAACAAGTTCTTAGCAAGTAATCTGCTAGCCAGTGGCATCTCTCTCATCTCATAAGTCGTACACCTGGGTGTTCCAAAGTAGTTTCCTGTTATAGGGATTTACTTATTGTGTGGTTGTATGCTGCGCTTTATTGTTTTCTTCTGCAGACAAATAAAGGCTGAAAGGGATAACAAGCACAGAGTGTGCTATCTCTTACTATTCTTCATCTATTAAAGTTGTGCAACAGACTGCTGATGATAGACCCTTGAAACTTGCTTTTCTGACACCACAATTTTCCGTAAAATTTAGAAGGGAAAATAAGCACTCCTTTATGCGTACTTATGTAAAAGCAACTTGAGAGCAAAAGCTAATGTTGTTATACAAGAGGGCACAGACACCAGAAATTATGCATCAAACTGAAAATGAGACGTAACTCAATTATGAAAAAAGCAATTTAGTAATAGCCCTAACCAGACAACATACCTAAATTTAGATAGATAATGAAAAATGCTCAAAAAGATGAGTGAGAAGGAACCGGTGAAGTAAGCAGGCAATTATTTGAGCACCATGTGCCAATGTGGTGGGCATTGAATAATATGTGATTTTAGGTATAACCAATCACAGTACAAAACCGTTGTAGTCCTAAACCCATCTCCAAACCACTTATAAGACAAGTAGTACATAACCAAACAATTGGCAGGATTTTGGAAGTTGTTGGGACTCCGAGGAGTCTTAGACCAATAAATTATCATCCAACAACAGGCTTGACCTGGTTGCACATTACCACCACTAACTACGCATCCATTCAGTAAATATTTGTATGGTTAAATTACAAATTTGCTCCCTATGCTTTAGAAAAAGTTAGAATTTAGACCCATAGTTTTAAAAGTTAGAATTTAGTTCTTACAGTTTGATAAAACCTCTATAAATAATCCCTATGGTTTGATAAAACCCTCATAAATAGTTCATGAGAGTTTTCGAATTATAAACCATAGGAATTAAAATCTAAATTTCTTCAAACCATGGGGACCAAATTTGCAGAACCTATTTGTATTGACTTTCCTTCGGTTGATAATGATTCAAAATGAGATCCTGGCCTCTGTGTGCTGAATGGAGAGGCTGAAACCAAAGAAACAAAAGGCACTGACTCAGTATAAAATCTGCAGAGATTAGCGAAAATATTCATGATTGAAATTCTGCAGCAAAGATCAATTACCATTTAAGTGAACGTACTAAAGTGGCTAAGAGCAACACTATGGGCTATGAAGAGTGTATTTCCGTCTCTACTAATTCCCTAGCCATCCGAGTTAGGAAAACAAAAAACATAGCACTTAATCAGAAATTACAGAATAAGAGAAGAATTCATAACGAACATATTGATATAGATCTTACTCAGAATGTTTACAGCAACAGTTCAACAATCTATTGATGTCTACATCTTCAACATGATATGCGTCTCTTACATCCGTCCCTTCATCCTTAGAAGCAGTCCAATGACTTAAAATAGAAATTATCCTTCTTAACTAAGAGACGAGTAAAGGATAACACAAAGTTCATTCATGCAAATCATCCATCAAAAATTGAAAATGAATTGCCTGGATCGACTAATAAATAGGTCAAAATACCATTTTTACTCCTATACTTTAGTTATCCAATTTTAGTCTCTTTGCTTTCAATAAATCTTAAATTTAGTCTATGTACGTTTAGTGGATCTTAAATTTAGTTCTTTAAAGTTTATTTTTATCAAAATTGATTATACAATAATAACTTTCATGCAAGAAAAACCAGGTAAATATACTTTCAAAATCCTTTTTTTTTTTTTTTGAAAAAAATCAATAATAAACTAATTGAATAGACTAAATTTAAGATATATTGAAAGTACAAGAACTAACAAAGACCAAAATGATATTTTAACCCAAATAATAATAGGAAAGTCAAACAAACTCAATGAACAGGATACAGATATACATCTAGAGTTTGATTCTGTGCCGGCAGAGGTCATTCCATCCTCTTCTTTACAAGATTCAGTCATATGGTGGTCTAGAAGATCATCCTCGATGAGATCAGTCTTACTCACTAGTAATGACACATATTCAAACAGCCTTGATCTGCTCATTGAATTTTCTTGAACATGGACCAATATCCTCGCGCTGATGCTCCAAAGAGCATCACGTGCCTCTGAGTCGTTCCCAACAAAAGAGAATATATCAAGTAGACCTTGTAGAAAAGCCAAATCTGGATAGATCAAAAGTATCACACTTGAAATCCACATAAGGTGATTGGCAAACGAAAATCAAACTCATAGTTGCCACCAGAAACTTGGCAATAAGAAACAGAACGAACTTAACTTACCTTGAGACAAGTCAAAGGCAAAATCAGGCACATCTGACAGAATATTTGCAATCAAAACCACAGAACTGATACAAGAACTGGGGACCTATGGAAAGAAATATGTCCATTTCAAAGATGGAAGGTTTCCTTGATCTTGCAAGAAAAACATATTTGTAGCACCCCAGGAGTGAAGCACAGAATATAGAAGTAGTTTAAAATATGCAATAAATAACAGCTGAAGAAAGGAAACTTCAGCATCTTCTAGCAACAAATTGAACGATAGGAAAGGTGGTAGATCATACACGACATGCAGCACAAGTCCACTTTTGAGCAACACAACTTTTTGGGACGAAATAATGGACACATTTAACAAGTTATGCATGGTTCCACATTGACAAGTAAATTAAATAACCCTGAGATCATAATAAATAAAAGAATATATGGAGATGTTAACACTTCCAAGTATAAATACACCCATATTATTACTATAAGGTCTCAACATGGCCCTACTCTTACTTCAGGTACCTGAACTGTACCTCAAATGCATCTGGCAATTTGACTAGGTCACAAACAAGCTCAAAAAGCTCTTTATTTGAACAAATTTCCTGAGAATGCTCTTCAAGTCCAGAGAGTGCTTCAGCTGTCCGAAGAATCACGTCCAAAATTGAATGCCTGAAATTGAATTTTGAGACTGATGGACTCATAAGAAGCTACATTGATCATCATTTCTTACTCATAGTATCTACAATACAAGCATCATAAACAACATGTCATAAAACGCAGGCTGGAGCTCTCATGGCTATGAAATATACAAAATTCTACATGCTCGTTAGAGAGCTTCTTTCTATTGTGTACTTGACTTTTTCCTCCTTTTCCTTCTTTTTTTGGCGACCCAGTATTTCTAGACCAGCTTAAATTCACCTCAACAAAATAACCCAGAACCTACAAAATTGCTCTTCCACTAAATTCATTGATTATTGGTCGATGCACACAAGATACATAACATTTTCTTTCTTCATACAATAATACATTGGGTGGTGAAGGCTCTCTAACATGGGATCAATTGACTACAAAACATCTTAACGATACTTAGGATGCTAAAGAGGTATGACTAATCTGCATGATCATACATATTTTCTCAACTAAGATAGGGAAAGAAAAGTACACGTTCATCCGAACCCAGTCAAGTTTAATACTAATATTGACATCAATATGTCTTGAAACCAACAAAGAAATACAAGAAATGAAGTGTTTTTTTTGTAAAAAATAAAAACTTGTAACATTGAAAGGCATGAAGATTACAACATGTCAATTACAAAACTTTGGCAATCCTGTATGCAACATGTAATTGTTAAGTACTTTGCACATTGGAGAACTACACCCCTAAGGCCTAAAGCCAGCTACTGGGGTGTGAGAGCCAAGCCACTTAGTACCACATTGGTCATCCCATTCTAACCAATGTGGGACAAAGGTGTCCCATACTACCTTGGTTCCCAACAATACCCCATCCCCGGAAAGCCAATGTCCTAGCGGCTACTCCGCGGTACTTCACTTGGTCACATCCGGTCAGAACCCTACAACCGGCTTTGATACCATTGTTAGGTACTTTAGCACTTTGGAGAACCATACCCCAAGAGCCAGCAATTGGGGTGGGAGAGCCAAGCCACTTAAGTACCACATTGGTCATTCCATTCTAACCAATGTGAGACAAAGATATCCCATACTACCTTGGTTCCCAACAGTAATCCTATAACTAATACCTATAGTATAGGCAAAGGAGATTCATACCTTTCAGGTGATCTTTCATTTGTTAATATTTTCATCTCAAGAGAAAAAAGGTTGAACAAAACACTCGACAAACCCAGCTTCATCAAACATGGGAGAAGAATATGAACAACTTCTTGCTGACTTTCAATAATGGTTGATAATAGCCCAACACTCTGATGGAGAAAGAAACTATTTAAGCCATCAGACAAGCTAAGAATTTGTCTTCGCAATTACATTATGCTACAATTTACAGTGACCTTTTATGTTCTTTGCTTCGACGTGATACAGATTTTGATACCTTTTCTATAAGTTGTGGATTTAAGGTATTCTCAGAAATCCATAGAAGACGAGAAAGAACATGCTCAGAATTCAAAGCCTCAGCCCATATGACACATTCGCTACTTTGAAGACCCGCATTTAACAACCTGTAAACCATAATAACCATAACAAAAAAATGTATATTACAAAACAAGTAGAAGGATTGAAGAAAATTGTCACTACATCTGATATCAATCAAAGGCCATAAAAACTGAAGAAGGCATACCAATTAATGGCGAATATGGGAAACAAAAACTGTCGTAATGAGTCTTAAAACATATAATGGCAGGTATGAATGCCAACCTCACCAAATGAAATATTGGGAAAACAAAGTTGCATAAAATTTGAAATTGGACATTATATAAGTTGATTAGAAAGGCATACTTTTGTATGATACCTGCAAACTTCACATAAACATTGAGCATCATCTAGAAACAGCTGGTTCACAATGGTTGTAATCAATCCACTCTTGGTGACTATATGTTTCATGGGAACTTCATGGCAGGCCAGGTTTCCAATAATTCCAAGGCTAATTTCCTGCAGAAAGTAATTAATTGAACATGGATTTGAAGCAGTACTCAACTTATAAGTGATACCCTCAAAATGCCAAAGCCACAAATGTTTATCCATCTCTTTGCAATAATATAAAAGATAATGATGCAATTTCTAACACATGGTGGAAAAGGATTATTTAAATTATATGTCACACTGTCACATACCATAACACGCACAGATTGTGAGACCATAAGGTTTGCAGAAAGAACTTCAAGGACAAAGTTCTGAACCTGGGAAACATGTAAACATAAATATCAAATAAATGAAACGGGTACTAATAGGAAGTGGCAATAAAATTCATAATGACACTATTGCTAGAGTACCCAAAATATTATTGTCACCGGTTCCATTTGAAAAGCATTATGCCATGGGTAAGTCGAGGCTACAATAAATTTAGAGGGTATCAGCAAGGGGAGAAGGAGCACAATAACGAGAGTTGGCAAGGTCAATAATGATGACTAAGGTGCTAGTAAGAACACGTTTTAGAATTTAGTCATCCCACTTCTTCTCTTAACAAGACAACTGGGGAGAACAGAGTGTGTGGGTGTGGGTAGGAAGGAAACTTAAGTACCATAAGTTCTGCATGAGATTTACTCGCAGAAAGATCCCACAGAATGCAACCGTACTCTTCCCAGACCTTTTCTTCTGAGGATGAAAGAAGTTGCTCCGATTTAGTACATGCACCTTCATCCTCGCCGTTTTTATCAGCAAGTTTATCAGAACCATCAGCAATTTCAATGCCCAGGCATTTACTCACTGATCCTGAAAAACTTAAGACTTGGTCGCCAGATAAATAGGCATCACCTTCATCCATGTAGGTTATTGAGGTGTCACGGTCGCCATCTCCATTTCCGTAAGAACTGCCCAGGTTACTTGCGTTTTGTGGCAGAAGTTTCCGTATTAGAGAGATAATATAGCTAGGATCAACCGTCGTTGAGATATCAAATAACTGCAAAGTGATGTCGATAAGAATTTCAATCCACTGCAATACCAATTTAGCTATCTCAATAACAAGACCTGTATATTAACAACCTAACTTATCACCATCGTCATGCAAATTCACCGCATAATACTATTCCGTGAAGTCGAATATCAAAGAAAATCCAGGTTAGCATAGCTGAATGAACAAATGCAGAAACCAGCTCGAGTTTCAAGGGAAATTTCAGAGCAATAACTGAACCAATAGAAAACTAATTAAATGTTAAACAAGCTCGGGATTTGAATAGAAACCTCATCACATGGAGCGGAAGGATGATGAGCAGGTCCATTACCGTCTTCTACAGGTTCAAGGTCCGCTTCCAATTCCGCTTCTATAGGGTCTGAATCTGAGCCCACCTCCATAGCAAGGTTTGAAAGTTCAAGAACACGATTAGCTTTCAGACTCGCAGTCGTCTTCAACCTTGGCTTCCCTCCAAAATTTTCCACAGAGAAGTGTCGTATTAGTAAACTAAGACTGAAGATTCCCCAGCTACGCACTCTCTCCGGCACTCGACCATTTTCATCAATCGGGCCTGGTATCTTTAGCAATTTGGCCCGCCCGATTATCATTAACCTTTTTTTATTTTTTACTTTGCTTAAAAAAATATTTGATTTAACTTCTGTTAAAGTAACAATTTAGTGACAAATTTAGTCCCTCTAATTTCAATTTTGTTACAATTTCATCAACTTTGATATATAAAAGTTTAGTATTTATACTCCCAAATTTGTAACAATTTAATCATTAAAACCCATTTGATAACCATTTTGTTTTTTTATTTTTGTTTTTTAAAATTAAGCCTAACATTTTAATTTCCTACTTTATTATCTATTTTTTACCAATGGTTTAAAAAACTAAACCAAATTTTGAAAACTAGAAAAAGTATTTAGGGATTTATGGTTATTTTGCAGGTTATCGAAGGTTGAAGGCTCGACAATGGAGCTTGTCGAGTGTAAATGTTTGTCGAGTGTTCAACATTCAACCTCTTTAAGTCGAAAGTTCAACACTCAACAAAGCCAATCTGCCAAGAGTTCCTGCCTTCCCTATGCCACTGGCTTCTCTGCATGGTTAAGTCTTCTCGCTGAGCACTACATGCAGATCAAAAGTTGTACAACATGCTGACCATAACTTTATGGTCAGCTTTCTCGTGGGTAAGTGTTCAACACTCGACCTTTATCTTTTTAAACCCCTTCCAAAATCCCATTTTACCTCACAAACATTTTACTCCTCTTCTTCGTGAATTAGAAACCCTTTCCTCCCATTTTACCTCACTGTTCCCTCTTCTTCGTTCCATCAGAAACCATTTCCTCCCATCTTTTACTTTCCATTTACATCTCACATTATTCTGTTTCATACAAATTGTCTCCATACTTCTCATCACAAATTATACTGGTTTGTTAATTTACTCTACTAGATTTCTATTTTTTAAGAATAATTATAAATTTTTTTTTTGTTCTTATATTATTTTTTTTTATAGTTTTTATCGTTGTTCGGGAAACAATGATTAAAAAAGAGGTATATGTTTGATCGACTAAATTATTTTATATATATATAAGTTATAGATTCTAATATTTATTTTATCTTTTGTAGTTGTTGCCGGATAATAAATAACAAAAAAGAAAAAAAAAAGTGAACGTTGTCACTTTGAAGGAAAAAAAGATCTACGGTCGAATTTGTGAATTGAACTTTAATTTTTATTTATTAGTAGTTTTTTTTTTTGTTTTTAATGTTTGTTTATGCTAAATCTATCATTTTTATTCCTTATATTGACGTTAATAAATTTTTAATATTAGTTATATATTTATATTACACTGAATTTAATAATATTTTAGGTATATCATGTTTACATTAGTTTACCATGTTAATGTTATTTTTTTTAATATTGTTTTTTAATTGAAGATCAATAAGTAATTTTGTTTATTTGTCATTTGTTATATGATATTTGTATTGTCTTTTAGTTAACAAGTTTAGTATTTTGTTTGTTTTAAATAAAAAAAAAAGTTAATATTTTATTGTTTGTTTTTATTTAACTACGATGATTATAGTTTAAAAGGTTTAGTTTATTGTTATGTTTAAAACGTTGATGTTTGTAGTTTAAAAATTTTAGTAATATTAGTTTAATATAAAATTATTGTGATTTTTTAAATATATTTCTTATGATATTTGATTCTTTTTGTATTAAATTTGAAAAAAATATTTTTAAAAAGTTTAGTTTATTGTTATGCTTAAAAAGTTAATGTTTATAGTTTAAAAACATTAGTATTTTTAGTTTAATACAAAATTATTGGGATTTTTCTAATATATTTCTTATAATATTTAATTCTTTTAATATTAACTTTGAAAAAATAGTTTAAAAAGTTTAGTTTATTGTTATGTTTAAAAAGTTGATGTTTATAATTTAAAAATTTTAGTGTTATTAGTTTAATACAAAATTATTGTTGTTTTTTTAAATATATTTCTTATGATATTTGATTATTTTAGTAAATTTGAAAAAATAGTTTTAAAAAGTTTGGTTTATTGTTATGTTTAAAAAATTGATGTTTACAGTTTAAAAACTTTAGTATATTTTTAGTTTAAGACAAAATTATTGTGATTTTTTAAATATATTTCTTATGATATTTGATTCTTTTAGTATTAACTTTGAAAAAAAGTTTAAAAAGTTTAGTTTATTATTATGTTTAAAAAGTTGATATTTATAGTTTAAAAACTTTAACATTATTAGTTTAATACAAAATTACTGTGATTTTTTAAAATATATTTCTTATGATATTTGATTCTTTTAGTATTAAATTTGAAAAAATAGTTTAAAAAGGTTTTGTTTATTGTTATATTTAAAAAGTTGATGTTTATAGTTTAAAAACTTTAATATTTTTAGTTTAATACAAAATTATTGTGATTTTTTTAATATATTTCTTATGATATTTGATCTTTTTTAATATTAACTTTGAAAAAATAATTTAAAAAGTTTAGTTCAGTTTAGTATTAACTTTATTGTAATTTTAGTATTAAATTTGAAAAAATAGCAAAACTTTAGTATTAATTTCGAAAAAATAGTTTAAAAAGTTTAGTTTAGTTTAATACCTTATCGTGATTTTTTAATATATTTCTTATGATATTTGATTTTTTTTTATCATTTTTTGTTTTTGTTTAAGTTTGATAATTAGTAAAACAATTAGTAATGTATTGTTTGTTTTTTTTGTCTTTTTTTGTCTTTTTTTTTAATAGAAAATGACAGACAAATGTTTGGGATTCATGTTGCTTACAAATGGTAAAACTTCCTATGGTCATCCCATGAAATGAAGTCTCTGTCATGAATGGTGTTATATAACGAGACGTTAACACTTCGTGGTCAGGTTTTATACAAACTCTTTGTATAGGATGCCCCCGCTCGCATGTCCCCAACATGAATGATCAGGATCAGACTATCTGTGACAAGTCACAACACTTGTGACCATTCCACAAAGCAGACCGCATCCGTAGCGTTACCAAGGTTTCCCTCTTATATCCATATACTACATATCATTTTGGTTATCATTCAAGACATGATCCATTTGTATGTCACCACATATATGCTTGAGTCACATACAGATAACCAGGGATTTTATGTTTATTAGTTTGTGGTAAAGCAAATAAAACAAGTAAATGAGCAAAAATACAAGATATGAAGTAAATATCATATATTAACAACACAAGCGTTCGTACAAACTGTTTACAAACTACAGGACAACGAGACTTTAGGGCATCAACTCCAACAATCTCCCACTTGTCCTAAAGCGAAGTGGGGTGTACAAAAACTTAGTATAAAATAATAAACTAGGGCATAAAAGCCCAGTACAAGAAAATCTCCCACTTGCCCTAGTCCAGCCGCGGGCGATCCTGTAGACCCATGTTCCGTAGGTGACCCTCAAACACTATAGTTGTGAGAGCCTTCGTAAACGGGTCAGCAACATTAAAATGACCTGGGTTTGACTGATCTATCTCATCTCCTCAACCTCTTGAGGTGTCTTAGAACATATTTCCTTAGACAAAAAGATTCAATGCCTAAACAGCAATAGGCCCCTCCTGGAGTCCTACACCGAGTACTTGAGCAACCACTTTTCAATGTATGATGCATGAGACAGTCCTAGCACTTTGTTCTAACAATCCTGAAAGATCTGTATACCTAGAACAAACTGAGCCTCTCCTAAATCTATCATTTGGAATTGGGTCGCTAGCTAGTTCTGAATTGCAGTCAGTAGACCTACATCATTCTCAATGAGAAGGATATCACCTACATACAACACTAAGAAAACTACTGAAGCGTTGATGATCTTCGTGTAAACACAAGGTGCATCAACATCGCCATTCCGGTCAACATCCTCCATTTCATTCTTATAAGACAACGGATCCTCTACGTCGCCATCTACTACTATAGCAAGGATTTCTGTGAAACCCAGATAACGAACGGGTGGGTTCGCAACCCTCCCACTACGTCGAGGTTCTCTCAACTCTTGAGGTGGAACTGACTTACTGAATGAACTCCCATCAACAACTCTTGTTGATGTAGCAAGCTCTTCAACAACTCTTGTTGAAGTTTCAGTAGTTTCATTGGAAAGCTTATGCAACACGACTTCACTTCGTGGACTGTGCTCCCTTATATGATCCTCCTCTAGGAAAGTAGCATTTGTTGAAACAAACACCCTATTTTTTGTCAGATCATAAAAATAACCCCCTCGTGTACCTTTGGATAGCCTACAAAGAGGCATAACCTCGACCGTGGTTCCAACTTCTTGGGATTAGCCTCAAGCACATGTGCACGGCAACCCCAAATGCGGAAGTGACGTAAACTAGATTTATGCCCGTTCCACAACTCCAGAGGTGTTCTTGCAATACTCTTGGAGGGAACACAGTTGAGTATGTATACCGCAGTCTCCACTGCGAAACTCCAAAACGAGTCCAGTAAGGAAGCGTAACTCATCATCGAGCGAACCATATCTAAGAAGGTCCTATTTCTCCTTTCCGCTACACCATTCTGCTGAGGTGTACCCGAAGCTGAGAGTTGGAAAACGATTCCATGTTCTATTAAATAGTCTTGGAATGTTGAGTCCAAAAACTCTCCACCTCGATTCGATCGAAGTATTTTAATCCGTCTATCCAATACATTTTCAACTTCAGCCTTGAATTCTTTGAACTTTTCAAAAGATTTAGACTTTCGTTGCATAAGATAAACATACTCGTACCTGGAGTAGTCATCAGTAAAACTGATAAAATACTCATAGCTACCTCGGGCTCGCACATTCATAGGACCACAAAGGTTAGAATGTACTAACTCAAGAGGCTCCTTGACTCTATAACCTTTTCCAGTAAAAGGTCGTTTAGTCATCTTACCTTCAAGGCAAGATTCGCACACGGGTAAAGAATTTTATTATAATCACTTAGAAGTCCATTCTTCACCAATCTCTCAATCCTATTGAGATTGATGTGCCCTAAACGAAATGCCAAAGTTGGACATTTTCTTTTGGAGAAATTCGTCGACGATTTGATTGAGTTACGACAGTTCTGAACAATTCAGTATTATGGAGGGAATTAATGGCTAACGGCTTTAGCACATATAAATTTGATTCCAGATTTACTGTGCAAATAAAAACACCATATTTATGAATAAACGTTTTATTCACATTAAAAAAGATAGTTATTTACATTGCAATAAATACTTTACAGAAATGAGGTTCCTCTTTAGTTCGAGAACAATATACACATCATGTAAAATAGGAAACCTATTCTATAAAGTTAATTGGAGTCCTCCCACTGCCACAGCTAAGACGACGTGTCCGATGCCTACTCGCATCTCATCTTACTAGCCTCCAGCTATCGCCAAGATCTAATCCCCTGAAAAGAAGAACAAACATGATTAGTGGCGCCCGAATCAATTATCCAGGTAGAATGATCATTCTCCACTAAACAAGTTTCAAGCACAAGTAAATCGCATTTACCTTTATCTGCCTTGACCTTAACCTTGGCTGCTTTCTTCTCTTTCAGTTACCGAGGACAGTTCCTCTTCCAGTGTCCATCTTGGTTGCAGTGGAAACACTTTTCTTTAGCAACATGTGGATGCCTCCTTGGGGCGACAGGCGGTGGGTTAGCAGGTACCTTCCCTGTTCCCTTACCACCCTTCTTCTTCTTTCCCTTTGCAGAGTTAGAAACAGAAGGTGCAGACTTCGTTCCTGAGGTCGAACCTCTATGGAACGTCCTGGAGGATGAAGCAACATTTGCCTCACCCTTCTATCTCTCCTTACTTTTCAGTAAAGATTGGTATGTCTGCAACTCGTTGGGGAGAGTTGTAAGGTTATATTTCACTTTGTTAAGAATCACATTGCTAACAAAGTGCAAGAAGCTCTCCGACAAAGAATGCAGGATCATGCTAACCTGGCTGCCTTCATCGATGGTAGACCCATTCAACTCCGCCACATTAAAGTGGACCATCATGTTAAGCACATGTTCACGAACAGAGGTGCCTTCTTCTATTTTGGAGTTGAATATGTATTTAAGAGCCTCATGCATAAGCTGTTCAGACGGTTATCCAAACATCCCCAGTAGGGACTCCATGATTTCACGCGCTGAGACCATAAGCTCATGTTTCTTGGCCAAGACTTCAGAAAGACTTGCCAAGATGTAGGCTCGGGCCTTCTCATTTTTCCTTGTCCATCGCTCGTATGTCTCCCAAACACTTTGAGCGGCATTTGAAGCTGGAATAGGAGGAAACCTCTGTGAGAGCAAATATGAGATCCTCGATGATTAGGATTGTCGTGATCATGTGTTTCTATGTTGCGAAATTATTACCAGTAAGTTTTTCGGTGCTTAGTAATGCTAACTGACTGTTGCCATTTTGAAAATGTTGCTGAAAATACGAACAAGACTTTATTAGAATTTTGCTAAACCACTTTTAAACCAATCAATTTTGCAAAATAGTTTCAAGTACCCTAAGTTATAGACTTCTATTTTTCAATGATACCCCAGTGAGGCAGGACAAACGCCACCGGTGGGGTGATCGATTACCCCATTCGCTGAGATGAGACATTCTCAACCATTAGAAAGAACCAACTCTTGGAACTGAACCTAACAACCACCATTTTTTGGTCCAGAATCGTTAACCTTTAACTATTCTGTGTAAATGTAACCCCTTGCTTTCGGTGCCAGAGTCTCACCCTAATGAGTCCACCGTAGGGAAGAAGCAGATTAGGACAAGAGACAAAGTTACCTTATCCTCTTATAGGAGATTAAATAAAGAAAGGCACAAAATTGCCATCCTTTAGGGGGACACTCCCAATGTGCCTCGAGGCGATGCGCAGTAACTTTATTCAACCTAACGAAGGAGATCGAGGGATATGTTGTCGCACTTCCTGCTCCCACTTACTATGAACACTCTCTCTATCCACCTTGATATTGACCTACCCAAACACCATCCGTTGGGGGGACACGCCAAAGGTGCCACGAGGCCGAGGATAGATCTCACGGTGTGGACTATTTAGAAGAAACATGAAAGGTTTAAGTGAAGCATCTTATGCTCTAAGTACCTCCCACTAAATGTTCTACCTAGGGGTTCATTTACCTAGACAATTCGTTTACTGATTTTAGTCTAAGTCGTCTTTTTAAACTCTGCTCATAAACAACGTTTGTCTATGAAATATGAACAAGTTCAAGTAGTCACATTTAAACACTTTAACGGACTGTCCTTAACTTGCATGCATGCATCAAATTTATCTAATTCACCTTTCCAGGTAAGTTTCCAGGTAGGGGTGTTACGTTTTCGTCAACTTAAATACCCCAACCTAGACATAACCCGCCTTAGACAAAAGGTCCCTTATAGATAGATTTGCTACACTTTAACATTTTATTAGCCAATTTAATCCTATAAAACTGATTAAAAGATTAAAGCCTTAGGGTTGCTAATCGTATTAGAACCGTGATCTTAGATCTATGTGATCCAAGTTTTAAACACTTTAAAACCATGAATTAAACCTAAGTGAGCATGTATGTCTTTCTTATTTCTTTTAGTTATAATTTCTCTTTAACTTTTAAAAAGAAACAACTAAAACCATTGCGCACAATGAGACGTTTATAACATTTATAAAATAAACTATATGTCATGCTTCATGCAATATCTAGTCATTACTATGTATAACTTTTATATAATACGTAACAACCACACAAACATGCTATCATTTACCCTTATACTATAACAGTTGTAATATAAAGATGATGCATGTTAATGCTTTTTATGCATGCATATATATAACTCTTATATTATATGATGTATGATCATGCTCTTACATAATTAAAATCATGCTTCTCTAAATTATAACAATTACAATAAAGAGATGATGCATGACCATTGCATAACCTAAGGTGGGATTTACTATATGTGCATACCATATGACATATAAAAAACATACATCGCATGTAATAAATAAAGGATTAATGGACCGGGATGAGCCTATACAAAAATCGGAATGAAAAAACCCTATCTATTACATTTTTCATCGAGCAAACCGGTTCACAGGCAAACCGGGTCTTGAACCGCCAGGAGGTCTTCATCGTGTAGCAAACTCTAGTAGGTAGACGACCGTTCAGTGTGCACTAGACGATAGAAGCATAAGTAAACAATCGCGTAGACAACGACGAGGCTTTAAAGCCTGATCATTTATGTGATCGTGTAGCGCGACGCCAAGTAAACGATTTACCGTGCGATACTAAGTGATCGTTAGTCAATTACTAAGCGATGAAGCTTGCTGACCTAAACGATCGTCTAGTGCGTGCACTTTTAACGATACGCGAGCTTCTCATCTTTTAACCGATGCGTAGTTAATCAGGGAAACGATTTACTTGCGATGCTAAAGCGATCGTTTAGTCAGTTACTAAAGCATTGAAGTTGCTGGCCTAAACGATCGTCTAGCGCGACCGTGCGTTAAGCGATCCGCGAGCATTTCATCGTCTACACGACGCGATACTCAGCGATCGCATACCCGAGCATCAAAATGATACGATCAACTCTTGATCACATACCCCATCGTTTAAGCGATGCATTCAACAGCGATCGCGTACTCCTTCATCTTTACGATGCGATCAACAACGATCGCGTAGCACATGTTCTGTACGATGCGGTCAACCCTAGATCGCCTCCTTCTTCAAAGAACCGCAACACTTACCTAGAACTTCGACGAACGACTCAAAACTTTAAACAAACTTTGAATATAGACTCGATAACGATTATTAATGCCCAAAAACGCAGAAGCCTTTACGAACAATCGCAAATGTAAAAGGATTTAAATCAAACTGACGCTAATCATCCTAAAAACATCCATTAATCCGCACATCCACAGCAAAATTTAACTATTAAACCAGTGTAGAAATGCACCCACCATGAATGTAAATCTCATTTCGTTGCAACGAATGAAATCGGAGTATCAGAACCTGGCTCTGATACCAATTGAAGAACCTCATATCTAATAGTTTCATGAGCGCGTTCGGATCACTCTGATCTCACCGTGACCGAAATACATATTATACATTCAATACATACAGTTATGCAAACAACATAAATTATCGGCATGCTTTGAATAAGAAAATAACAAGGGAAAGAATTCCATACCAGTTGAAGACGTTCTTCACACTTTGGAACTCCAACGTAGCGGAAACCCTCCACGCGATCTACCAATGCCCAGTAGCAGTGTCAACAAAAGCAGCACAAACATCGTGGGGACGACACCACCACTAAAGAGCCCTGGGTATTCTCAGAGTGAAAACCCAAAGGGTGGTCTTTGGTGAATTTGGTAGAGAAATGAGGCACAAATCGTGTAGGTGATAAGCAAGTGGGAGGGAAAAAGTCACTATCGCATAGCAGAAATGCTTATCGTTTAGGAGGAGCTACACGATCATGTAGGATTTACTGCACGATCATTTAGGAAAAGGTATACGATCGTTTAGTAAAATCGGCATACTATACTATCATTTAGAGAAAGCTATGCGATCGTGTAGGAAACAATGTGCGCTCGTGCGAGGTAGACGATCGTTTAGATGGAGAGGAGCTATCGTATAGTCTCTCGAATCATTAAGTGATCGCTTAGAATTCTATTCAACGTGCGCTTCTCTTCTTTTCTTGAGGCGACGACTCAAAATGAAAAACAATGTCATTTTATTTCATCGGTTACAATAACCGACGGTTTCCAACTAACCCACATCCAAATGTGATTTTTGGCATAATTATCTTATAATTAACCAATTCAATTAATATAAATATAATCATATTTATATTTTACCCTATAGTTTGATATCACATATCTACTATAAGTATTTTCTCATCTACTTATTATAAATATATTTAATATCTATTCCTCCAAAATAATGTATCTTTCTACATTCAGCCAATTATATCATATATAATTAACCAATCTAATTATATCATATATAATCGAACTTCTTCTTGTCAATTTGAACATTTCAAATTAACCCAAATACTAGTTATCGACTTTATCCAAGCTACCCAGGGGACCTAATGGACCTGTAGCTCGAAAGCTCCAACGGTCCATGAATAGCTGACTAAACTCTTAGCCACGAGATCCACTATCCGTTAACTGTCAGACATTCCACTAAAGACAACAACTGAACTCTTCTTACCACAGAATATATTCTGTGTCCATCGGATATAACCAATCATGAGTACGATGACCCTTCACAGATGCCATAAGTACAGCTAGGACAAAATTATACCGTTATGTCCTCGTAGTTACATCTCACTCCTAAGTACCACTGATTTCTTTAATGAACAATACAACATAGTCCAACTATGTGTGAACACCATCTAGGCCAGAGAAGAGTGTGGCGCCAATCGTTCAAGGCCCGGCCGAATCAGCCCTTAAAGGAGCTATTTCTCTACTTACCCTTGCATTGGGGAAGGAGGGAATTCCATCTCGTGTAACTAAGTTCCCAGCTCCCAAATCAGACGAATCCTCAAAATGGTAGGTTCGAATCGGCGAATTGGCCACTCGTAACCCATACAAATTAAAGGGCCGCTCTCAATAGCAAGAGTTCCAACTCACTCAGGATTGAGGTCATATTTGAAGGAAATCGGAAACCAAGATGTTCCCAATGAGCAGCAGAACAAGACTATTCCAAATTACAATCATGAATCAACAAATTCATTAAAGTTGACTTCAAACAAAACGGTTATACAATTACAATGTAGAAATTACAGCATGTAAAATATCAAAGGAAAAAGAGTAAAACTTCTACGCATATAGGCAGAAGCGTTCTCCAAGCTCCGTTGTGTACACTGATCGCTTGAACAAACAACCAGAACGCTCAATCTACACGATCGTAACACCGCAGCAAACAGCATGAACATTGCACGAACACTTCGCGCTCGTCCCTCAATGATCTCTCGGGTCACGAACTCTTCTAGCAACACGAACGGCCTCCAGAAAACCTCGACGGTATTGAATTTGAGTTTGACACCAACAACAAGGTGACCTTTGTATTCTCGGTGTGAGAAATTCAGAGGGTGGCTCTGTTCGGACTTGGTATGAGGCTACGAACGGAGGAAACAACGATTGCATACATGATTGGACAAGTGGGAGAAGGCGGAGACCTATCGTATAGGTCGATGCCAATCGTTTAGATATAAAGCTATGCGATTGTCTAGCAAAAACTATGCAATCGTTTAGCTCAGGTCTATCACCTACAGACTTTACACGATCGTTTACCTTAGGCCAGTGATCATTTAGAAAAGCTATGCAATGTTTAGTAAGTACTGCACAATCATTTAGCTCGCACATGCACGATCATTTAGCTCACCCAGTCGTTTGTTTAGTAATCCGAATTTACTTGACGACTTACGTGAGTTTCTTTTCGCGGAGAGAAAACTCAAAATCCTTTTCAAGTCTTATACAAACTCTTTGTATAGGACACCCCCGCTCCAGATCTCCACATGAATGTTTGGAATTACCATCTGTAGTAGTTTAGAACTTGCAAACCTCTACAAAGAGTCGTATCTGCGTAGTGTACCAGGATCAGGTATCCCATTAATCTTATACTACAGACCATTTAGGTGATCACTTAAGGCATGTCCACTTGTATATCCATATACATGTTTAAGTTCACATAAATAACCATGGAGCTTTGTTTATTGGATATGAGTAAATGCCAGAATTAAATAACATTATTTTATTCATTAACAATGTGTATCTTTACAAAACAACGAGACTCTGGGAGAATTAGGACATAAATCCCAACAGTGTTAACTGATGGTCCATCATAAGTAAAGTGAAGTCTCTGTCATGAATGGTGTTATATAACGAGACGTTAACACTTCGTGGTCAGGTCTTATACAAACTCTTTGTATAGGATGCCCCCGCTCGCATGTCCCCAACACGAATGATCAGGATCAGACCATCTGTGACAAATCACAACACTTGTGACCATTCCACAAAGCAGGCCACATTCGTAGCGTTACCACGATAAGGTTTCCCTCCTATATCCATATACTACAGACCATTTTGGTTATCATTCAAGACATGATCCACTTGTGTGTCACCACATACATGCTTGAGTCACATACAGATAACCAGGGATTTTATGTTTATTAGTTTGTGGTAAAGCAAATAAAACAAGTAACTGAGCAAAAATATAAGATATGAAGTAAATATCATATATTAACAACACAAGCGTTTGTACAAATTGTTTACAAATTACAGGACACGAGACTTTAGGGCATCAACCCCAACAATTGTACCTATGGTCATCCTAGTGAAATGAATCTCTCTGTCATGAACGACGTTATATAACGAGACTAAACATTTCATGGTCCGGTCTTATACAAACTTTTTTGTATAGAGCATCTCTGCTCGTATGTCTAATACATGAATGATCAGGATTAGACCATTTGTAGTACATTACAATACTTGTAACATCTACAAAGTAGGCCACACTCGTAGTGTCACAAGATAAGGTTTTCCTCGTTTATCCATTTACTACAAACCATACTTGTATGTCATCACATACATGTTTAACTTACAACGATAACAGGAATCTTAGTTTATTGGTTTGTGGTTAATGAAACAAAATATCTCATATATCAAAACTGCAGTGAAGAAAATATCTCATATTATTACATCACATAATATTTGTTCATATACGTGAGAGCCTTCGTAAACGGGTCAGCAACATTGTGCTTCGAAGCTATCTTTGTGACAATCACGTCTCCTCGATGCACAGTTTCTATGATAAGATGGTATTTTCGCTCGATATGTTTACCGCACTTGTGACTCCTAAGCTCTCTGGAATTCGCCACAACACCAATATTATCACAATAAAGGGTGATGGACCGAGACATGTCTGGAATAACTTCTAGATCAGTCAGGAACTTCCTGAGCCAGACGACCTCCTTAGTAGCTTCACAAGCTGCTACATACTCGGCCTCCATAGTGAAGTTAGCGATACACCCCTGCTTAGTGCTTCGCCACACTACAACTTCTCCGTTAAGAGTGAACATTGATCCTGAAATGGATTTTCGAGAATCCTTATCTGTCTGGAAATCATAGTCTGTGTATCTAGTAAGGATCATATCCTTAGATCCATACACAAGCATGTAGTCCCTCATTCTCCGAAGATACTTAAGGATGTTCTTGACGGCAGTTCAGTGACCATGTCCTGGATTACCACAAACCAATAAACTAATATCCCTAGTTCTTGTTGTAACTTAAGCATGTATATGTAGACATACAAGTGGATCATGCCTCAAGTGATAACCAAAATGGTCTGTGGTATATGGATATAAGAGGAAAACCTTATCCTGGTGACACTACGGATGTGGCCCACTTTGTAGATAGTTACAAGTGTTGTGACGTGCTACAGATAGACTGATCCTGATCATTCATGTGGAGGCATGTGGGTGGGGTGTCCTATACAAAGGAGTTTGTATAAGACCGGACCACGAAGTGTTTAGTCTCGTTATATAACGTCGTTCATGATAGAGACTTCACTTCACTAGGATGATTATAGATAACATGATCTTAGTCCTGAGTGAGTTGGAAACTTCTGCCTTTTAGGGTGGTTCTTTGATTTGCATCGATGCGAGTGGCCAGATTGTCGACTCAAACCTACCACCTTTAGGATTCGTTTGATTGGGGAGCTGAGAACTCAGCTACACAAGATGAAATTCACTTCTTCCCCGAAGTTGGGATAAGTAGATAGATTGCTCCTTAAGGGCTGATTCTGGGCTTGAACAATGTGGCGCCACACACCTTCTCATGGCCCGAGAGGTGTCCACTCATAGTAGAACTATGAAGTATTGTTCATTAGAGGGATCAATGGTACTTAAAGAGTTAGATGTAACTACAGGGGAAAAACGGTAAATTGGCCCAGTTGTACTTACAAGCATCTGTGAAGGGTTATCGTACTGTTGACTGGTTATATTCGATGGACACAGAAATATATCTATGGTGAGAAGAGTGCAGCCGTCGGTTTTTAGTGGAGTGCCCGACAATTAATGGATGGTGGATCTCATGGCTAAAGAGNGCAGCCGTCGGTTTTTAGTGGAGTGCCCGACAATTAATGGATGGTGGATCTCATGGCTAAAGAGTTTAGTCAGCTATTCACGTGTCGTTGGAGCTTTAAGCTATAGGTGCATAAGGTCCCCTTGGTAGCTCAATGGATTCAAATTGAGAATTAGTTTTTGGGTCAGTTTGAACTATTCAAATTAACAAGAGGGAGTTTGATTATATATGATATGATTAAACTGGTTCAATTATATATGATATAATTGATATGATGTATGAGATATATTAATTGGAGGAATATGATATAAATATGATTTATATTAAGTAAAGGAGAAAAAGATTATGGTTTCAAACTATAGGTTATAAATATAATATGATAAGTTAGTTATTATATTTATTTATAATTAAAACAATTATGAGATAATTGTTAGTGGTTTCTCCTTAATCGTGCGTCATATTGGGAGGTTATATTAAGTTTTCATAACTGAAGGATAAAATGGTTATTGTTTTCATTTTGTATTCATCGCTTCATCTCAAGTACACTGCCAATCGTTTAGCTCACTAGAGCCTACACAACAGCTTCAAGTGTTTGTCTAAACGATTGTTACACGCACCATTATCTAAACGATCGTGTAGCATTTTACTAAATGATCGCGTGGCTAGCGATTTTCTCTAAACAATCGTGTAAACGATTAGACCTGTTTTACTAAAT
Source organism: Benincasa hispida (assembly GCF_009727055.1). Lineage (NCBI taxonomy): Eukaryota > Viridiplantae > Streptophyta > Magnoliopsida > Cucurbitales > Cucurbitaceae > Benincasa > Benincasa hispida. Next base: position 2,398,971 of record NC_052358.1, read on the forward strand.
GATCGTGCACCTTTTTTAAACGATCAAGCATAAGTCTATACGATAGACACATTCCTCTCCCATCTGCTTGGTCGTTGAGTGCGATCGTTTTTTCCTTCTTCCTTCGACCAAATCCAATAGAGCCCACACCTCCTGGATTCTCACTTTGAGAATATCAAGGTCACTAAGTGGTGGTGTCCCAGTTGCTTCTTATTCATGGAGAAGACTGTTTGTGTGCTAAGTGACAACGAGAGATTTGGGTAGACGATTGCGGCGACAATGAGAGATTTGAGAAGATGATTGCAGTGACAGTAAGAGGTGTTGGTCCGTTCTTCACAAGAGTGAGAGAAAAACAGAAGAAGATTTCTTCGTTCCCTTTGTATTTATTTATGAAAGCATGCCGTAATTATTTCTGAAATGCATAACTAGTTTGCATGTTTGTGATGCTTGTAATTCTGTCACAATGTATTTGGAACGATCTTGCTTCCGCTTATAGATTCTCTTTAATAAGAGTTCCTTCAAGACTAATATCTACTGACTATCCCCACAGCATAGCAGATGTTAGGACGAGTACATAACATCGCGTACATCAAACTGCCAACGACAGATGCATTAGAGACCCGTCTCATTTCCTCAACCTCTTGAGGTGTCTTAGGACATTGCTCCTTAGACAATGTAACTCCATGATGAAAAGGCAAAAGACCCTCTTGGAGTTTTGCATCGAGTACTTGATCAACATCTTGTCAATGTATGATGCCTGAGATAGTGCTAGCATCTTATTCTTTCGATCTCGAAAGATCTGAATGCCAAGAACAAACTGAGCCTCTCCCAAATATTTCATTTGGAATTAGGTCGCTAGCCAGTTCTTAACTAAAGTTAGTAAACCTATATCATTTCCAACGAGTAGAATATCATCTACATATAACACTACGAATACTACTAAATTGTTGACGATTTTTTTGTAGACACAAGGCTCATTAATGTTTTGGTCAAAGCCATAAGATTTGATTGTAGTATCAAACCTTATGTTCCAAGATCAAGACGCCTGTTTCAATCCATAAATGTACCAATTCAGTTTGCAAACCTTTTGCTTTGACCTTGGGCTATAAATCCCTCGAGTTGAAAAGTTGAGGATGTATTTACATTCAAATAGACACTTTACAGAAATTAAGTTCCTTTTTAATTCGGGAACAACATATACATCATGTAAAATGATAAACCTATTTTGTAAAGTTAAGTGGAGGACTCCCACTACCATAGTTGAGATAACGTGCCCGGTGCCTACTCACATCGTCATCTCTCCAGCCTTAAGTTGTCACTAGGATCTAATCCCCTAAAAAGAAGAACAAACATGATTAATGGCCCTAGAGTCTATAATTCAGGCAGAATCATCATTTTCTACTAAACAAGTTTCCAGAACTAGTAAATCACATTTACCTTGTCTGCCCTTGGCCTTAGCCTTCTTCCTCTCCTTGAGTCAATGTGGGTAGTTCTTCTTCCAATGCCTATCCTAGTCAACTGGCACTAGTTGCCTACCCCGTTGTGTGGCAGGTTGTGGGTTAGTTGGTGCCTTTCCCTTTACTACCCTTATTCTTCTTCCACTTGTTAGTGTTGGAAAAAGAAGGTGCATACTTAGTTCCTGAAGTCAAACCTTTGTGGAACTTTTTAGATGATGAAGCAACATTTTCCTCACCAACTATCTTCTCCTCGCTTTTCAGCAAGGATTGGAACGTTTGCAACTCGTTGAGGAGAGTTGTAAGAGTGTAATCAACTTTGTTCATAACAGCGTTGCTTACGAAGTGCAGGAAGGTTTCTGGCAACGTTTGCAGAATAATGCTAACCTGGCTGCCCTCATCGATGCGGGTCCCGTTCATCTCCGTCATGTTAAAGTGGACCATCATGTTCAGAACTATTGAGATTGGTGTCCTAGTTCTCCCGGAGTCTCTTTGTTTGTAATGATACACATTGTTTGATGAATAAAATAAATGTTATTTCATTCTGGCATTTACTCATATCCAATAAACAAAGCTCCATGGTTATCTTATGTGAACTTAAACATGTATATGCGATATACAAGTGGAACATGCCTTAAGTGATAACCTAAATAGGTCTGTAGTATAAGAATTAAGGTGGGATACCTGATCCTGGTAACACTGCAGATACGACCCACTTTGTAGAGGTTTGCAAGTGTTGTAAACTACTACAGATGGTAAATTCTGACCATTCATGTAGAGACTGCGAGCGGGGGTGTCCTATACAAAGAGTTTGTATAAGATCAGACCACGAGATGACTAGACTCTGTATATAACGTCGTTGATACTAGAGACTTACATCTCACCTAAACGACCATAGGTGACACGACCTCAATCCTGAGTGTTTTGGGAACTCTTGCCTCTGAGGGTGGTTCTTTGATTAGTATGGGTCAGAGTGGCCAGAATGCCAACTCAACATACCTACCTTTTCGGGGACTTGTCTGATCTGGGAGCTGGGAACTCAATCCAAAAGATGGAATTTACTCCTTTCCCAAAGCAAGGATAAGTAGAGAGATTTTTCCCTTAAGGCCTGATTTCGGGGCTTGAACATAATGGCCACAACTTCTCTTTAGAAGAGATAACTCAGTCATAGTAGGACTATCACTTATGTTCATTAGAGAGATCAATGGTATTTAAGAAGTTAGATGTAACTATAGGGGCATAACGATTATTGGTCGAGCTGTACTTACGAGCGATCTGTGAAAGGTTGTCGCATTGCTGATTGGTTAAGATGGACACATAATATATCTCTGGTAAGGAGAGTTCAGCTGTCGGTCTTTAGTGGAATGCCTGGCAGTTAACGGATGGTGGATTCCCTGACTAAAGAGTTTAGTCAGTTATTCCCATACCATTGGAGCTTCGAGCTATAGGTTCATAAGGTTTTCTTGTTAGCTCAATGGATTCAGTTGAGGATCATTTCTTGGTGTTGATTTGAAATGTTCAAATTGATAAGAAAAATTCGATTATACATGATCTGATCGGTATGATGTATGAGATACATCTAGTGGAGGATTAATGTAAATGAGATTTACATTAAGTGCCATGAAATAGAAAAAGAGCTATAGTTTGTACATTTCATGAGATGAAATATTAAAACTATAGGTTATAAATATAGTATGATAAGTTGGTTATCATTTATATTTATAATAATATTAATTATTGAATAATTAAATCTTTGTCTCTAATAACCAATTGAGTGGGAGGTTATTGGTGGTTCCATGGTAACCGTGAGATAAAAGAAAAATGTTTTCCTAATTTTAGTAATGTTGAAGCTTGAGATTTTGTGAATTCTCTCTCGGAAAATAAACTCATGGAAGTTGTCAAGTAAATGGGATTTACTAAGTGACAACTTGACTAAGGTAAATGATCGTGTAGTGTTTATAGGCGACAGACACGCAGCTAAGCGATGAGCTAAACGATCGCTTAGCTTTTGCTAGATGATCGCTTAGTTTTTGTTAAACGATTAGGCATCAACCTATACGATAGGTTCAGCCTTCTCCCACTTGCGCAATCATTTACACGATTGTTGTTTCCTTCATCTTCTTCCTCAAACCAAGTCCACACAGAGCCCACCCTTTGGATTTTCACACCGAGAATACCAAGATAGTCTTCTTGGTGGTGTCATACTCAACTCAACGTCGTCGAGGTTCTGTGAAAACTGTTTATGCTGTTGGGGTATTCGTGATCGAGGCGATCGTTGAGTTCAAGTGTGTGGTATTCGTGTTGTGTAGTAGTAGTGTTGGACGAGTGTTCGAGGTTGCTGTGTTTGAGCGTTCGTGATCAAAGAGCTTGGTGATGAGTCTACAAATGTGTGTAGATTTCTTCTTGATCATTTGTATTTTCATGCTGTAATTTCTGTATTGAATGCATAACCATATGTTTTTGTTTATAAATGTAATTGTAAAGTTCATACATGATTGTAATTTGGAATGATCTTTCTGCTGCTCATGGAAATCTTCATGATCGATTTCCTTCAAGAACATGTTCTCGAATAGATGTACCCTCCTTTATTTGGGAGTTGAAGATGCTTTTGAGAGCCTCATGCTTGAGCTTCCCGGATGGTTGTCCAATCATTCCCTTCAGAGACTCCATGATCTCATGTGCAGTGACCATGGGCTCATGCTTTTTGGCCAAGATGTAGGCTCGGGCCTTCTCGTTCGCCCATATCCGTCGCTCATACGTGTCTCAAATGTTTCGAGCAGCAGTAGAAGCTGGAATAGGTGGACGCTCCTCCATAAGGACGAACCAAAGATCATCGAAGATTAAAATAGTGAGTATTGAGTTTTTTCAACTAGCGTAATTATCGCTAGTTAATTTGTCGGCGACTAATAATAATAACGTCATAGTTACCATATTTAAAAGTTGCTAAATCAAACATAAACAAACATATAAGTCTATGTATTACCACTTTTAACACCAATTTTAGGTTTTAGCAAAATAGTTTATTGTACCCTAAGGGAAAGACATCTATTTTGCAATGATGCCCTAGTGAGGCAGGACAAAAGTCACCGGTGGGATGATCAAGTGTCCCTTCACTGGGATGAGACATTCTCAACCATTAGACAGAAACAACTCTAGTAACTGAATCTAACAGTCACCATTTTTCAGTCCAGAATTGTTAACCTTTAACAATTTCGGTAAGTGTAACGCCTCATTTTAGGCCCTAGAGTCTTGCCTAATGCGCCCACCTTAGGAAAAAAAATAGATTAGGACAAGATAATAAAGCGACCTTATCCTATTGAGGAGATCAAATAAAGAGTTGTGCAAAAATGCCATCCTTTAGTGGGACACTCCCAGGGTGCTATGAGGCCGAGGATAGATCTCAGTGTGAACTTTAGGGAGAAACGTGTAGAGGTTTAAGTGAAGTATCATATACCCCAAGTACCTCCCACTGAATGTTCTACCTAAAGATTCATTAACTTAGACAATCCGGTTACTCTAAGTGTTAGTTTAATTTGCTAAAAAACAACTCTTGATTTTTATAATTAAACAAGTTTGAATCAGGTCCCGTTAAACACTTTAACAGACCATCATCGAATTTGCATGCATGCATCAAATCTATCTAATTCACCTTTTCAGTAGGTTCCCAAATAGGGGTGTTTCGTTTTTGACACCTTAAATACCCTAGCCTAGACATAACCCGCCTTAGACAAAAGGTCCCTTATAGATAGATTTGCTACATATTTAACTTTTATTAGTCAAATTAATCCTATTAAACCGATTAAAAGATTAAAATTACGTTTCTAATCTCATTAGAATCGTGACCTTAGGTCTATCTCCATCAAATTTTAAAACTCTTTTAAAACCTGATCAAACCTAAGTTTGCATGCATTTCTTTCTTATTGATTTTAGTTCTAATTTCTAATATAACTCTTATAAAAGAAACAACTAAAATCATTCACATTGCTAAGCTAGACTAGGTATTTATAACTTTTATAAATTTAACCTATGTGTCATGCCTCATGCAATGTTCATTCATTACTATATATAACACTTGTATAACTTGTAATGAACTTAGCATACATGCTTTCATACACCCTTATACTATAACACTTAAAATATAAAGATGATGCATGGATATGCTTAATGCATGCATAGATATAACTCTTATATTATATTATGCATGAGCATGCTATAAAGTAATTTAGTCATGCAAGCTACTATATCATAACTCTTACAATATAGAGATGATGCATGACAAATGCATAACCTATGGTGGGTTTTAAAATCTATATGGCTTACTTTATGACCTATAAAAATAAACATACATCATATGTACATTAATCAAGAATCAATGGACCGGGATGATTAGCCTAAAAAATCGAAAAAATAAATAAATAAAGCTATCTATTACAAATTTAACGAGCCAACCAGTTCAAACATGCGAACCGGGTCATGAACTGTCTGGGTGAAGGATCGTTCCTTTGATCGTATAGCAGCTCTGTGTGATCGTCTAGTGACGCTGAACGGGAATAAATTATCGTATAGCATGGATTGCATGCCTATTATTATGCGATGAAGCATGAAGGCCACGTGATCGTGCAACGCACATTATGTGCTTAGATGATCATATAGATGACAACGATGCGATGAAGCGTGATCGTCTAAACGATCGCAAAGCAAGCATCAAGTATCGTATACCAAGTGATTGAGTAGCCAGGGACTATGCGATGAAACATGTTGACTTACTCAATTGTTTAGTGCGCGCCTACCATGCGATGAGTATTAAAACCTCAATGATCGTTTACCTCATTGTCTACATGATCGAGTAGCCAACGCAACACAACCGAGTAAACACTTTACCCGATCGTTCAACATTAGCCATGCGATCATTTAACAAATACTACATGATCGGGTAGAACTTTTCTACACGATCGCGTAGCTAAATTTAAACGATCGTTTAGCTCGGGCTACACGACACGACAAACTCTTGGTCTTCTTCCACGATTAGAACGTCATCTTCATGCGTTGAAGCTTCTTCATGAACGACACTTACAGACTCAACTCAAACACTTTTAATACATACTCGATAGCATTGCATTATGCCCAAAAACACAGCGACCCTTACAAATGAACTTGGAATGTAAAGAAATCTTTAAATAACAGAGGCAACCATCCTGAAACATCCATTGATTCAAAACCACAATTACATCTAACATTTAAACGTATTGCAAAAGACATAAAACCCACCAAGACCGTAAATGTAATTCGATGCATCAATGGGATTTGGACTATCAGAACAACTTGGCTTTGATACCAATTGAAGGAACTCTTAACAAAAAGACTCGTGAGCGGAAGCGAGATCGTTCAAAACCCCATTGTGGCAGAACATATATATTTACAATCAAACAGTAATAGTTATGCAAAACTTTAAATTACAGCATGCTTCAAATGGAAAATACTTAGGTTCAAGTGAACTTACCCTTGAAGAATAATTCTTCTTGTTCCCTTGAACTCACTGCACGATCGTTCACCAACATGAACGGATCTACACTCAAACAACAATCTCCTCCACAAGCACAAACAATACTCAACCCTCGAACAGGAAGAAGACACCATTAAAAGGCTACCTTGGTATTCTCGGTGTGAGAATCTAGAAGTTATGGGCTCTGTAGGATTTGGTAGAGGGTAGGAGGAAATTTCAGATCGTGTAGACAATCGAGTAAGTGGGAGATAGTTTTAGTCTATCGTATAGCAGTGTGACTATCGTATAGAAAACTCTTATACGATAGTATATGTTCTCAAGCTATCGTATAGCTATATCTTTTTTATCGTCCGAGTCTAATCTTAATGATCGCATTATGTAAAAATGAAAACGATTTTCATTTTAACCATCAGTTACCAAAACTGATCACAACTTCCCACTAAGTTGGTTATGGGAGAAAAAATCGCAACCAATTATCCTATAATTGATTTAATTACAAATATAATCGATATATTCATAACCTATAGTTTTAGTATCACATCTCATGCAATATGTAAATCATAGTTCTTTCTCCCTTATAGCATTTAATAATAATTTTTCTAATTAATGTATCTAATACATTAAGTCAATTATATCTCATATAATTGATACAATTTAATTATATCATATATAATCAAATTTCCTCTTTTTAATTTGAACATTTCAAACTAACCCAAAAATTGATTCTCAACATGAATCCATTGAGCTACCAAGGGGACCTTATAGACCTGTAGCTTGAAGCTCCAACGGTACGTGAATAACTGACTAAACTCTTTAATCACGATATCCATCATCTGTTAACTGTTGGACATTCCACTAAAGACTGATAGCTGCACTCTTCACGCTACAAATATATTTTCGTGTCCATTGGATATAACCAATCAACATTACTATGACCCTTCACAAATCGCTTGTAAGTTCAATCGGGCCAATTGATCGTTTTGCCCTTGTAATTATATCTAACTTCTTAAGTACCACTGATTCCTCTAATGAACAATACATCATAGTTCTTCTATGAGTAAATCCTTCTCGGGCCAAGAGAAGATGTGGCGCCACATTGTTTAAGTCCCAGAATCAGCCCTTAAGGGAGCAATTTATCTACTTACCCCTAAATCGGGGAAGGAGTGAATTCCGTCTTGTATAGCTGAGTTCCCAGCTCCCCAATTAGACGAATCTCTAAAGTGGTAGGTTTGAGTCGGCGATATGGTCACTCGTACCCTTGATCGCTTACCCGATCGTCTACACGATGCGATTGCAAGCCTTGACTCGCATACCCTATCGTCTAACCGACGCGATCAACAACGTTCGTGTACTCCATGGTCTAACCGATGCGGACAATAGCGATTGCGTACCCCATCATCTACACGATGTGATCAACCCTTGCTCGCATACCCAATCATCTATACAATGCGATCAGCAGCGATCGCGTACCCCATCGTCTGTATGATGCGATCAACCCTTGATCGTCTCCTTCCTTGAAGAACCGCAATGCTTGCACCAATCTTCTTCTTGAACGATTCAAAACTCAAACAAACTTTGAATACAGACTCGATAACGATTATTAATGCCCAAAAAAATGCAGGGGCCTTTACAAACAACCATAAATGTAAAAGCATTAAATCAAACCGAGGCTAACATCCACGAAAACATCCATAAATCTGCACATCCACAAAAATTTAACGCTTAAACAGTGTAGAAATGCACCCACCATGAACATATTTGTAATTCTTATGCAGCAATGAATTGAAATATCAGAAAACTTAGCTCTGATACCAATTGAAGAAACTCTTATTCAAGAGTACCTACGAGCGAAAGCGGATCTTTCCAATTCATTGTAACAGAATTACCGCATATACATTCAAACATACTTCCATAATGCTAAAGAGATCAATAAATCATACCAGATGAAGATTTCTCTTTCACAGCAAGTCTGAAACCCAATCGTCTACCTCGAACAATCACCACTTGGACAGAAGGAAATGGAGAAGACAACACCACTCAGAGCCCTCAGTATTCTTGGAGTGAGAATCCAAAGAGTGGGCTTTGTTCGGATTTGGTAGAGGGAAGAAGAAAGAGAGATCGTACACAACGATCAAGCAAGTGAGAGATGCAGTCGTCTATCGCATAGACAAGATGCTTGATCGTTTAGGTGAAGTATACGATCGTGTAGGAAAAGTAAGCGATCGTTTAAACGATCATGTAGGAAAAGGTAAACGATCATCTAAATGATTGTGTAGGAAAAGGGTGAGCGATCGTCCAAACGATCGCGTAGGAAAAACTAAACGATCGTCTATACGATCGTTTAGTAAATATCGGGAGCTAAACGATCGCTTAGGAAAAAGGTAAACGATCGTTTAGATAATAGCGCGCGACGGTGTAATTGGTATGCAATTGCTTAGCAATATTGTATATGTAAGCGATCGTGCAGTCACTATCGTATAGGCTCTGATTTTCTAAACAATGACACTATCTTTTCACAATGTCTGCGCACCCCGAGATCAACACACTGTCTACTATTTATAATGCACTCATTCTTATCATATTCATAACATATAATTAATATCATATATTAATTATAATATTTTCCTCTACTAGATATAAATCATATTTATATCCAATTTCCTCCAAATTAATGTATCTCATACATAAAGTTAATTATATCATATTTAATTAACTCGTTCAATTATATCATATGTAATCGAACTCTCTCTTGTCAATTTGAACATTTCAAATTGACCCAAAAAACTGGACTCTCAACTTGTAATCCAAGCTACTAAGGGGACCTTATGGAATTATGGCTCGAAGCTCCAACGGTACGTGAATAGTTGACTAAACTCTTTAGTCACGATATCCACCATCCGTTAACTGTCAGGCATTCCACTAAAGACCGACAGTTGAACTTTTCTTGCCATAGATATATTTCTATGTCCATTGGATAAACCAATCATCAGTACGATGATCCTTCACAGATACTCATAATTATAGCAGGCCAATTTACCGTTTTACCCTGTAATTAACATTTTCTCTTAAGTACCACGATCCCTCTATGAACAATACAACATAGTCCAACTATGTGTGAACACCTCTCGGGCCATGAGAAGGTGCATGGCACATATCGTTTCAAGCCCTGGAATCGACCCTTAAGGGAGCTATCTATCTACTTACCTCTACCTTGGGGAGGAGTGAATTCCATCTTGTGTAGCTGAGTTCCCAGCTCCCAAATCAGACGAATCCCCAAAATGGTAGGTTTGAGTCGGCGTTCTGGCCACTCGCACCAATGAAAATCAAAGGACCGCCCTCAATGGCAGGAGTTCCCAACACACTCAGGATTGAGGTCATGTTACCTATAGTCATCCTAGTGAAGTGAAGTCTCAGTTATGAATAGTTTATATAATGAGACGTTAACACTTTGTGGTCAGATCTTATACAAACTCTTTGTATAGGACGCCCCCGCTTGCAAGCCCCTACACGAATGATCAAGATCAGACTATCTATGACAAGTCACAACACTTCCACAAAGCGGTATATAGTCTTTCTCGTACACCTGTAGAGCAGCTCATCAAAAAACCGCATCCGTAGGGTTACTAGAATAAGGTTTCCCTCCTATATCCATATACTACAGACCATTTTGGTTATCACTCTCAAGACATGATCCACTTGTATGTCACCACATACATGCTTAAGTTACATATAAATAACCAGGGATATTAAGTTTATTGGTTTATGGTAAAAATATCTAAATGTGAAAAGTCAAGTAGTGAAGTAAATATCATTTATATTATACATCATTAGTGTTCGTACAAAGTTGTTTACAAATTACTAGACACGAGACTTTAGGGCACAAACCCCAACAACGAGTTCCCAACTCACTCAGAATTAAATTCATGTTACCTATGGTCATCCTAGTGAAATGAAAGTCTCTATCATGAACGACATTATATAACGAGACTAAAAATTTTGTAGTCCAGTCTTATACAAACTCTTTTATATAGTGCATCCCCGCTCGCATGTCTAATACATGAATTGTCAGGATCAGACTATTTGTTGTACATTATAATACTTGTAACATCAACAAAGTAGGCTACACTCGTAGTGTCACAGGATAAGGTTTTCCTCCTTTATCCATTTACTGCAGACCATTTAGCTTACCACTTAAAGCATGATCCATTTGTATGTCATCACATACATGTTTAAGTTACAATGATAACCATGGATCTTAGTTTATTGGTTTGTGGTTAATGCAACAAAATATCTCATATATCAAAGACTGTAGTGAAGAAAATATCTCTTATTATTACATCACATAATGTTTGTTCATATACATGTTTACAAACTACTGGACCCAATGAGATTTAGGGCATCAATCCCAACAGAAGCATAATCGTCTAAACGATTGCGAAGCAAGCATCAAGTATCGTATACCAAATGATCGAGTAGCCAGTGACTATGCGATGAAGGATGCTGACTGACTTAATCATTTAGTGCGCGCGCCTACCATGCGACGAGTATTAAAGCCTCAACGATCATTTACCTCATCGTATACACGATCGAGTAGCCAACACAACACGATCGAGTAAACATTTTACCCGAACAACCATGCAATTGTTTAGCAAATACTACACGATTGGGTAGAACTTTTCTACACGATCGCGTAGCTAAATCTAAACGATCGTTTAGCTTGGGCTACACGATGCGACCAACTCTTGGTCTTCTTCCATGATGAGAACGGCATCTTCATGCGTTGAAGCTTCTTCATGAACGACTCTTACAGACTCAAACACTTTGAATACAGACTCGATAGCATTATCATTATTGCCCAAAAACACAGGGGCTCTTACAAATGAACTTGAAAAGTAAAGAAAGCTTTAAATAACAGAGGAAACCATCCCAAAACATCCATCGATTCAAATCCACAACTACATCTAACATTTAAATGCATTGCAGACTATATAAAACCCACCAAGACCGTAAATGTAATTCGATGCATCAATGGAATTTGGACAATCAGAACAACCTAGCTCTGATACCAATTGAAGGAACTCTTATCAAAGAGACTAGTGAGTGGAAGTGAGATCGTTCAAAACCCCATTGTGACAGGACATACACATTTACAATCAAACATTAATAGTTATGCAAAACTCTAAATTACAGCATGCCACAAAAGGGAAATACTAAGGTTCAAGAGAACTTACCCTTGAAGAACTATTCTTCTCGTTCCCTCGAACTTACTGCACGATCATTCACCAACACGAACGTCACGTCTCAGCTATCTCCTCGAACAAGCACAAACAACACTCGTCCCTCAAACAGAAAGTAGACACCACCAGAAGGCTACCTTGATATTCTCGGTTTGAGAATCCAAGAGTTGTGGGCTTTATAGGATTTGGTAGAAGGTAGGATAAGTTTTACAGATCGTGTAAATGATTGAGTAAGTGGGAGATAACAATAGTTTATCGTATAGACAGAGTACTCGACCGTTTAGCAAACAAGTGACTATCGTATAGAACACTCGTTACACGATCGTTTATGCTCTCAAGCTATCATATAGCTAATTCTTTTGATTGCACGATTCTCAATTGCTTAATGATCGCCTTATGTAAAAATGAAAACGATTTTCATTTTATCCATCTGTTACCATAACTGATCACAAGTTCCCATTAAGTTGGTTATTGGGAGAAAAAACCGTAACTAATTATCCTATAATTGGTTTAATTTCAAATAAACAATATATTCATAACCTATAGTTTTAATATCACATCTCATGCAATATATAAATGATAACGCGTAGAAATGCACGCTATTACAGTGCTAAGTTATTAAACAATGTAGGTTTGCATTGATAAAAATATACAAGATTGCATCCAAAAAGCATTAAGTTCACAGTATTGCGGTCGCATGCGTCCATCACATTAAAACAGTTAACTTATGTATTTTTGTGCAGAATATGCGTTGACGCAAGGCGGAAAATGTGATCCAAAGAAATCAACGGTCGAGCGCATCAAAAGATTACGTTACCGCAAGGCTATGCGGTCATTTGCGCTCGCAAATATATGCTCAAGAAGGTTGTCGTATAGAGACTGCGCAACTTGGTGAGCGCATATGGGTGAAAAGCATAATAAATCACGATGGGACAGAAAGCTGATGATGGTCGATTTCGAATTAAGTTGACAAGCCGTTAACGATTTACTGTAGCAAGTATACTCAACTTTTCGGTGACAAATTTAGGCGCATCAGATAGAGAATTAATGCCATCCCATCAGTGCAATCATAAGAGAGAAGAAGCCTTTCACCCCGAAGCTCTATAAATACTAGAGGCCACCTTTAGTGAAAGAGTTCGCTCAATTAGATAATTTTCTTAGCCTTGTTCATAGTTTTTCTTTTACTTAGAAGGCGAAGCGAGAGAGGGAAAGAGACACCAGAAGATTGCTCTGGTCAGTTCAAGAGAGAACCCAGAAGGCATGGGAAAGACAGAGAGAGGGTCGACTCTTGTGAGAGCAAGATTATCTTTTGAGTAGAGTAGAGAATATCAGTGTAAAAGCCTTGGGAAGCAAGAGAATACTACCAGGCTCTTTATTCTTATTCCACATTGTTATTCTGTATTTCAATTCTATATCTATAAAATGGAATTTGCTTATCTACATCTGTTCACTCTCTTAAAAGCACGCATGAATAGCTAAATTTATCGAATGGGTTGAGAAGAAATTAGCTAACATGACTTAGGACTTTTATTGCATGCGATCATCTTGTCTTATGTTGCGCTCAACACCCCTTTAGAGCTACTCGAGAGAGAGTCTAAAGAAAGAACCTAAGACTTGAGAGAGCTAGGTTAGAATCTAGACTCGAGAGAGCAAGATTAGATCTGCATAAGCATGAGATAGGGACTTAGAGATAAGCCTTGTTTGCCAACATGCATCGCATGTACCTTAGAGATAGGTTATGGTATTATGCGGTTGCCTTATATGTGTGTGTGTCATTCGTCATCGCATAGACAAGAATAGAGGCTTATGTGTAGGTTCTATAGACTTATTGCATATATCGCATGCGTTCTAAAACTAGAAGCTGTAGCATTTGCGTTGAGAGATGATTTGTTATTGTATGTGTGTAACATGATCGCAATCCTAGGAAGTGTTAGTTGAACCCCTTCTCAACCATTCCCCGCATATTCATCGCATCTTCCGTAGTATTAACTCTTTTCTTAACTCCGCCACATACATTTTTTACTGCAAATAACAAACCAACAACTCTTTGATTTATTGGTTACCGCAAAGTCATCTTAAAAATTATTACCGCATATTGTTTTCCTTAGTCCCTGAGTTCGACCTTGGACTTACCAGGAAACTCAGCAGGATTTATACTTGGGTTCTGTGAGAAAACTTATTGCACAACGCATTTCCCATCACTGCATAAGTTTTTGGCCCCGTTGCCGGGGACTTCGTTGATGCGGTATTTTATGTAGTGGAAATATGGATGATATGCGTTGATGGATTTTCGTTGTGAACTCAAGTTTCCCCAGCGGAATTCAAGTGTAAATTCCTCTAGGTTTCCTCGTAAGTCCAGGGTTGAACACAGGGACTTGTGAAAATAGATTGCGTTGGTAGTTTTGATGAAAACTTTGCGGTAACCGGGTAAATAAATAAAGTGTTTGGTTTGTTCATTGCGTTGATTAAAGATAAATAACAAATGTGACGGAGCTTGAAAGGAGTTAGTAGACGGGAAATGTGATGAATATGCGGTGAACAGGTTGAGAAGGGTTTCGGCTAACACTCCCTAGAATGCGTTCATGCTTGCGATCATGCAACATGCATACAACAAATAAACCACCTCTCGGTGTGAATACACGACTTCTAAAGCTAGAACGCATGCGGTATATATGCGATAAGTCTACAGGGTTTACACATAAACCTCTATTTCTGTTTATGCGATGACAACATGACAACCACACAAATATGCACGACAGTAATATCACTCCCATTCCTAGGATGCATGCGATGCAAGTTGACAAACAGAGCTTATCTAAGTCCCTATCTCTTGTTTATGCAAGTCTAATCTTGCTCTTTCGAGTCCAGATTCTAAACCTAGCTCTCTCGAGTCATTAGGTTCTTTCTTTAGACTCTCTCTCGAGTAACTCTAAAGGGTATGTTGCACAACATAAAACAAGACAATCGCATGCAGTAAACTTCCTAGGTCATGTTAGCTTAGTTCTTCTCAACCCATTCGACTAGTTTAGCTACTCATGCGTATTAAGAGAGTGAGAAGATATAGAAATAGAACTTCCATTGAATAGATATGAAGATGAAGTACAAAATAACAATGCAAGTATAATAAAGAGCCTGGTAGCAATTTCTTACTGCCAGGCGTTTACACTGATTCTACTCGTGCTCAAAATATAATCTCGCTCTTGCGAGAGTCGACCCGCTCTCTGCTCTTACCCCCTAAGATTCTCTTTCGAGTTGCCCTGGGCGATCTTCAGTGCCACCACTCGTCTCTTGCTCCGCTTTAAAATGGAAAGAAAATTATGAACAGAAGCAACTGGTTAACTCGTCAACTGGTTGTAAAAACGGTGAACCCCTTTTCTGAAGAATGCACTTGGTATTTATAGAGCATCCATGGTGAAAGGCGACTTCTCTCTCCCGGTTGTACAGATGGGACAGCTTTAGTTCCTGATTGACGCGTCGAATGATTGTTACCGATAAAGTTGAATGTATTTTGTGACTGTTATCGGCTGTCAACTTAATTTGGATTCGACTGTCATCAACTTTCTGTCCCATCGCTCTTAATTGGCATTTCACTCAGATGCACCCACCATGTTGTGCTGACCAAGTTGCGGCGATCCTTCTCGGGTGAATGCGAGCACGATCAACGCAAAGCCTTGCGGTGAAGTTGCGCTCGACCAATGAATTCCTATGATCGCAGTCTTTGCATTGCGTTAACGCATATTCTGCACAAAAATACAAAAATCAACTGTTGTAATGCGTTGAACGCATGCGACCGCAATATTACGAAATTGATGCTTAATGGACGCAAAGTAATATATTTCATCAACACAATCCAACATTGTTTAAGAACTTAGCACTATGATAATGTGCATTTCTGCCCATTATCACTTAGCATGTCTAAAATTTTTTAAGTTGTTATAGAATTGGATTAGACATTTAAAATCCATGACAAAGATAAGTTACATGCTTACGTAGATTAACCACTTGTTTTAATAGTTAAAATAGGTTGTTATCTTGTAAAACTAGGGTTACAAACTCAACCGGTATATAATCCTATCTAAGTTTGGGGTTATTTAAGTTGACGGTTTACATAACACCTCCTACCTCGAGATTATGGCCGAATAATTGAGCAATGTTAACCAATTTTATGAGCAATACGCGAGTGGTGTAAGATTTTAAAACTGGTTTATCACCTAGACATCATAGGTTAAATCCAAATATAAATGTTATACTTAGATAAACACCTAGACTTAGGTTGTTTAATTAGCTAGAGCAAACCTAAGTAAAAATATATCCAACAAAAATGTTAGGACACTTCAGTGGGAGTTTAATAACATATATGATATGCTATTAGAACACTTCAGTGGGAATTTATTAGAATGCTTCAGTGAGAAATTAATAACATATACGATATGTTATTTTTAGCTCTCGCATCCCTAAGAGTTCACATCGAGATTCATGCTTCACTTCATGTCAATTAGGAACCTCAACTGCTCCATTCGGAAAATGTTTGCATGAACCAAGATCTAGGTGAATAGGGAAAGTTGTTCATAGTAAAATAAAAAAAAATGATGTTTTGATTTTAAATCTCACGTCCTAAGATGTTCACACCTTAAGATGAGTACAACATTTCGTGTCGATTATGAACCTCGATTGCTCCATTCGGAAATTGTGTGCATGGGACCAAGATCAAGGTGAATGAAGGGAAGATGTTCAATGTAAAATCAATTATATGATATATTGATTTCAACTCTCAAGTCCCTAGAAAGTGCACACCCGTGAGATCAGTGTAACACTTCATGTCAATTATGAACCTTGACTGCTCCATTTGAAAAGTGTCTTCACAGGGTCAAGATCAAGAAGAATGGGGGAAGTAGTTCATAGTAAGTGGGTGAAGGATGTGACCCCATAGCCGATTGTGGGTTAATCTTCGTCGTTTAGTGGTAACGAGTAGAGTGCATAAGCCCCCTTAGACGGATGAAAGAAAGAGAGAAAGAAGCTACTCCTCGGTTCTTCCAAACGCGTCTTGGTCTTGGAGCAAGAACCTCCGCCTCTTCCCTTGAACCTAATTCAACTGTTGCTTTGTTCCCCATAAAGGAATAACATCTTTGTCTTGATGGGCCTCTCAAAACAAAGTTGGCAGGCAACCCAATCTAGCGATTTTGGTTCCCAATGTTTCTCCACGCCCAACAAGATGCGTCAACCTCGGGATAAATGCTAAGGTGCTTTCTGAAGTATTAACCATTGGCTAGCGCGGACATAGCTTACGATCATCGACTTTGATCATGCCACTAGGCTGAGAAAGTCAGATCGGAGATCTATTGTCGGGAGTGTCAACATTTTCTACGGTTTCTTTCGTTTGTTTGGACCGTGAGATTCCCATGTTACGCCTGATTGTCATCTTTATGTCGGCCTTGCTAGTCATTTAACGACAGTTATCTGCTCGGAGGGTTACAACATAGGATTCAGAACAACTAAAATCCCAGAAATGGATATGATTTCTTGGGGGTTTTTTCCAACCTTGACTTTCCAATTCGGTAGCATCATTGGAGCCAACCTCTGAGGTATGAAAATAGAGGGTTACACTTACAAAATTACTAAAGTGTTAGTAAGTTCTGAAGAAAAAAAAATGGTAGCTAAATAACTATCAGAATATGGGTTATTCTGGAGATAGTATTTAGTCAAGAATGTCTTGCTTTAGTGAAGGAGTAATTGACTGCCCCTTGGTAGCACTTATTCTGATTCACTATAGTATTGTTGCAAAAATAATGAATTTTGGGTACATTATTACTTTGCTAAAATATGATTGCATTTAAAATAAATTCACTGATAAAATTTATTTACATTTTCAGAATGACGAGTTCTTTAGTACAACTATTGTCTTCTAATAAACTTACCGGGGATAACTATGCTACGTGGAAATCAAAAAACTTGAATAAAATACTGGTGATAGATGACCTGAGCTTCGTTTTAACAGAGGAATTTCCTCTCGTTCCTAGCTCAAATGCAAACTGAAATGTTCGAAATGCATACGACAGATGGATCAAGGTTAACGTAAAAGCCCGTGTCTATATTATTACCAGGATATCTGATATATTGACCAAGAAACATGAGAGCATGAGTACTGCCAGGGAGATTATGGAATCTTTGTGTGGGATTTTGGACAACCATCTTTCTCTCTGAGACATGATACAATCAAATATGTTTACAACTATCGTATGAAAGAAGGGGCCTTTGTTAGAGAACATGTCCTAGATATGATGGTCCATTTTAACATGGCAGAATTAAATGGTGTTGTCGTTGATGAGAAGAGTCAAGTTGGTTTTATTGAACAAACTCTTTATGTATTTAATAAAATATTTGATATTTTATTCATTGTCTATAAAATATGTGATATTTCAGTTGTATTAACCGAAAACCAATAAACTAACATTCGAGGTTATCTTTGTTACTTAGCTCCGCACTTGGCTACCCAGCGTTTACCGTGGGCACGATGTAGAGACATACGGGTGGATCATGTTTAAGTGATAACCTAAATAGTTTATAGTAGATGGATAAGGCTGGGTATCTTATCTTGGTGACACTACGAGTATAGCTCACTTTGTAGGTGTTACAATTGTTGTAAAGTACTACAAAAGATCCGATCCTGATCATTCATGTATTAAACATGCGAGCGGAGATATTCTATATAAAGAAGTTTGTATAAGACTGAACCACGAAATGTTTAGTCTCATTATATAACGTCGTTCATAATAGAGACTTACATTTCACCAGGATGACCATAGGTAACATGACCTGAATCCTGATTGAGTTGTGAACTCCTGCTCATGAGGGTAGTCCTTTGATTTGTATGGGTGAGAGTGGCCATCGCCGAGTCAACAAGCCTACCATTTGGGGATTCGTCTGATTGGGGAGCTGAGGACATAGCTACATAAGATAGAATTCACTCCTTCCCCAAAGCAGGGGTAAGTAGAAAAATTGCTCCCTTAAGGGCTGATTCTAGGTCTTGAACAATATGGTGCCACACCTTCTCCTTGCTCGAGAGAGATGTAGTCATAGTAGGACTATGATCTATTGTTCATTAGAGAGATTAATGGTACTTAAGGAGTTAGATATAACTACAGAGGTAAAACGGTAATTTGGCCTAGATGTATTTAACGGGCAATTTGTGAAGGGTCATCGTACTATCGATTGGTTATATCCAATGGACACAGAAATATATCTGTAGTGCAAAGAGTGCAACTGTCGGTCTTTAGTGGAGTGCTCGACAGTTAACGGATGGTGAATAATGTAATTAAAGAGTTTAATTAATTATTCTTGTACCGTTGGAGCTTCAAACTACAGGTCCACGAGGCCCCCTTGGTAGCTCAAAATAATTTAGTTGAGAATCAGTTTTTAGATTAATTTGAATTGTTTAAATTAATAAAGGGATTTAATTATATATGATATAATTAAGTTATTTCAATTATATGTGATAAAATTATCATAATGTATTTAATATTATAGCTTAATGGGAGGAAATAAATATTTGAATGAGATTCAAATATATTATCTGTGAATGAGATTCATAGTTGTCAAATTTAATATATAATAGAGAAAAGAAACTATAGTTTATATTGTATGTGATATAATATTAAACTATAGGTTATATGTTATATTTGATATAACATAATATATATATATATATATATATATATATATATATATATATAATATGATAAGTTAATTATCATATTTATGTTTATATTATTTTTTGATAATAAGGAAGGGAGTTACAACTCCCTTCTCCATCTCTTCTCTCCACCCACTTTAGTGGGGGGTGGTTATTCTTTATGGCAAGGAGAATAAAAGAAAAATAGTTTTTCTTTCTCTTCTACGATATTGTTAGTTAAACAAATGAGTGAGAAAGATAGAAAAGTTCTGTACTTTGTCTTAAGTTGTAAAAGTTCTCAATCTTCTTCCTCCACATTAAACCTATCCTTCTAAACCAAAATAGTCAGAGCCCACTACTCCTAGGTTCTCACCCCGAGAATACCAAGGTTTCATTGTGATTGTGTTCGGTTTTGTTCGAGGTTATTTTGAAGAAAGTCTTCAAAAGGTTCGTGATTTCGTTCGAGGGAGGATCGTGAAGAAAATGTTCTACAAAGGTGATATTTCTTAGAATTTGGTCGATACGCTTCTTGGAAAGCATGCTTGGAAATGCATATCTAGTTGTTTGTTTACTGTAAACTTTGTATTCAATAAACTATGAAATTTGTTCGATCCGCATCTGCTCAAGGTTCTCTTCATACATGTTCCTTCAGGTTTTATTCTTGAATCTCTTCCGAAGAGTTTCTTGTAGTTCTGTATGAACGCTTTGATGAATAAAATAGAGAATAACTTGACTACACTTCTCAATGAGCTACAGGTTTACCAGACCATGATGAGAGCAAAAGGACTGGAACCAGAGGTAAATGTAACTATTACAGAAAAAAGAGGATCGTCCTCTAAAAAGCCTGATATTGCTTCTTCTTCAAAGAGTAAGAGTATTCCAGTATAGAAGAATAAAGGGAAACCTATTGGCCGCAAAGGCAAGACAAAAGCTACAGATAAAGGAAAGTGTTTCCACTATAATGAAGAAGGGCACTGGAAAAGCTGCAGACAAAATCTTGCGAAGAAAAGAGCGGAAAAAGTAAAGCAAGGAAACTAGTTCCTGGGCATTGCTTGTAGTAAGATTAACTCCAGATTGTGAATATGGGAGAATATCTAAAAATGACCAATGGGAGATGTTGGAATTGCTAATAGAAGATAAACCTATTTACTTTTGTTATTGTAATAAAAGTTGTTTTATCTTTTGTAAAGAACATGTTGTATAAATCTTTTGTTATAAATAAAATGTTCATTAGCAAAGTTATATTTGTTCTACTATAAAGCAACTTCTGTTAAAACCAACCAAGTTAAAGGCCATTTGCAAATATTCAGCTATTTAAAATGGCTAGAAATCTATAAGGTAAATAGTTATTAAACCTAAGTGGTAAGTTTAGAATACTTGAAAGGTTCAAGGTGTATAAAACTGGTTAGGTAAAATAAGCAAAATACTTCGATTAGATCGAAGTAGAGAATACAGAGAATCAGAGATTTCCAGGGCTATTTTGATAGAATATGAAACCTAGTGACAATTCTCTACACCTAGTTGCCTTAATTGTTTTGAACATCATTCCAATTTTAAGGTTTGTTCAGAAACTCCATATAAGATGTGGATAGCTCATCAAAGATGTTTATGATATGTAAAAGATGTTTACATAGTTCAGAAATCTGAAATAGATTGGCACATGTGTTAGCGTCGAACTCTTAAGTATTGGAATACCATTCAAATAGCATACCTATTTGTAGGCAACCCAAAAGTAGTATATTTTTCAAGAAGATGAAAATCAAGTGTTTGTGTTGACAAAATACCAAATTTTCTGGAAAAATGTATGAGATCACCATGTATTATTTGTATTCCATAAAAACAAGTGTATATCAATAAGAGTTATTGATCAAAGTTGATTTTGTAACAAAAGTTGTTTAGACAAGCCAGATGCATCTTACTCAAAGAGTTGAGGGTACCTTGATGTAGTGGGAGGAATGTATGACAACCTAGCTATAATTTGAGGGGAATCGCAAGTCATCAAATCTCGGTGATGGTATCGAGAAACAAAGAGTTTTGAAAATAATATGCATTCCCTATATAGTTTAATGAGAAATCCATAGTATACTAAAGTGTATATAGCAATCCTTTCGGCTAAAGTGTTTGAGGATCATCTTGTGCGACTAGGATTACTAGTTAAATAACCTAGGGCAAGTGGGAGAAAAACCCATGGGTATGTAATGCCTAAGGATGGGTATGTGATACCTAAAAGTAAATTATGGGTATGTGATACCCTAGTTTATTGTATTTCTCTGTAAAACTCAATAACTCAAACATTATGTATTCATATATGTGTTACTACTGGAGTTTCAGTCCAAGTGAGAGCTTATTCGGTTTTATGTCCTAAAACTCGTGGTTTGTAAACAATAAACTTATTTGATAAATTCAATAAAGTTGTTATTGAAGTTTGATTCAATAAAGTTGTATTGAATATATGAATTTCTTATTTCGATTTAGAAATAAATCCAATAAACTAAAAGATCCATGACTATTACATGAGTAATTACATGAGTACTTGAACTTTATGTGGAGACATAAGAGTGGATCATGTTCATTAAACAATGTGTATCTTTACAAAACAACGAGACTCTGGGAGAATTAGGACACCAATCCCAATACAAATATATCTACACTGAGAGGAGTGCAACTCCAAGCTTTAGTGGAGTGACCCATTAGTTAACAAATAGGGATTAATTCGATGTAAAGAGATTAACCAATAAATCTCGAATCGTTGGAGCCCATGATCTGTAGGTCTATTAAGTCCCCCTACTAGCTCACAAATGGATAAGCCTTAGAATAACATGATAAGTTAATTTGAATCATTTAACTACGAATTAAGGGAATTAGTAATTATATGTGATATAATTACACGTTTGATTTTGGAAATTAAACGAAATTGGAGAATTAGTTAATATTTAAATATGATTTCAATATTAAATTCATGGATAGGGATTCATGATAGTGGAATTAGTGATTAATTAATTTGATATTTGATATTTAATTAATTATTAATCATTAATTTTATTAGAAAAATTAATTATTGAATTAATTTTTGTAAAACTAATAAAAACTCAATTTTAATTAAAGAATTAAAATTGAAAAGTTAATTTTGGAAAAATTTCGAAATTGAAATAAAAATTAGAAAAATTGGAAAAGTGGGAATTTCCCACTTCTTCACCTAGTAGGTTAGTCACAATTCCATTGCAGTTCTCAGTAAATTCGAGACAACAACTGTAGTTCATACATGCTTTCTTGATTGCATGATAGTCATGCAATATATAGCTCAAATTCTGAGTGGAATGAGCATGCATTGAAGAGATTTTTGTTGAAAATTTTGTTTGAAGAAAGTTTTCATTCTGCTGAAAATCAGAAAACTTTTCTCCTCCATTTCCCTAATTTAAGCATATTTTGAGTTCCACAACTCAATCTAAGATACTAAGAGAATAGTAGGGAAGACCTTGTGGTGGTTCACATCCAAAGGAAGGGAGGATTACAACTAGAATTCATGATTCAAATGTATCTTCAAAGGTTAGTGTTGAAACCTTCCTTTTAGTTTATGAGCATGCTGAATTTGAAGCCAAAATTAATGAATTAGAATGCATAACAATCTTGTTTTTCTTCCGCTACTTGTTTCTGTATTTCAACAGTATGCTTACCAAAATGTAAACTCGGGCCTTATCATTAACCTTCGTCCACATTTCGTATGCATCACGAACATTTTGTGTTGCATCAGGGGTTGGGACTTGAGAACAATCCTCAATCAAGATGATGTTGAGGTCATTAACCACGAAAAAAGTTTTAATCGAATATTTCCAAGTTTATAATTAAAACCGATCAAAAAAGTAGAGGCAAATAACGAAAAAAAAATACAATTTGACATTTTTGCTAAAAAGAGACAAATTGATATATACTAGATTTTAGCATAACTCTAAAACATCAAATCAATTTTAGCAAAAACTACATGAACCCCATTTAACATCTAATTTTTGCAATAATGCTTCAATGATTTAGGACAAAAGCTACCAAAGGGTAGTTAGTTGTCCCTTCACTGAACTGAGAGACTCTCAACCAATTATTACACCAGAATAACTCTTATTCTTATAACAATTAGTCATTATTGATTTGGTCAAGGAATCATTAACTAACTTAATAATTTCTCATAAGTGTGACCCTTCATTTTAAACCCAGAGTTCCGTAACCAATCGAAGGGAAAAATCGATTGGGGTAAAAAACTTAAAGCGATCCTATCCATTTTTGGAGTTCACCTTGATACTGACCTAATGAACAAACCATTTGAAGACGGACACTCCCAGGGTTCCTCAAGGTCGTGCAAGAAGATCTCACATTGCAAACTAATGAAGGAGACCTTAGGAGATGTTGACACACATCCCTTTCCCACTTACTATAAATACTCTCTCCATTCACCTTGATATTGACCCATGCAAACACTATCCGAAGGGGGATGCTCCCAGGGTGCCCCGAAGCCAAGCATAAGTCTCACGGTATGAAGTTAAGGGAGAAAAGTGAGTGGAAGATTGACATATCGTATATATTTTTTTTCCTCCCATTGAGTATTTTAAAAACCTAGGGTTTATTTAACATAGGAAAAATACAACTAATTATTTTACTGAGTGATTGTTTAAGTTTTCCTAACAGTAACACTTACTTTGGATAGTTAAACAATTTTGATTAATGTTCGTTAAACATTTAAACAACCTTTAATCAATAATTACATGCTTGTAGCAAATTTATCTAATTCACCTTCCAGGTCAGTTCCCAGGTGGGAGTTTTCTGCTTCCGTCAGCTTAAATACCCCAGCCTAGATAGAACTAGCCTAAGACAAAGGTTCTTTACAGATACGTTTGCTACAATTTTAATCTTTTATTAAAATAATTTATGAAGGGAACTCTACATGAGGAAATCCTTGAGTGAAAGCGGATCGTCCAAATTCCATTAATTATTGAATACAAAATCTACAGTAAATATACAAATAGATATGCATTCAAGGTTAAATTACAACATGCTTTTACAAGGAAAAATGGTTTTAAGAAACCTCACCTTTGAAGAACCCTTCTTCAAGTAATCCCTCGTACTAGCCATGAATAGAACTCTTTCTTCGTGGATCTCCTTCGTCACACACGGACACTACCAAGCGAGAACCCTCTGTATTCTCTTTTGGGATTAAAGGAATAAAGCAGGAATTATGGGCTTTTCTTGAACCCTTGGAAGAGGGAAGGAGAAGGAAAGGATGAGAAGGAAGGATGTGAATTCTCTCTCTTTCTCTTTTTGAAAGAGTGATCTTTCAATTTATTTTATCCCAAGTTAGTTATTGAGAGAATAATGGGAGGGAATTATAACTCCTTCCCTTTTATTAATTTCAAATAAATTAATAAAATAGAATATATAATAACTACTTTATTATATACACACTATATGTTATATCAAATATTACATATAGTCTAAAGTTTTATATTGCATCAAATACAACATAAACTATAGATTTGTTCTCTCTTAACTATACATGCATTTAATATAAATCACATTTGTATTAAATCCATTTATATGAATCTCATCTATATAAATGATATTTGAATCATATCCAAATATTTTATTCCTCTCAGTATAAATCATATTTATATTTAATTACATGAATCTCATTCATATAATTGGTATTTGAATCATATTCATATTCCTCTCATAATATATCCAATACATTATAATTAATTATATCATATATAATTAATTCTCTTAATTAATTTGAACATTTCAAATTAATCTAAAGATTAAATCCTTGTTGAGCTATAGGGGGACCTTATGGACTTGTAGATTGAAGCTCCAATAGTACTCGAATAATTAATTAAACTCTTTCAACTAAATTACTCAACATCTGTTAACTGCCGGTCACTCCACTAAAGACGCAACATCCGTTAACTGCCGGTCACTCCACTAAAGACGACAACTGTACTCTTCGCACTACAGATATATTTCTGTGTCCATTGGATATAACCAATCAACAGCGCGATGACCCTTCACAAATTGCTCGTAAGTACAGTTGGGTCAAAATACCATTTTGCCCCTGTAGTTACATCTAACTCCTTAAGTACTATTGATTTCTTTAATGAAAAATAAGTCATAGTCCCACTATGACCAAGTCCTCTCGGGCCAGAAGAGGGTGTGGCCAATATGTTCAAGACCCGAAATCAACCTTTAAGGGAGCAATTTATCTACTTGCCCCTGCATCAGGGAATGAGTGAATTTCGTCTTGTGTAGTTGAGTTCCCAACTCCCCAGTTAGACGAATCCCAAAAATGGTAGGCTTGTTGAGTTGGCAATCTGGCCACTCTCACCCATATAAATCAAAGGACGACCTTCATGAGAAGAAGTTCACAACTCACTCAGGATTCAGGTCATGTCACCTATGGTTATCCTAGTTAAATGTAAGTCTCTATTATTAACTGTGTTATATAAAGAGACTAATCATTTCGTGGTCCGGTCTTATACAAATTCTTTGTATAGAATACCTCCACTCACATGTCTCCACATGAATGATCAGGATCAGATTATTTGTGGAACTTTACAACACTTGTAACACCTACAAAGTCGGTCGTATCCGTAGTGTCATCGGGATAAGGTACCCAACCTTATCTATCTACAACAGACCATTTGAGTTATTATTTAAACAAGATCCACTTGTATGTCTCTACATACTTGTTTAAATTACATGAAATAACCTCGGATCTTAGTTTATTAGATTGAGTATATGCTTATAAAATAACATTTATTTTATTAACAACAATATGTTTATATAGAGTTTACAAACTACAAGATTACAAGGATATTCAGGACACCATTCCCAAAAATCTTCCACTTGTCCTAAAGCTTAGGGAGATTAATGTACAATACAAATAAAGTACAAAAATACAATAAACTAAGGTATACATTATACCCCAGTAACATCTCCCACTTATCCTAGACAATGTGCCGCATATCCCGTAGACCCAGACTTTCTAGAAGACCCTTGAACACTTTAGCCACGAGAGGCTTTTTAAACGGATCAGCAACGTTGTGCTCCGACGCGATTTTTATGACAATCACATCACTTCGATGACTCCTAGTTCTTTAGAATTTGCCACAGCACCACTATTATCACAATAAAGTGTGATGAGCAAAGAAATATTTGGAACAATTTCTAAATCAGTAAGGAACTTCTTGATTCAAACAACCTCTTTAGCAGTTTCACAAGCAGCTAATATTCGACTTCCATAGTGGAGTCTGTGATGCATCCTTGCTTGATGCTTTGCCATACTATAACTCCTCCATTCAGAGTAAACACTGACCCTGATGTGGATTTCTGATAATCCCATCAGTCTGAAAGTCAAAGTTTGTGTATCATGTAAGGATCAAATTCTTATCTCCATACACGAGCATATAGTTCCACATTCTCCAAAGATACTTGAGGATTGTTTTGATTGCCGTCTAGTGATCTCATCCTGGATTAGACTGATGTTGACTGAAAATCCCTACTGCATAGCAAATGTCAGGTCTAGTACATAACATTGCATACATAAGGCTACCAATAGCCAATGCATAGGGAATCCGTCTCATTTCCTCAACCTCTTAAGGAGTCTTAGGACACTATTCCTTAGACAATACAATTCCATGCCTAAAAGGTAATAAACCCTTATTGGAATTGTGCATCGAATATTTGACAAGTATCTTATCAATATACGATGCCTGAGACAAGCCCAACCTTTTGTTCTTACAATCTCTTATAATTTTGATCCCTAGAACAAACTGCGCCTCTCCTAAATCTTTCATTTGGAATTGGGCGGCTAGCCATTTCTTAACATCAGTCAGAAAAACTAAATCATTTCCAATGAGTAGAATATTATCAACATACAGCACGACGAAAGCTACTGAGTTGTTGATGATTTTTTTGTAAACACAAGGCTCATCAACATTCTGATCAAAGCCAAATGACTTGATCGAAGTGTCAAATCTAATGTTCCATGATCTAGACGCTTGTTTCAGCCCATAAATGGACCTATTAAGCTTACAAACTTTTTACTCTTGATCTGGAACGACAAATCCCTCTGGTTGAGCCATGTAGATGGTCTCCTCAAGATTACCATTAAGAAACGCAGTCTTGACATCTATTTGCCATATCTCATAATCATAAAATGTGGCTATGGACAGGAGAATCCTGATAGACTTCAATGAGTAGGATATCATCCACATACAACATGATGAAAGCTACTAAGTTGTTGGTGATTTTTTTGTAAACACAAGGCTCATCAACATTCTGATCAAAGCCATAAGATTTGATCGCAGTATCAAACTTATATTCAAAGATTGAGATGCTTGTTTCAGTCCATAAATGGATCGATTAAACTTGGAAACCTTTTGCTCTTGATCTTATTCAATGAATCCTTCTGGTTGAATCGTGTAGATGGTCTCTCAAGATTACCATTCAAAAAGACAGTCTTGACATCCATTTACCATATCTTATAGTCATAATATGTAGCTATAGACAAGAGAATCCTGATAGACTTTAACATGACAACAGGTGAGAAAGTTTCTTCATAGTCCACTTCCTCAACCTAGGTATAACCCTTTGCCATAAATCTAGCTTTAAATATTTGTACCTTTCCATCTACACCTCTTTTCCTCTTGTAGATCCATTTACAACCTATAGGTTTTACCCCATCAGATTAATCTATAAGCTCCCAGATAGAATTGAAGTACATGGACTCCATTTCTTGATTCATGGCTTTAATCCACTCATCTTTGTCAACATCTTCCATTGCTTGTTTATAAGACAATGGATCCTCAACACCATCATCAGATATGATGTTTTGGGCTTCTGTTAAACCCTTGTAGCATACAGGTGGGTTCATAACCCTCCACTACATTGAGGCAATCTCAACTCTTGAGATGGATGACTAAATAAACTGACATCAACAACTCTTGTTGATCTATTAGTCTGTTCAACAACTCTTGTTGAAGTCTCAACAGTCTCATTAGAAATCTCATTGAAAACAGGTTTACTTCGTGGTTTATGATCCCTCATGTGGTCTTCTTCCAAGAAGGTAGCATTTGTCGATACAAACACTTTATTCTCACTTGGATCATAAAAGTATCTATCTCTCGTTTTCTTGGGGTAACCTACAAATATGCAAACTTTTGAACGAGGTTCCAACCTTTTGAGGTTTTCTATAAGCACATGGGCTGGACATCCCCGAATTCTGAAGTGGTGTAAACTACCTTTACGACTTCTCCATAACTCAAAAGGTGTTTCAGAAACACTCTTTGAGAGAACATTGTTCAAAATATAAACTGCAGTCTCTACTGCATATCCCAAAACAAGTTTGAAAAATGAGCATAACTCATCATAGACCGAACCATATCCAACAGGGTTTTGTTTCTCTTTTCTGATATACCATTCTGGTGAGGTGTACTTAGGGCTGGGAGTTTGGATGTGATTCCATGTTCTATCATATAGTTCTGGAATCTTAAGTCCATATACACTCCACCACGATCAGATTGTAGTGTTTTTATCTTCTCACCTAACAAGTTTTCAACTTCAGTCTTGTACTCCTTGAATTTTTCAAGAGCTTCAAACTTATGTTGCATTAGGTATAGATACCCAAATCTAGGATAATCATCTATGAAAGAGATGAAATATTCATACCCACCTCGTGCTCTTACATTCATCAGACCACAGAGGTCTGAATGTATAAGCTCCAAGATTTCCTTGGCTCTATAACCTTTTTCAGTAAAAGGTCATTTGGTCATTTTGCCTTCAAGGCATGACTTACATACTGGTAAAGAGTTTTCTTCTAAACGATTTAGAAGTCCACTTTTCACCAACTTCTCAATCCTATTAAGATTGATGTGACCTAACCTTAGATGCCAAAGATGGGCATTTTCTTTAGAAGAAATTCTTGGTGTTTTTATAGTTGTTGTTGTTTTGAATATTTCAGTATTAAGCACAACTTTTATGACTAACGACCTTAGTATATACAAGTTATTTTCCATTGAACCAAAACCTAACTCCATTTCTTTCTTAAAATAAACACTTTATTCTCAGGGAAATGGAATAATTTTGTTCAATCAGACATGAAATATAAATTAGGTTCCTCTTGATATGAGGAACTACATATATATTATCTAATAACATGTATTGTTTCTTGTCCAAAAATAACTTAAGTCTGCCTATAATAATAGCTGCAACGACCTCACCAGTACTGACTCTAAGAGTCATCTCTCCAACTTCCAACTGTTTCCAAGAACTAAATCCTTGATGGGAAGAATATACATGGTTAGTAGCCTTTGAATCAATTATCCAGGTAAAATCATCATTCTCTACTAAGCATGTCTCCAAGACAATTAAATCATATTTATTGTCTTTGGAGTTTTTCTTTTTTTGGAGGGTAGTGGGATCAACTTCAGAAACCAAATTATAAACTCAAAGTTTCATTTCAGAGGACAATCCTCGTCGATGAACTTCTTTAGAGTTAGCAACAAGTGTTTTCTCTGTTAGTCCCTTGACATTCAATAAGGACTGGAGTTTATCTTAGAAACTAACATTACTAATTTCATTGTTATCAATCTTGTTTTGCTTAAAACGTGAGAACTTACGTTCAAACAATTCTTGCATTGATTCCATGATCTCATGTGCAATGACCATGTTTTCAAACCTTTCAAACCTTTTGTCCAACGCATCAGGTATGCTTGCCAAAATGTGAACTCGGGCCCTCAAATCAGCCTTCATCCATACCTCATATGCATTACGAATATTTCGTGATGCATCAGGAGTTGGGACTTGAGGATAATCCTCATTCATGACAACTTCGAGGTCGTTTACCACGAAAAAAGTTTTAATGGATTCTTTCCACGTCATGTAATTAAAATCGGTCAAACTTGAAAAGGAACCTAACGGAAAATCAATATTTGACATCTTACTGAAAAAAAACAAACATATTGATCCACATTAGATTTTAGCATAACTCTTTTAAAAAAATCCAATAAGTTTTAACAAAATCTAAATGAACCCCATTTAACATCTAATTTTACAATGACGCTTCAGTGATTTAGGACAAAAGCCACCGAAGGGTAGTTATTTCTCCCTTCACTGAATTGAGACACTCTCAACTAATCATTACACCAGAATAACTCTTATGAAGGAAACCACAAATAGAGATCTCCATGAGTAGCGGAAGTGGATCGTTCCAAATTCCATTCGAATGAACAAAAACAATTATAGTCTTAAATGAAAACTAACAGATTGCGCATCAACAGAAATTACAACATGCTACAAGACATTCAAGGGATAGAGTATGCGTACCTTTGAAAAACCATTCTTCAAGAATCCCTCGATTAGTCTTCAATGCGTCCAACAACATCACTCAAATGCAACGAACGAACCATCAACAGCATGAATAACTTGATGCTCCTTGAACCCAATCGAGTCCAACTCGATTCACAAACTGAGTAGGGACGCCGCCAGAAGTGTTACCTTGGTATTCTCGGTGTGAGAATCCAGGAGTTGTGGGCTCTGTATGATCTTGGATTAAGGAAGAAAAGAGGTTTAAGATCGAGTAGACAATCGAGTAAATGAAAGATAAGAACACTGTCTATCACATAGACGATGTACTCGATCGTTTAGTAAATGAAACCTATCGCATAGACTTTACTACTCGATCATGTAGCAACGATCACCTGAGTAACTATCATATAGTTAACTCTTAAATGATCGTGTAGACTCTTAACGGCTATAACAATTTTCACTTGATCGCCCTTTTCCGTGAGAATTATCCGAACGGATTCACCTTTAAATTTGGAAAACAATTTTCCTTTTATCTCACATTTACCATAAAACTTTCAATCACCTCCCACTCAAACGGTTATTAGTGAAAAAAATTAATTATCATATAATTAATATATTCTAAATAAATATGATAACCAATTTATCATATTATATTTATAACTTGTAGTTTTAATATCTCATCATATGAAATATATAAACCATAGTTATTTTTCTATTTTATGGTAATTAATATAAATCATATTTATATTAAATCCTCCCATTAATGTATCTAATACATCATACCAATTATATCACATATAATTGAATTTTCTCTTGTTAATTTGAACACTTCAAACTAACCCCAAAATCTTATTCTCATCTTAAACCCATTGAGCTACCAAGGGGACCTTATGGACCTGTAGCTTGAAACTTCAACCGTACGTGAATAACTGACTAAACTCTTTAGTCACAGGATCTACCATCCGTTAACTACCACGCACTCCAATAAAGACCCATAGCTGCACTCTTCTCACTACAGATATATTTTTGTGTCCATATAACCAATCAACAGTGCGATAACCCTTCACAATCGCTCGTAAGTACAATTGGGCCAATTTGTCGTTTTGCCCATGTAGTTACATCTAACTCCTTAAATACTATTGATTCCTCTAATGAACAATAAGTCATAGTCCTACTATGACTGAGTCTTCTCTTCCAAAGAGAGGCTGTGGCTACTATGTTCAAGACCCAGAATCAACCCTTAAGGGAGCAATTTATCTACCTGCTTCAGGGAAGGAGTGAATTCCGTCTTGTGTAACTGAGTTCCCA
>NC_052358.1:2432388-2433890 GCF_009727055.1 Benincasa hispida
TGTACAAACTATTTACAAACTACGAGACTCCGGGAGAATTAGGAAACCAATCCCAACATCTTATTCCTATAATGATCAGTGATCATTTATTTGCTCAAGAAATCATTAACTTGCTTAATAATTTCCTGTAAGTGTGACCCTTCATTTTAGATCTTAGAGTTCCGCCCCAATGAGTCAACCGAAGGAAAAACCCGATTAGGGCAAAAACTAAAGCGACCCTATCCATTTATGGAGTTTGCCTTGATATTAACCAACACATAAACAATCCGAAAGGGGATGCTCTCAGGGCGCCTCGAGGCCGTGAAGAAGGTCTCATGGTGCAGACCAATGAAAGGGATCGTAGGACATATTGACACACATCCTTCTCCCACTTACTATTAATACTCTCTCCATTCACCTTGATATTGACCCATGCAAACACCATCTGAAGGGAGACGCTCCCAGGGCGCCTTAAGGCCAAGCATGAATCTCATAGTGTGAATATTACGGGAGGAACGTGAGTGGAAAAATGACATATCATATATATCTTTTCTTTCCATTGAGTATTTTAACAACCTAGGGTTTAATTTACTTAAAAAAAATACGACTAATTATTCTTACTAAGTGGTTGTTTAAGTTTGCCCAAAAGTTACACTTACTTTGAAAAGTTAAACAATTTTTTATTAATATTCATTAAACATTTTAACAAATATTAATCAACAATTGCATACTTGTAACAAATCTATCTAAGTCACCTTTCCAGGTAGGTTTCCAGGTAGCAGTGTTCCGTTTCCATCAGTTTAAATACCCAACCTAGCCAGAACCTGCCCTAGACAAAAGGTCCCTTATAGATATATTGCTACAAAATTAATCTTTTATTAAAATCAATTTAATCCTATTAAACATTTCTAATCTCATTAGAAATTTGTGAACTTAGGTCTATCTCAATCATATTTTAAAACTATTTTAAAAAATGATTTTACTTAAATTTTCATGCAACTCTTGGTTATTGATTTTAATTTCTAATTTCATTTATTTATAACTCTTATAAAATAAATGGAAGAAATTAAAACCAATATTGCAAGCATTGACATACTTTATAAAATTATAACGTTTATAAGATTACCTAAAGTAATGTCATGCATCATGCAATGTTCATTCATTACTAATATATAACAATTATATAACTAAGTAATGAACCATGCTATAGCATACATTCCATATAACCATTCAACCTTATATTATAACATTTATAATATAAGCAAATTTTAATATTTAATATAATAAAGTATTATTATTATTATTTATTTAAATTAATAATTAAAAATATTTTAGATTTAATAAAAAGTCTAAGATAATTATATTATGAAAAAATTTAAAAGTAAAAAAAATTTGAAAAAATAAAATAATAGCTAGCTACTGTTTATATATATATATTATTGTTATTATTATTAAAAATTAAAAAAATATTTGTGGCGGGTCAGGATGGGGATGGGGCGGGGATATCGTCCTCGTCCTCTGCT
>NC_052358.1:2436444-2483698 GCF_009727055.1 Benincasa hispida
CTGTTCCTAGTTGGGGACCTGTTTTTTATCCTTGATTTGACCCCTATCCCCAGTCATCGGGGATTCCCCACCCCGATCAGGGTGGGGACCCGACCTTGCGAGAATTTTTGCCAACCTTAGTTTTATTTCTCTCAATAATGCATGATATTTAATATAAATCACATTTATACTAAATTTAATTATATAAATCTCATTCATATAATTAGTATTTGAACACATTCAAATACTTAATTCCTCTCAAAATAAACTTTATATTATAATGTATCAAGTACATTATATTAATTATATCACATATAATTAATTCAAACTAATTATATCATATATAATTAATTTCTTCAATTAATTTGAAAAATTCAAATTAATCCAAAATGAATTATCAATAATCCCTGTTGAGCTACAGATGGGACCTTATAGACCTGTAGATTGAAGCTCCAATGATACTTGAACAATTAATTAAACTCATTTCTATGTCCATTGGATATAACTAGTCAACAGTGCAATGACTCTTCACAAATTGCTCATAAGTACGGTTGGGTCAAAATTATCGTCTTGCCCCTGTAGTTACATCTAACTCCTTATGTACCATTGATCCCTCTAATGAACAATAAGTCATAGTCCAACTATGATCAAACCCTTCTCAGACCAAGAGAGGGTGTGGCATCATATTGTTTAAGTCCCGAAATCAGCCCTTAAGGGAACAACTTATCTACTTATCCCGACACTAGAGAATGAGTGAATTCGGTCTTGTGTAGCTGTGTTCCTATCTCCCTAATCAGACGAATCCCTAAAATGGTAGACATATTAAGTGGACAATCTAACCACTCTCACCTATGCAAATCAAATGACTAACTTCATAGGTAGGAGTTCACAACTCATTCGGGATTCAGGTTATGTGACTTATAATCATCCTGATGAAATGTGAGTCTCTACTATTAACGACGTTATATAATGAGACTAGTCATTTCGTGGTTCGTTCTTATACAAACTCTTTGTATATGATACCTTCGCTCACATATCTCCACATGAATGATCAAGATCAGATCATTTGTAGTACTTTACAATACTTGGAACATTTACAAAACAGGTTGTATTCATAGTGTCACTAGGATAAGGTACCCAGCCTTATCCATCTATTACAGACCATTTAAGTTATCATTTAAACATCATCCACATGTATGTCTCTACATACATGTTTAAATTACATAAAATGATCTAGGATCTTTGTTTATTGGATTAATTGTATGCTCATAAAATAACAATTATTTTTTAACAATTTGTTTATATAGAGTTTACAAACTACGAGAATACAAGAGAGATTTAGGACATCAATCCTAACAATCAATTTTTAATTTATATACTGCAGTATATTTCAAATACTCAATAAAATGTTATGAGGTATATTTTAAATAGTCATGAATCTAAAAAAAAATAATAATAATACTTGAAACCAACGAAAATAAAATAAAATAAAATTTCATTAAATGCATTTTCTCTCTCCAATTTAATTAAATAAATAGAAAAATCTCAACAAATAAATACATATTCTCTCTACATTTGAAAATATTGAAAAATCATATTAAATACATCTTCTCTCTTCATAATAAATGCAGTTTCTCTCTCCATCAAAAAAGTTTTGAAAATAGGAAAATATATATAGAAATCGGAATAAAAGTAATAAAAAAATGTAAAATTTGTCCAAAAATAATACTAGAAGTCTTTCTTTAAAAAAAATTAAATTTAATGAAAATTTAAAAATATATAACTTAGAAGAGGATGTTTTATGTAAAAATCTCTATTTTAAAAGGTAACAACAATCTTAAATAGAAATCTCATATATCTTCCTAGAATAATGATTATATATTTTAGTTTGGT
The DNA here is from genome assembly GCF_009727055.1 of Benincasa hispida. NCBI lineage: Eukaryota > Viridiplantae > Streptophyta > Magnoliopsida > Cucurbitales > Cucurbitaceae > Benincasa > Benincasa hispida. The sequence continues at coordinate 2,438,317 of NC_052358.1, forward strand.
AATGCTTTTAGCAATTTTGGTTAAAAATTGTGTTTAATTTAGTCTTGAGTTTTAAAAGCATCTAATAGTTCCCGCCAAATTTAGAAAATATACCTAATTTGGTTTTATAAATTACAAAATAAATCTTAAATATGCATGTTCCGTAGCAGCTGAAGTTTTATTAGTAAATTATCAGCAATTATTATTATTTTTTTTTTTTACCTAAAGAAATCATATGTAGCATGCATATATGAAAACCTTAAGGAATTAGAAGTGGCTTAACAGCAAATTTATTAAGGTTTAGAAGTGACTTCACAGCAAATTTATTACATTGTTCTAGCAATTAAATAAACAATTTTAAAATTTTAAGACGAATTGAACTGTACATAACTAAATTAATACAATTTATAAGTGGCGAATTTTATATTTTGCTTTGAAATGATTGCTGTTAATAAGAAATACAAAAATTGCAATATTTTTATACATTCGCATGATATGATGATTCACCAGTTGGAATATTATAACAATAGTTTATGATTGAATATTTTAAACCATCAACCTCCAAAAGAACATCTAGATCTTTTTTTTTTTTTTTTTTAAAGATAAAAGGGTATATTGGAATTAGACAATAAGCTATGTACCATTAATCAAACAAGCATGTTTTCAGTGAAATTTAAATCGTCAGAAGTACGGGTCTACATTGATCAATCAGTGTCGATTTTCCAGATGGTCCTTTTTTCCTCCTAAAAAAATACAAGCAAATCTAAGATGAATGAAAAAAAAAAGAATTGATAAATATTTGTTAGTTTTCATAGTTTTGCAACTTCTTTTAATTTAAATCAATCAGTTTTTCTATTAAAAAATTTAAATCAATCATATAGTAGATTTAGAAATTAGGCACAATAAAAACAAAAAATACTAAGACAATAGGCTTAGATTTGAAATTGGTGATAGTGAGCTTAGCTTACTTTAGACTTATTTTTTAGAATAAATATTATTATAATAATAATAATTTAAATTTTAAAAAAAATAAAACAACAATTGATATAACAATCGACCCGGTTTTCAAATTTTTCTTGAGAAAAACTAACATCCGACCTAACCTTAATTCAGTCGGTCAAATCGATTTTCGCGGTCTTTTATGCAAACCCCTACTCACAAGTTATATATTATATATATAATGATATAAGCTCCAAATAATCCCCCCATTGCTAGGGAAACTTTTGAACTGCCAACGCGATCTTGGCCTGTAAAAACAAAATTCATAATGAATAAACGAGGAACTCCAACAAAAGTGAATACAAGGCCTATTTTTCAAATGGAATACGAAACCAGCTATTTAAAAAATCAATTCTCATCAGGATTAGTATAAAATCAAAAGTTTCCTAACTATATTGTTTTCAAACAAATTTTTATAAAATTCATTTCAGAAAAATGGAAAAAGAGGTAATGGCCAACTTTTACTACAAACCAAAAATGGCAAGAATCTAGCACCAAAAAGATTTACATTTTAAATCTGTTCAAGGTTTCAGGAAGTAGTTCTGACCCAGAGAGACCTAGAAACACTGAGATGGGAGTTGCAAAAGATAAGCAAAGGCATACTCGAAGGCACCCTCTGTCAAACCAACAAATGCTCAAAACATTCAGTTGTTCGAAATCACTCGAGAAGGGCCTACGAAAGCTGGTCTACTCTCTCAAAGCAAAAATACCATTTCTTTAGCATGTAGGACAATGCTGAATCAATGTGGATCATGAATGCTTCCAACTCCAACAGAAACCTGACCTGCAAACCAGAATTACATTGCACGAGACAAATAACCTGAAACGTCATACATTACATCTCTAGTCATGTCTGTTTCGATGACGTTGATTTTGAAGTTCCATCAATAACTATGTTTCCAATTCCGATCTCCATGGCTTCTCTCTCATTCTTCTCGCTTATTTTTGTAGAAGTGTTTTGATCTATGGGCTGATTTTGATGGCTTGATACAGAAGATTCAAGAATTCTTGGGACAGAGCTCAACCACGGATGGCCAAGACATTGTACAGCTGTTGGTCTCTTTTCAGGTGCAAAATCCAATAAAGGAGTAAGAAAGTCAGCCATGTCATTAGCATCTTGCTCGCTGAAATCATACTTCTCAATCAACACCTTGTTAAGAGGCCAAAACCGCAACTGACGAATATGCCTCAACTCTCCATATCTGTTGAAGTAGTCCCTTGAATAGCGACCACCTAATGCAATCTGTGCGGAATATTTTCCACAATAAATGAGATGATAACAATACTAGTATTTAAGAAACATAAAAATATCAGAGTAGTTGAAATAGGTCAATGAGTAATATATATAATGAAGGCAACATGGCATTTATAAGTATGTTAACCCTTACCTTGCGAGGCATCACTCCAAGAAGCTCCATCATCAATGCTAAATGGTCCTGTAAAATAAAATAAAGACCAGAATTAGAACTTCCGGAAGAGAGCATCCCAAGTAATAAGTTGACGGTTACAACACAGTTTTGTTTTGCTGTTCTCTGAACACAAATATACCAATGATGTTGACAAGATATGCATATCGTTATTTTTAAAAAATATGAAACAAATACCATAATGTTTTCTACTATTATTAATCCAAAAAATACAAAAGGAAAGGGGGTCACATACACCCTACGAGCTCATGGAAATACCATTAGCTGACATGATAGCTAGCCACATTATGGTTAAAAAAATCAGAAAGAAACACACTGAGTTAAAACCAAACTTCTTTAAATTTTCCAAAGAGGCGGCCTTAGAAAATTATTCACCAGGCCTATTCAGTTTATGACATAGTTGAAACTAAATTGAGCCTCAACCAATAAAAAATAAATAAATCGTTATCAGATGAACCTCTACATTATGCTGTTCTAGCAGGTACAGCAGGAGCAACGCTTCAATGAAACAAATCATAACTCATTGAAACTCAAACAAGCAACATTAGCAAATAATCTTTCAGGGTGCTTTTCAGATAACTGAAAATGTGGGATTTACTGTGAGTAGGAAGAGTGCTTCCAAATAAGAGGTGAGATTCAATTAAGTAGTTCCAGTTAAGAATTAATGAGTTCAGGAAAAATAAATAATCATCATAATAATAAAACAAAAAGAACAAGAACGGTTCTTAACATACCTCATCCCTTTCATAGTTGTCACCACTGTGTGGATCAAAAAGAACATCACCAGTGGCCAACTCAAAACAAATGCACGCAAATGACCACATATCTGCTGGAGTCGAATATTTGGATCCAAGAATAACCTCAGGACACCTATATTGCCGTGTCTGAATATCATTAGTGAATTGCTTGTATGTCCAACATGCATTCCCAAAATCAACCAGCTTGCACCTAAGATCAGCAGCTGCCAGCAGTCTCCGCCTTGTTTCTCGGCACATTCTCCTCTGGCTTTTCTTCCCTTGGCTAGCATCCTTTAAATCATCAGCATCATTCACAGGACTATCTTTACGTGTTTTGGTTGTACCCCCATTTAATTTAGCCACATTATCAAAATCTTCTGTGCCAGCTCTTGTAGAGTCTTCTTCATCTATATCTTCTTCAACAGTTTCCTTCTCCAAACGCCCCTGGGCTGCCTTCTTAGCTCGTTTCCTTATCTTCTTTTTCTGGTTCTTGGTAAGATCCCCATTGTAGCTCTTAACATCATTTGAAGCATCAGAACTAGTTGAAGTTTTATTCTTACTGTTTGGAAGGATGAGAGGATTTCCTGATTTTCTAGGATCTTTAGATGGATCAATCATAGAAGGAAGCAATACATTCTCTGGCTTTAAATCTGTATGTATAATTGAAAGTTTGCTGTGCAAGTAATCTAAGCCCACTAAAATATGAAAACAAATTTCCTTCACCATGTGTAGAGGAATCCCTCTGTAATCAGCATACTTAATAAGAGTCAATAAGTTGTCCCCAAGGTACTCAAAAACCATACAAACATGCTGCCCGTTTGGGCCAGAATGCTTAAAATGATCCAAAAGCTTCACCACACACTTCTTGTCTTCTATATCTCCCTCTGCTATCTGCTTAAGAATCTTAATCTCATCCAACGCAGCTTCAGTATAATGCTGAGCGCTCTTTTGAACTTTCAAAGCTACATAACGCTACAAGCAATAAAATTCTCGTGTCTGTTAAAGAACTAAACATTGAATGCAAATATCAAGTGCTTGGTTTGGATTTCAGCCCATAATCACCAAACCGTGTAGAGATTACTAAATAGCTGAAACTGAGCACCTCAAGAAACAGTGAAATAAAGAAAGAAAAGGATATAAAATCAGTAAGATCTGGACACATAAAGACCAACAAAAATGAACATCGGGAGCAAAAAGTTAATTTCAAGACTTCAAATACAACTCTGAATCTTGAAAACAACCTCCAAGCGGTGAGGACCGATCCTGCTCCTTTTCTATTAGAATGAGGGCAGGAGATATAATCCTTTTCTCGTACGTTACTTTCTTGAAAATAACACAACAGAATTCTCGTTTTAAACTTTTCTTGTTTCTAGTAATCAAACCCACAGATCCCACCAACTAATTCCCCAATGAGCATTCAACAATCTCTCAATGAGGTCACTTTCCTTCCTATTTCTCACTTCTAACGAAAAAAGAAACCAAAACTCCAAATTCCAACAAAAACCATACCGATTTATGAGTGTCCCAAGCTAACCACACAGTGGAAAAATGACCCCAACCGAGCTTGCTTTGAACAACATAGCATCCATTCTTAAAAGTATCCCCAACACGGACCGCGTGATACCCTCCTCGCCTGTAATCCTCGGTCCCTTCGTCCTCCGAGGTGTAATCAGTTTCCTCGCTCCGATCGCCGTTCCGAGCCTCCGCCATTGACGAGAAAAATCAAGTTTTTAAAGAAAGAAGTTGTAGGAGAGCAAATGAACGCTGATATCGTTTGTAAAAATGGATAATTCTGATGTAAATCTGAGAGAGACGCTGCGCTAGGGCTTTGGTCTTGCTATCGCAACAACCGCGATTAGGGTTTTATTCGGTGCGTTCGTATTGCCGGGAAAGTGGAAAACGGAGAAATGAATAAGAAGAGAGTTTTTTTCTCCGAAAAAATTAATATAGGTCTGTGATTGGATGGATTGGACTGTCGTGAATTCAAGTACTATTAGGATTTTTCTCTCTTTTTCTTTCCCTTTTTTTTAAAAAAAATAATAATATAAATCTTTGCACAAAATTTGTAGCTTCAAATTTAATCAATCTTATTTATTTCTTTTGTTTTTAAATTTTTTTCCCTGTCAAGTGTCAACATTCCTTTAATTTCTTTATCCAGGATTATCGAATACTTCCAACTCTAATAATGATAATATATTATATTATCAATTATTGCTATCGCTTTTTTCTTTAGGAAAAAAATCGCCATGATTTTTTATTTGAATAAAATAGGTCGATATAGTAATTTAATCATTTATTAAAAATGTAGAATAGTTATTTTGGATATTGTATCTATACCTCATTTTTTTTCTTATCAATTAAAGGTTGATGTTTCTTGGATCTTCTCTACGTTTTATTTTGGCTAGAGTTGTGTTCTTAGAAATCATCTTGAAGAGTTAAAAACTATTACTATTGATCACTTGAACATCATTTATATCCAATTCAAGTCTGAACTATTGACAATTGTGGAAGCTATTTGTCTGGTAGTGAAATACCCTGTTCCTTAACTATTGTTGAATCGGACTGTTTAGAAGTTTTGAATTTGATTAATCGAAAAGTATAGTCAATAGGTGAAAGTTTGTGTTGGTTGGAAGAGATACGAGACATTTCTTCTTCTTTTAAGGATATCTCCTTCAATTTTGTTCCCATAAAATATAACTCTTGGTTGATGCTTTAGCTAAGAAGGTTATGATTTTTTCTCTCTCTAAAGCGTGAGTAGAAGATTTTCCTCAATGGATAAATGACTTGGCTGGAAAAGATGTTTCTTGTTTAGCCATGTGGCTTGATATACGTTGCTCGTTTATCTTGAAAAATAATAATAATAAAACAAGTAGAAGAGAAAGATTTGAATCTCTAATTTCATAAAAGATGAAAGAGTACGTTTTAATTACTGTTGAATTATTTTAACTATGACTTCTATCTAATAAATTATTGGATATTTTATTTTTCTTAAAAAAAATATTAATAGTTTGCATCAAATAAATAAACATAAAGTAGGTTATGTAATTGTTAGGACATTGTAATAAACAAACTGTTGTTTATTGAGTTGGGCTAGTTTTATCTCTTATCAGACTAATTAATTATTAGATATGGCCTATTTTGAAAAAAAATATATAGTCAGTATTCACATCAAATAACTAAAATAAAGTATGATCACTAATAATTGTTGTTGTTATTTTTTATTTTATTTTTTTTTATCTTTTTATTATTATATATTTTTAAAAGGATCTCTAATGATTTTGTTTTCTGTTAGGAAGGTTCTCTAATGATTATTAATCAAGCATTCTTCATTAAATAAATAAATATATATTAATTGAGCCGAATTGCGGTAAACAGACCGTTAAAATTTTGAAAAATTACCAGATATTATATATTCGACACACTATTTATCTGTAACAAAATCCTGGTGATTGGGTCATTAGAAAATTAATAAATAAATTTATGTTTACCTGGCGCACATTTAAATTATTAAATAAATATAGGTTTTGTGTTCTCCTGTCACACTATCACGATATACATGTGGGAGAAAATTAGAACAGAGAGTTCATTATCATTTAATACCTCTATACATGAAAAATTTATAACGTGTGTAAGGTTTAAATCTTATTTTAGTCTGTGAATTTTGAATCTGGTTCTATTTTGATTTTTATTTTTTAAAAAAACATTCATTGTAGTCTATAAATTTTTTTAAAAATATGTTTATTTAAGTCCATACCATTAAAATTATATTAACTCTTTGATAAAAACAAGAGGGAACTTGTATTTTTGGATGACTAGGTCATAGATATATTGAGTAAGATTAAAGTGAAGTAGAATACCAACAACCAATACGGCAGAACACTGAACGGCCAAAATTTTGAACTAAAAATGTCTTTTAAATTCTCCCGTTTTGACACCTTATTCAAAATTGAACTATTTTTTTCTTATATCTATTAAATGTTTATGGTTCTTGGATCTTCTCTCCGCCTTCTTTAGGGTGGAATTGTATCCTTATAAATCATCTTGGAGAGATAAAAGCTATTGCTATTGATTACTTGAACATTGTTTATATCCCTCTCCGCCTTCTTTAGGGTGGAAGCTCTTCATTGGCTATGAAGTGTCTTGTTCCTCGATTATTACTGAATCAGACTGTTTAAAAACTTTGAATATGATTAATCGAAAAGTATGCTCAAGAGGTGAAAGTTTGTGTTAGTTGGAAGAGATATGGACGTTTCTTCTTCTTTGGATATTTCCTTCAATTTTGTTCCCAAAAAATGTAACTTTCAGGTTGATGCTTTAGCTAAGAAGGGTAAGATTTTGTCTTTCTAAAGTGTGGGTAGAAGATTTTCCTCAATGGGTAAATGACAGTAAAAGATGTTTCTTGTTTGGCCCATGTGGGATTTTGATTTTCAAGATTCCTCTAAGATTCTCCTTTGGTAAGGCTGTATCAGGTAGCTACTACGATCATGCTTTTGTTCGTTTGTTGATGTGATGTCCTTTGGATTCAATGCGTTACTGGTCATCTAGGGTAGCTGAAGATTGTTGTGGAAAAGAAGATACAGATTGGAAGATTGATGGGATGACACTCAAAAGATAAACTCGTCTTTTTAATCTCTATTTGTGAAGTATAAAATAAGTTCAAGCATACAAAACAAATCTTCAAAAGCTTTTTATATTTTTCTTTATAGTTTGTTATGTAACTACTTGTATCAGCTAAAAAGTATAAATATGCATAATTTACAATTTGTAGTACAATCTTTCATAAGCTTACAAGAAAGCTACAAGATTTGTAAAGAAAAGTGTGACTTAAATCTTGAAATAAAAGTTATTCTCCTTCCCGTGGATGTAGGCACTGTATTGTCAAACCACGTATATCTTCGTGTAGATCTTCTTCTCTTCTTTCTCTTTATCATAGTGCATGTTCATCTTCTTCTTCATTCACACAGTAAAACTCACGCAAATAATCAGAAAGAAAAAGAGTTAGAGAGAGTTTCTGCAAACAGAGGAGAGGACGAGAGAGAGAAAGAAAATAATTGTTTGTAAATTTCTTTTTCCCATCAGATCAAAGTGGTATCACTCCCATCAGGCAGAAGTAAGTGGATCTATCCACGTATTGCACATCAGTTGGAAGATCATGGAGCAACCAGGGCCAAGTTATCTACCTACCAAAAATATTTGGGGCAAATTAACCAGGCTTGATCATGGTTTGGATCAGCTGAAGGCCAACTTCATCATTTGGGCTTTTATTCAAATAAATTCAAGTGTGTAGGCCCAAAAAAGTGGTATCAGAGCAAAAGACTTACAAGATTGCAGTTCTTGAAGATTCAAGATTCAAGTTTTCACTCTAAGATGTTAGTAGCAAGATCCAAAGTAGAGAAGTTCGATGGTAAAGGAGATTTTGGCCTATGGAAGGCCAAAATCAAAGTAATTCTCGGCCAACAGAAGGCTCACAGAGCTCTCCTTGACCCATCTACACTCCCAGCCTCAGTGACAACTCAAGAAAAAGAAGATTGTGAGCTAGCAGCTTATGGTACGTTAGTCCTAAACCTTAGTGATAATGTTTTAAGGCAAGTTTTAGATCAAGAAATAGCCTATAGGATATTGACTAAATTGGAAGATTTATATGCTACAAAAGATCTTCCTAGTAAAATGTACCTTAGGAAGAAATTCTTTACATTCAAAATGGATTCATCAAAGTCTTTAAATGATAATCTAGATGAATTCAAGAAAATTGTTGCTGAATTTAAAACCTTAGGAGAGAAACTTGGGGATGAAAATGAGGCCTATGTGCTTCTTAATTCTCTGCCTAAACCCTATAGGAAAATTAAAAATGCTCTAAAATACGGAAGGGATAATATAAGTACTGATACAATAATATCAGCCTTAAGAACTAGAGAGCTAGAGTTACAAACTGACAAAAAGGATCATTCTAGTGGTGAAGGGTTATTTGTCAAAGGAAATTTTAAGCCAAATCACTCAAAGGACAGAAAACCACATAATTCAGAAGAAAATAAGCCTAAACAGAAATTAAAATGTAAATACTGCAAAAAGAAAGGACATTTAATCAAAGATTGTTTTATTCTTAAAAGGAAGAACCAAGAGAAAGAAAAAAACTCTAAAGGTAAACAGCCCGAAGCTTCTGTGGTAGAAGGATCTTATATCTACTCAAATGCTCTGGCCTCAACTTTAGATAAACCCAACCATGTAAATCCCCTAGGAAAACATGATTGGGTCCTAGATTCTGGATGCACCTATCACATGACCTCTATGAGACCATGGTTCAACACCTTTAAAGAAATTGAAGGAGAAATGGTTTACATGGGAAACAACCAAGGTTGTAAGATAGAAGGCATTGGCTCTCTTTCTATGAAACTTAAGGATGGAATTATTAAACTTCTTAGAAATGTGAGATATGTTCCACTTTTTAAGAGAAACCTAATTTCCCTAGGAATGCTGGATGCAATTGAGTGTGAATACAGGGGTAAAGAAGGAACCCTTGAGGTGCTAAAAGATTCTAAGGTAATACTAGTTGGGGAAAAAGTAAATGACTTATTTGTGGTTAAAGGAGTTGAAACGATGACAAAGGCATATGTTGCCACCACAAATGAGATCACTGAGGCTGATGTTTGGCACAAGAGATTGTCTCACATTAGTGTTAAAGGCCTAGAAGTCTTATCTAAGCAAGGGATTCTACCTAAAGGTCTCTCAGAAAATCTAACTTTCTGTGAACATTGTGTTTTAGGAAAGGTTATAAGACAAAGTTTCACTAAAGCACAACATACCACAAAGGCTATCTTAGATTATATTCACTCAGACCTATGGGGTTCAGCTCCCACACCTAGCCTAAGTGGCTCAAGGTATTTACTCTCTTTCACTGATGACTTCTCTAGAAAAAGCTGGGTTTACTTCCTTAAAACTAAAGACCAAGTGTTTGATAAGTTTAAGGAATGGAAACTTATGATGGAAAAGCAAACTTCTAAAGAAATAAAATACCTAAAAACTGATAATGGACTGAAATTCTGTAGTGAAGAGTTTAATAAGTTCTGTAAAGAAACATGCATAACTAGGCATAAGACTGTTAGATTTACTCCTCAACAAAATGAAGTTGCTGAAAGACTTAATAGAACAATCATGGAAAGGGTTAAATGTCTTCTTTCAGATGCTATTCTTAGTGGAAAATATTGGGCTGAGGCAGCAAGCTACACTGTTTTCACCTTAAATAGGTGTCCTCATTCCTCCCTAAATTTCCTAACTCCTGGAGAAAAATAGACAAAACATCCTCCTAACCTATAAAATCTAAGGGTATTTGGATGTGTTGGCTATATTCACCAAAGTCAAGGGAAACTAAAGTCTAGGGTAGTGACGTGTATGTTTGTTGGGTTCTCAGAAGGAGTTAAAGGTTTTAAGATGTGGAATCATATTGAGAAAAGATTTGTTGTAAGCAGGGATGTCAATTTTAGAGAGAGAGATGTTTATGCAAAAGGAAAAGACAACCTGTGAAGTTCCTAAAAGCCCTAGTATTGCTAGGATTGAGGTGGAGGCACCTAAAGATTCATCCACTAGTCATAACCCTCCTAATGAAACTAAAGTAGGAGAAGAGGAAAACTCAAGTGAGCCTATTGAGCATACTGAAACTCAACCTGATTTGAGTCAGTACTCATTAGCTAGGGATAGACAAAGAAGAGTGATAGTTCCTCCAGCTAGGTATACTGAAACTAATTACACGAACCTAGTTCTAAATGCTACAATAGCTCCTAATGACCAAGAACCTGCTACTTTTGAAGAGGCAATGAACTGTCCTAATGCTAGGTTTTGGATTGAAGCTATGTGTGAAGAAATTGAATCATTCACTGTCAATAATACCTGGACTCTAGCCCCTCTTCCTAAAGGATGCAAACCTATAGCTTCCAAGTGGATATATAAATTATAGGAGGGTTCTACTAAAGAAGAAAAACGTAGGTATAAGGCTAGGTTACTGGCTAAGGGGTTTACCCAAAGGGAAGGCATAGACTATTCTGAAATTTTTTCACCAGTAGTAAAGCAAACCTCTATTAGACTTCTACTATCTCTAGTTGCTCATTATAACCTTGAATTAGATCAACTAGATGTTAAAATAACTTTATTTCATGGAAATCTAGAAGAGGTTATCTATATGGTTCAACCTAAAGGGTTTGAAGAAAGAGGAAAGGAAGACCTTTACTGTCTCTTAAACAAATCTATATATGGTCTTAAACAATCCCTAGATGCTGGTACATAAGATTCAATGACTACATAGAGAGTATTAGGTTTCAAAGAACTACCTATGATATTTGTTCTTATGTTAATTCAACTACCTATAAGGACAAATTCTATTTACTACTCCATGTGGATGATATGTTGCTAGCTGGGAAATCTAAGGAGGATTTAAAACATGTCAAAGATCTCCTAAAAAGAGAGTTTGACATGAAGGACTTGGGTCAGTCTAAAAAGATTCTTGGGATTGAAATAAATAGAGACAGGGCTTCATTTATCTCACCATTAGTCAATTAAACTACTGTGAAAAGGTTATTAAAAGATCCCATATGTTTAATGCTAAACCTGTCACTATACCTATTACTAGTCATTTTAAACTTTCTTCAAATAATTCACCTAAGGAAACAGATATAGAACATTTGACTCAAATGTAATTAATTCCTTACAACCAAGCAGTAGGTAGTCTAATGTATCTAATGATATCAACTAGACCAGACTTATCCTATTGTACTAGTCTTGTCAATAAATACATGTTTAACCCTGGAAAAAGGCACTGGAAAGCAACAAAATGGATATTAAGATACTTAATATGGTCTAAACAATCTAAATTAACATATCAAAGTACAAAACAAATAGAATTAGAGCTATATGGATATGTTGATTCAGATTTTGCAGGTGACCAAGATAAAAGGAGATCATTAACAAGTTATCTATTCTTATATGGTCCAAATTTACTATGTTGGAAAGAAAATCTTCAGCACATCCCTATCGACTACTGAAGCAGAATACATGGCATTATCAGAAGCAATAAAAGAAGCATTGTGGTTAAAGGGGTTAATGAAGGACTTTGGTATCAATCAAACAGTAGTTAAGATCTACTGTGATAACCAAAGTGACATTCATCTTTCCAAAAACCCTCAATACCACTCAAGGACCAAACACATAGAAATTAAATATCACTTCGTAAGGGAAAGTATAGAAAAAGGTGACGTCAAAGTTCACAAAGTTCATACCAACAAGAATGTCGCTGATATGCTTACCAAACCAGTTTCAAAGCTCAAGCTCTCCAACTATCTTGGTCAGATCGGCTTCCAGCTTCCTGAAAAAGGGTGAAGAAAAGTTAGATCTGGAAGGAGAAAAGCTTGCATGTTGAGCTTAAGGTGGAGATTTGAAGTATAAAATAAGCTCAAGCATACAAAACAAATCTTCAACAGTTTTTTACATTTTTCTTTACAGTTTGTTATGTAACTACTTGTATCAGCTAAAAAGTATAAATATGCATCATTTATAATTTGTAGTATAATCTTTCATAAGCTTACAAGAAAGCTACAAGATCTGTAAAGAAAAGTGTGACTTAGCTCTTGAAATAAAAGTTCTTCTCCTTCCTGTGGATGTAGGCACTGTATTGCCGAATCATGTATATCTTCGTGTAGATCTTCTTCTCTTCTTTCTCTTTATCATAGTGCATGTTCATCTTCTTCTTCATTCACACAGAAAAACTCACACAAATAATTAGAAAGAAAAAGGGTTAGAGAGAGTTTCTGCAAACAGAGGAGAGAACGAGAGAGAGAAAGAAAATAATTGTTTGTAAATTTCTTTTTCCCATCAGATCAAAGTGGTATCACTTCCATCAGGCAGAAGTAAGTGGATCTATCCACGTGTTGCACATCAGTTGGAAGATCGTGGAGCAACCAGGGCCAAATTATCTACCTACCAAAAATATTTGGGGCAAATTAACCAGGCTTGATCACAGTTTGGATCAGCTGAAGGCCAGCTTCATCATTTGGGCTTTTATTCAAAGAAATTCAAGTGTGCATGCCCAATAGTTTGGTTGGCATTTATCATTTTAAGAGGAAAGCTTACTCTAAATATGTTATAGAATGGGATATCCAACTGTTGAAACGAAAATTTTGGCATTTCTATCGAAATCTTGAATTTAAATATCTTCTTCCCCGTCTCATTTCATTGAAGGAAAAAAAAGTAAATTGTGATTTGGACCCTGGATATCGGCAAGCTTATTGGAATGGAAATTTATGAAACTAGGGTCTTTAATTACAAATTTCATTATGTGGGCTTTTTTTTTTTTTTTTAATTGCGAAACTTAAACCCAAGTTTGTTGCCTAACAAACAGAAGAAGCAGATTAAATGTGTTATTGTGTTTTTGTATTAGCAAAACGTAGATTTTGGAAATATCAAATCTCGATTTTAAACATTTCCTCCAAATTAGCTTAACAAAACGGACAATCAATTGTGCCTTTAATCATGAGAATCTTATGTTAGAATGTCCAAGGATATGAAAAGAAACATATAAAAGAGTGAACTTAAAATACTCAGTGAGTGACTATCTTGTATAAAACATGTTAAAAAAACATAATTAACGTAAACATGCTTATCATTGAAACATTTATCAAATCATAATCAGGGTTTTGAAATTAAAGCTAGAATCATAAAATACATCACGTAGCTATTAGTTTTGCTAAAACTTTATTGGATATTGTTTTCTTTAACAACGGGTATTTGCTTAAAACCTAACGTAGGTCAATGTGTTTTACTTTTCAGCAAATTTCCGTTTAATGCTTTTAAAATGACCGATTATTTACAGTGGAAAGGCTCGTGTGAAACGAATTTCGTGGAAAACGACCTCGATCCCACTACTCTCCAAAAGAGTACACAAGACAATAAATATGATTTATTGGTCTTGGAGACGTGTTTGGTAGAGAATGATGATTCTGCCTGGATCCTTGATTTAAGTGCTACCAATCATGTCAGATCCTCTTACCAAGGATTCAATTCCTAGAAAATGTTGCTACAGGGAGAGATGCTCTTCGAGTCAGTACTGGTGAGGTTGTTTCGGTTGTTGCTGTAGGCAGGCTAAAGTTACTTGTTGACAAGAAACGTTATCTGTTACTGGATAATGTTTTTGTAGTTCCTCATATTAAAAGGAACTTAATCTCAGTTTCTTGTCTCATTGAACAAGGCTATATCGTCTTCTTTTCTGATAATAAATTGTTTATTTTCAAGAATGAAATAGAGATTAGTTATGGTTAAATGGAAAATAACTTATATGTAATAAGGTCGTTAGTCATAAAAGCCTTGTTTAACACTGAAATGTTCAGTAACAACAGCTAAAAGACCGAAGGTTTCTCCTAAGGAAAACACACATCTTTGGCATCTAAGGTTAGGTCACATCAACCTCAATAGGAATGAGAAGTTGGTGAAAAGTGGACTTCTAAAGAGTTTAGAAGAAAACTCCGTGTCGGTATGTGAATCATGTCTCAAAGGCAAGATGACCAAACGACCTTTTATTGGAAAAGGTTACAGAGCCAAGGAAGCCTAGAGCTTGTACATTCAGACCTCTGTGGTCCAATGAATGTTAGAGCTCGAGGTGGGTATGAATATTTCATCTCTTTCATATATGATTATTCAAGGTTTGGGTATCTCTTCCTAATGCAATATAAGTCTGAAGCACTTGACAAGTTCAAGAAGTATAAGGCTGAAGTTGAAAATTTGTTAGGTAAGAAGATAAAAACACTAGGATCTGATCGTGATGGAGAGTATATGGACCTCCAATTCTAGAACTATATGATAGAACATGGGATTGCGTTCCAACTCTTAGCCCCTGGTACACCTCAGCAAAATGGTGTATCTGAAAGGAGAAACAGAACCTTGTTGGACATAGTTTGGTCTATGATGAGTTATACTCATCTTCCAAACTCGTTTTGGGGTTATGCAGTGCAGATTACATGTCATGGATTTGACTGAAGCCCAAAACGTCATTAGAAATGATAGGGTCAAGGATCCGTTATCTTTTAAGAAAGCAATGGAGGATGTTAACAAAAATGAATGGGTTAAGGCCGTGAACCAGGAAATGGAGTCTATGTACATCAATAACATCAGAAAGCTTGTTGAGCCGCCTAATGGGGTAAGACCTATTGGGTGTAAGTAGATCTATAAGCAAAAGAGCGGTGTAGATGGAAAGGTGCAAACCTTTAAGGCTAAACTCGTGGCAAAGGGTTATACCCAGGTCAAGGGAGTTGACTATGTGGAAACTTTCTCACCTATTGTCATGCTTCAGTCTATTTGGATTCTCCTATCCATAGCCACATTTTATGATTATGAAATATGGAAAATGGACGTCAAAACTGCCTTTCTTAATGGTAATCTCAAGAAGACCATCTATATGACTCAACCAGAGGGGTTCGTAGTTCCAGATCAAGAGCAAAGAGTTTGCAAGCTTAATAGGTTCATTTATGGGCTGAAATAAGCATCTAGATCTTGGAACATTAGATTTGACATTGTTGTCAAGTCGTTTGGCTTTGACTAGAACGTTGATGAGCCGTGTGTTTACAAGAAAATCATCAACAACTCAGTAACTTTCCTGGTACTGTATGTGGATGATATCCTACTCATTCGGAATGATGTAGGGTATCTAACTGACATTAAGAATTGGCTAGCTGCCCAGTTCCAAATGAAAGATTTGGGTGAGGCACAGTACGTTCTAGGGATCCAGATTATTCGGGATCGTAAGAACAAACAGTTAGCCATGTCTCAGGCATCGTACATTAATCAAATGTTGATCAAGTATAGGATGCAGGATTCCAATAGGGGTTTGTTACCCTTCAGGCATGGAATCGTTCTGTCTAAGGATCAATGTCCTAAGACACCTCAAGAGGTTGAGGAGATAAGACAGATTCCCTATGCTTCCGATGTAGGAAGCTTGATGTATGCAATGTTGTGTACCAGAATCGACATTTGCTATGCAGTAGGGATTGTCAATCGGTATTAGTCTAATCCAGGATTTGATCACTAGACGGCGGTCAAGACGATCCTCAAGTTTCTTTGGAGAACGAGAGACTACATGTTCGTGTATGGAGATAAGGATCTAATCTTTACAGGATACATGGACTTTGACTTTCAGACCGATAGAGATTCTCGCAAATCAACATTGGGGTCAGTGTTCACTCTAAATTGAGGGGTTGTAGTTTGGCGAAGCATCAAGCAAGGATGCATCATGGACTCCACTATGGAAGCCGAATACGTAGCCGCTTGTGAAGCTGCTAAGAAGGCTGTTTGGTTGAGGAAATTCCTTTCAGATTTGGAAGTTGTTCCAAATATAGATTTTCCTATCATACTTTATTGTGATAACAGCAGAGCTGTGGCAAATTCAAAGGAGCTTCGAAGTCATCGTCGGGTAAGCACATCGAACGGAAATATCACCTGATCAAGGAGATTGTGCATCGCGGTGATGTGATAGTCACGAAGATCGCATCGGAGCACAACGCTGTTGATCCCTTTACAAAAGCACTCACAATTAAAGTGTTCGAGGGTCACCTAGAGAGCCTGGGTTTGCGAGACATGCCACATCTTGTCTAGGGCAAGTGGGAGATGATACTGGGGTATTCCCTAGTTTATTGTATATTGTACATTAGTCTACCGAGTCATTAGGACAAGTGGGAGATTGTTAGAATTAGTGTCCTAATTCTCCCGGAGTCTCGTTGTTTGTAAAGATACACATTGTTTGATGAATAAAATAATTGTTATTTAATTTTGGCATTTACTCATATCCAATAAACAAAGCTCCTTAGTAATCTTATATGAACTTAAGCATGTATATGTGATATCCAAGTGGATCATGCCTTAAGTTATAGCCTAAATAGGTCTGTGTTTTTTGGCGTAATTAACTTTGCAATCGAGTCTGTAATTTAAAAAGTTTGAGTTAGTTGAGTCGCTCGTGATGAAGCTTCAAAGCATGGAGATGCGGTTCTCAACGAAGAAGAAGACCAAGCATTGGTCGTATCGTGTAGCTACAGGTAAACGATCGTTGGGATTTAACTAAGCGATCGTATAGATTTTTCTATACCATCATGTAGTATTTTCTAAACAATCGTTTAGCTAATGCTAAGCGATAGGGTAAATCGTTTACTCTATCGCGTAGTGTTGGTTACGTGATACCGTAGGCGTTAGAGGTAGACGATATAGTGGGAGCATGCGATGCTCATCGTTTAGTAAAAGGCGCGCGTTAGATGATCGTGTAGTTAGCAAGCTTTATCGCTTAGTTACTACCTATGCAATTGCACGTATGCGATACAAAGGCGCTAGCTAAGCGATCGCTTAGGCGATGGTGCTTCGTGGCATCGTAGTCGTTTAGACGATCGCGGAAGGCGGGCGTTTTGCAGAGCATGCTAAGCAATCATGTACTTCAAGCTTCATCGCTTAGTAAAGGTACGTGATCGTGTAGTAATAGCTAAACGATCGTTTAGCTTTAGGAGCGCTGGTAAGCGATAGAGCAAAACGAACAAGGAGAAAACTCTACGAACATGCGGTTATACAATTAATACAGAAATTACAGCATGAACAACAAATGAACAAGGAGAAAACTCTACGAACATTTGTTGACTCGTCTCCACGCTTCTTGCTCACGAATGCTGGAACACAGCAGCCTCGAACACTCGAACAACACGACCGCAACACTGCACAAACACTTCACGCTCGTCCTCAGCGATTGCCTTGGTCACGAACTCTTCAGCAACACAAACGACCTTCACAAAACCTCGACGGTGCCGAGTTGAATATAACACCACCAATAAGCCTACCTTGGTATTTTCGGTGTGAGAATCCAGAGGGTGGGATCTGTTCAGACTTGGTATGAGGCAAACGAAGGAGAAAACGCCGATCGTCTACACGAATGGGCAAGTGGGAGATGGCGGAGACCTATCTATAGGTCGATGCCCAATCGTTTAGCTAAAGCTAAGCGATCGTCTACCAAAAGCTAAGTGATCGTTTAGTTCATCGTATAGCTCAGTGTCTATCGCCTACAAAACACTATACGATCATTTACTAAAACACACTATTGCTTAGTAAATCCGTATTTACTTGACTAGCGTCGTGAGTTTTCTTTTTGCCAAGAGAAAAAAACTCAAAAATAGCTTTTTCCAAAATTTGTAAAAACTTTTGTAAAACTTACTAAAATTAGGATAACAATATTTCTTTTAACTCACTGTTACCATGAATCACCAATAACCACCCACTCAATTGGTTATTAGAAAAAGAATTAATTATCCAATAATTAATATTATTATAAATATAAATGAGAACCAACTTATCATACTATATTTATAACCTATAGTTTTAATATTTCATCTCATGAAACATATAAATCATAGTTCTTTTTCTATTCCATGGTACTTAATGTAAATCTCATTTACATCAATCCTCCACTAGATGTATCTTATACATCATACCGATTATATCATATATAATCAAAATACCTTCTCAATCAATTTAAACATTTCAAATCAATACCAAGAACTAATCCTCAACTGAATCCATTGAGCTACTAAGGGGACCTTATGAACCTGTAGCTCGAAACTCCAACAGTACGTGAATAACTGACTAAACTCTTTAGTCATGGGATCCACCATCCGTTAATTGTCAGGCACTCCACTAAAGATCGACAGTTGAACTCTCTTACCACAAATATATTATATGTGCATCTTAACCATTCAGAAGTGCGACAACCGTTCACAGATCGCTCATAAGTATAGTTGGGCCAATAACCGTTATGCCCCTGTAAGTTACATCTTTCTCCTTAAGTACCACTGATCCCTCTAATGAACATAAATCATAGTCCTACTATGACTGAGTCTTCTCTTCCAGAGAGAAGCTGTGGCCACTATGTTCAAGCCCCGAAATCAGCCCTTAAGGGAGCAATATCTCTACTTATCCCAGCTTTGGGAAAGGAATGAATTCTATCTTGTGGATTTAGTTCCCAGCTCCCAGATCAGACAAGTCCCCAAAAAGGTAGGCATGTTGAGATGGTAATCTGGCCACTTTCACCCATACTAATCAAAGAACCACCCTCAAAGGCAGGAGTTCCCAAAACACTCAGAATTGAGGTCGTGTCACCTATGGTCGTTTAGGTGAGATGCAAGTCTCTAGTATCAACGACGTTATATACAAAGTCTAGCCATCTCGTGGTCCAGGTCTTAAAACGCATGGCTTCGATCGCATGAATTCCAAGGCATGGTCGTAAGCATTATTTTACTTAAGGTTCTTTTCTTGTTATCTTTTATGCATTATCCTTTTGAAATTCTTCTTGTCTGATTATGTTCCTTTGCAATGCATCTATGATCGTATGTATAATTCACTACATCCGCTAACTAAGCGTCGCAAGGCTCTCCTTACTTTTAATAGCTTCTTCAAAATTTGACAGTCTAAGTTTTATTATGTGCAAACCTTTGCCCAAACATTTGTTACCGCATTCCTGTTGAGTTTGTTTTTAGCTTTCCGACGAGAGCGCTGCCAACCCCTAAGTTTAGGGGTGCAACGATCCGAGAGAATTGCGTTCACTACATTGCGATCATTTCTATAAAAAGAAGAAGAAGAAGAAGAAGAAGAATTTTGAGAATAACAACTCCACTGTCAACGCAATGGGGAAACCCATGTTGATAAAAGTTAAGTTGTGAAAGGCACTCACCCATAGTTGGATGTCCGCATGACACACGTGAGGGTAAGCCAAAACGAAAGTAAGTCACCAGGATCAATGCATAGGCACAACTCCTCTGTCGGGCACAAGCCAAATCAAGCAAGACAAGAGTTGAGTTGAATATGGCACGCAACTGAAGTTGGCTGGCCGCATGACACATGTGGGGGCAAGCCAAAACGAAGAGCGTAACCAGATTCAACGCCGTATACGAATAAGAAATCGTAAAGCTTTGAATTGTTTTGAATGAACGCATTCTCAAAAGCTGAACGCAAAGTTGCGGGGAATGAATAAAAAGTTTTTGACCAAAGGCTTGCCAGATTTAAACTTAGAAAAGATCTTTTTGAAGAAGCGGCCGAAGTGGAGGAGAGCATTGCGGCCATGGTTAAAGGTATGAGTAAATTATGTTCTAAGAGGCTAGTCATCGCAAAGGAAGGCCAGAAGGTGAGTTAAGAATTTCTTGAGTATAACGCATGCTTGAGGACAAGCATGATTCTAAGTTTGAGGGTTTGATGACGGGCAAAAATGCACATCATCTTAGACCTTTTATTTAGAATTATGAGGGTAAGTAAAATATGCGGCGAATATGTTAGGAATTCATGAGAAAATAAGTTTGCATCGATCGGCATCAAGAATCTCAGCTAACCCACTATTATGCGTTATTATGCGTTCAATTGTCTATCTTTGTAGCTAACGCAAGAAGCGGGCGCATACGCAGAAGCCGGGCTATCACAAAGACAACCGCATATGGGGAATCTCTCCATCGCAAAGGCGAATGCATACGTTCGATGCATAGATGTTGCGGCCATCAGCCGCATGCGTCCATCGCATAGAAGTTGCGAGCGTCAAGCAAATGCGATCATCGCATAGAAGTTGCGGCCATCAAGCGAATGTGATCATCGCAAGGACATTACGGCTACATGATGATAACCATAATAGAGGGATGAACGCAAGGTTGGTAGAATGCAACATGAACACATATCTCGGGAGAATCAAAAGATGATGTTGACATTTCACCTACCACACCATTAGCAGCAGAGATTCAGAAAAGGACCATTGCGCCGCAAGTTTCAGATTCAGAGCAGGTCCATTAATGCTGTCGGTGATCAAACTCTATAAATTGAAGTCGCTGAGAAAAATTTCAAATCGTCAAAGTTTCTACCTTCGTGTGGATCCATATGATCCAGACGAAAGCGTGAGAAGAAAACTTGAGAGTTCTTCATCTCCTTCATCCATTCCGAGTGACGATCGGAGCCTTCGCGGAGTTAGAGCTCGAGAGAGTATGCTCCACCGCCCTTCCATGGCACCATCGGCAGTCTTGACACACATCCGCTGGAAGCAAGACATTGCTTACAGCTAGCCTTTCCATTTCTCTTCTTTCATTATTGTATTGTATTACATTGTGGCTTAAGGAATTAATACATTTTGTGATCAATGCATTTCTATATTTCCTTCGATTTCATCTCCATCTTCATTTACTTAGCATCTTTAACTTTCATTGCATCACTTAGTGAGATTGTTAGAGTATCGCATACTTAATCCTGCACCATAGGAATATGAAGCATGTAGCAAACCACCGAGAGGTGCGCGTTGTGTGAAGTGTTGTGAGAAAACCTTATTTACTTAGTGTGAAGCTGTAGCAATGGTTGTCTATAAGCAGACACAATGCTTGTCTATGAGTAAAATCAGCAACAACTAACTGCCTGGGAGGGTAAGTGGTTGGTCGCATTAAACAATGTAAGCAAGTGTTCACTAGAGATAGGAATAATCTTACTTCAGCCAAGTTTATGCGATTACCTTGTCTTATGAGTGCATCATTCATCATTTAGGCATACTTCGAAGAGTAGTCTAAAAACCATATCTAAGACTCGAGAGAGCGGATCGGATCGCATAATCAAGATGAGAAACTTAGAGATAAGCTCCGTTTGCTATTACACAGTGTATGCCCCCTATGGATAGGATATTGCATGCGTCTAGAAGTAGAATCGGTGGTATGTTGTCATCACGCTTATGTGTGAGAGCACGTGAGCAGGTTATGGAGGCTTAGAAATAGGCTTCTTGACACTATCGCATATACATCGCATGCGTCCTAGAATTAGGCACAAGTGTGTGTAGCATGATCGCATAGCTTGCGCTGCTTGGGGTTACCCTAGCGATCAAGCTCAGTGTTGCAGTGAAGACATCCTCACCTTTCATCTATTTTTCCATGCATTTACTACACAATCAACAGTTGTCATGTCTCTACCTTTCATTCATATTCCCACTACTTTGTCTGTTAGTTAAGAGTAGGAGTAGTTTATAGCTTACAACCCCCATCATTCTTTTATTCATCCGCCGCAAACACATCACCGCATACATTTAGCTATAAGTCCCTGAGTTCAACCTCAGATCACTCGAGAAACATGCGTTCGCATTATACTTGGCGCGAGCGCAAGAAAACTTATGACAGGAACGCATGGTCATTGCATTTGAGATCAACGCATATTTTCCTTTCTAACGCATGACCATCGACGCATGAGTATAAACGCATAACCTAAGAAATGCATCGTGCAAATTGCGTTCACCCTAATTTTCATCATCAAGGGTTTCCATGAGCAGCGGAATGATCATTCCAAATTACAATCGTATATGAACTTTACAATTACAATCACATATGGTTATGCGAAATACAGAAATTATAGCATGTTATACAATAGATCAAGGACAAGAATTAACACACCTTTGTAGACTCATCTTTAAGTTTCTTGATCATGAACACTCGATCACAGCAACACGGCAACACACGAACGCTCGTCCAACAAGACCGCTACACTGCACGAACACCGCGCACTCGAACTAAGCAATCGCCAAGGTCACAAACATCGTGAACAGCCTCCACAAAACCTCGACAATCTCGAGTTGAGTATGATACAACCAAGAAGGTTACCTTGGTATTCTCGATGTGAGAATCCAGAGGGTGGGCTCTGTGTGGACTTGGTTTGAAACAGAAAACGGAAGGAACCACAATCGTGTAAACGATTGAGCAAGTGAGAGATGGCACAACCTATCGTATAGGTCGATGCCTAATTGTCTAGCGAAAGATATGTGATCGTTTAGGTCATTGCTTAGCTAAGTGTCTATCGTGTACTAACACTTCACGATCGTTTAGCAAACTCCAAGTTGTCACTTAGTAAATCTTATTTACTTGACAATTTCTCCATGAGTAAATTAACAACTTTACATATATTTTCTCTTTTTCTTACTAAAATTAGGGATTTTTTTTTATCTCACAGTTACCATGAAACCACCAATAACCTCCCACTCAATTGGTTATTAGAGAAAAAGAAATAATTATCCAATAATTAATATTATTATAAATATAAATGATAACTAACTTACCATAATATATTTATAACCTATAGTTTTAATATTTCATCCATGAAACATATAAACCATAGCTCTTTTTATATTCTATGGCACTTAATGTAAATCTCATTTACATTAATCCTCCACTTGATGTATCTCATACACCATACGATTATATCATATATAACCGAATTACCTCTTATCAATTTGAACATTTCAAATCAACACCAAGAACTGATCCTCAACTTAAATCCATTGAGCTATCAAAGGGACCTTATGGACCCGTAGTTCGAAGCTCCAACGGTACATTGAATAACTTACTAACTCTTTAGTCACGGGATCCACCATCCGTTA
The DNA here is from genome assembly GCF_009727055.1 of Benincasa hispida. Classification (NCBI taxonomy): domain Eukaryota; kingdom Viridiplantae; phylum Streptophyta; class Magnoliopsida; order Cucurbitales; family Cucurbitaceae; genus Benincasa; species Benincasa hispida. The sequence continues at coordinate 2,461,890 of NC_052358.1, forward strand.
ACTGCCAGGCACTCCACTAAAAACCGACAAGCTAAACTCTCCTTACCAAGAAATATTATATGTCCATCTTAACCAATCAACGGTGCGACAACCCTTCACAGATCGCTCGTAAGTACAGCTCGACCAATAATCGTTATGCCCCTGTAGTTACATCTAACTTCTTAAGTACCAATGAATCCTCTAACGAACATAAGTCATAGTTCTACTATGATTTAGTCCTCTCTTCCAAAGAGAAGTTGCGACCATTATGTTCAAGCCCCGGAATCAACCCTTAAAGGAGCAATCTCTCTACTTATCCCTGCTTCAAGGAAGGAATGGATTCCATCTTGTGTATTGAGTTCCCAGTTCCCAAATCAGAAAAGTCTCCGAAAAAGTAGGCATGTTGAGTTGGCAATCTGGCCACTCTCACCCATACTAATCAAATGACCGCCTTCAAAAGCAAGAGTTTCCAAAACACTCAAGATTGAGGTCGTGTTACCTATGGTCATTTAGGTGAGATGTAAGTCTCCAATATCAACGGCTTTATATATAGAATCTAGTCATCTCGTGGTCCGATCTTATACAAACTTTTTGTATAGGACACCCTCGCTCGCATGTCTCCACATGAATGGTCAGGATCTACCATCTGTAGTAGTTTATAACACTTGCAAACCTCTACAAAGCGGGTCGTATCCGTAGTGCCACTAGGATCAGGTATCCCACCTTAATCTTTATACTACATACCTATTTAGGTTATCACTTAAGGCATGATCCACTTGTATGTCACATATACATGCTTAAGTTTACATAAGATAATCATGGTGTTTTGTTTATTGGATATGAGTGAATGCTAGAATGAAATAACAATTATTTTATTCATAAAACAATATGTATAATTACAAACAACGAGACTTCGGGAGAATTAGAACACCAATCCCAACATTGGGGACATAGAGTGCAAGACGAAATTCACTCTTACCCGCTTTTAGGGATAGTAAAGAGATTGTTCCCTTAAGTGCTGACTCCGGGTCTTGAACAAAGGGCCCAACTCTCTCATTGGCCCGAGAGGGACTCGGTTTAGTGATTGGATCACAAGCCAATTGTTCATTAGAGGATCAATTGGACTTAAGGGGCAAGATGTAATATCGGGGGTAAAACGGTTTTTGCCTCAACTGTTATTACGAACAACCTGTAAAGAATTAACTTACTAGTCATGGTTATATCGAGTGGACATAATATATCTACAGTGAGAGGTGTGCAACTACTGAGTTTTAGTGGAGTGGCTTGGTAGTTAACAAATTGTAGTTAATTATGTTAAAGAGTTTAGCCGGTTAATCGCGGATCTTGGAGTCCGTGATCTGTAGGTCCATGAGGTTCCCCTACTAGCTCATATCGAACCAAACCTTAAAACAACGTCACCATATCACTGGCAATAGTCTATCAACGATAGAAGTCTATCGCGGATAGAGTTGTCTATATTTGCAATTTTTTTAAATGATGTTATACACTTGGTTATTATTCCTAAAAATGCTATCAAATGCAATTACCCTCCCCAAAATGGATTGTTTCAATAAAAATGCTACCAAATGCAATTACCCTTCTCAAAATGGGTTGTTTCCCTTTCTATTGATGATGTACCTAATCTTCGATTTCATAAAAAATGAAAGATTACATTTTAATTACCATTAAGTTATTTGTATTTTGACTCCTATCTAATAAATCATTAGATGTTTTATTTTTCTTAAAAAAATATTCAATAGTTTGCATCAAATAAATAAAATAAAGTATGATATGTAATTGTTAGGACAAGTTGTGGTAAGCAAACGATTGACGATTGAGTTATTCTAATTTTGTCTCTTATCTTAATTAATTAATTATTAGATAGTTCCTATGTGAAAATATATATACACAGTTAGTATTCATATCAAATAACCAAAAAGAAAGTATGATCACTGATAATTATTGTTGTTGCTCTTTTATTTTTTTATTCAGGAAAAAAAAAAAGATCACTTATAATTAATTATTGTTGTTATTTTTACGTTTTTATTATTATTTATTTTTTTAAAAGGATCTATAATGATTTTGTTTTTTTGTTAAGAAGGTTCTCTGATGATTATTAACCAGGCGTTATTTATTAAATAAATAGATATATATTAATTGGGCCGAATGCGGTAAACCGACCGCTAAAATTTTGAAAAAATACCAAATATTATATGTTCGACCCACTATCTATTTGTAATAAACTCTTGGCGAGTGGCTCATAGAAAAAATTATAAATAAATTTATGTTTACCTGGCACAAATATTTAAATTATTAAATAAATTTATGTTTTGTGTTCTACCATCTCAAACTAAAACGATTTTTTTTTTTTCGGAGAAAATCAGAATAAAGAGTTAGGTCGTTTGGATTGACTTAAAAAAAATGTTTTTCAAAATATTTATTTTTATTTAAATACTTTTGACAAAAATTGTTGAAACTAGACTCCAAAAACTATTTTGAGTGGTTGTCAAACATTTTAATTTTTTTCGAAATGATTTATTTTCTAAATAAAACACTTGAAAATTCATTTCAATCACACCCTTAATTATCATATCATTTTTACCTTTAGTACATGATAAAAATTATAGTACATACATACATCCATCCATACATACATGCATGCATACATACATACATGTTTTGTATTCTATATATGTATTTATATATGTATTTAGGTTTAAATCCCATTTTAGTCCATGAATTGAATCTTATTCTATTTTGGTCCTTAAACTTTTAAAAACATTCGTTATAATCCGTAAACTTTTAAAAAAAAATTATTTAATCCATGCTTTTAAAATTATGTTAACTCTTCAACGGAAATGTGAAGGAGCTTGTACTTTTCAATGACTAGGTTTTAGATGTATTGAACAAGATGAAGATGAAGTATAATACTAACAACAAACATGCCAGAATACTGAACGACCAAAAGAAAGTAAAAATGTATTTTAAATTCTCCCGTTTTGCCACCTTATTCAAAATTGAAACTCTATAATTTTTAGCATAACTTATTTGGTAGCTTAGTCATCCACAATACAAGTCACCTTGTTATTTTGTTAAGAGTTAACGAAATCGTAATATATCATAGACCAAAATAAGCATTTTTTAAAAGTTTGAGCATTAGAACGAACATTTTATAAAGTATATGAACCAAAATAAAATAATATTCAAAGTTTAGATTTTAAAGACTAAAACGAACATTTTTAAAAGTTTAGGAACCGAAGTGGAACATCATTCAAAGTCCAAGGACGAGAAGAAGATTTAAACCATATATTTACAAGTTACAACCAAAATTTTATATGCTTACAAAATATATAAATGTTTCATATCCTCTCACCCATAACTGTTTTTGGGAAAAATACATTTTTGGTTCCTAGGTTTTGGGTCTAGTTTATATTTAGTCTCTATGTTTCAAAATGTTACACATTTACTCATTAAGTTTTGAATTTTGTTTCAATTTAGTCCCTAAGTTTCAAAATGTTACGATTTTACCATTGATATTTGAGTTTTACTTCGATTTGGTCCATATGTTTTATTTAGACTTTTAACCTCAATTATTCACTAAATATTCGTTTTCCGTCTTTAATATTAATTTATGCTAATAAATTAAAGATCATTAAAGAATTGTAATTGATTAAGTTTTGCTTTTTTTTTTATCATTTTTTAAATTAAATTAGAACTTTCAACTCATAACTAATTTCAGTTAATTAATAGAAATTGAGGTAAGTGAGTATTTAATGAATAATTAAGGTTAAAAATGTAAAATCTTGAAATTTAGGGACCAAACAAAACAAAACTCAAATCTCAAGAGTAAAATCATAACAATTTAAAATTTAGGGATTAAGTTGAAACAAAACTAAAAACTTAAAGATTAAATATATAACATTTGAAAACTTAGAGACCAAATAAAAACTACATCCAAGATGTAGGGTTTAAAAAAATATTTTTCCCATGGTTTTTCTATATTTTAGGATCTTTGTTTACACAATCCTTTGGATGGGCTGGTAACTTATTTTATGAGACTGGGCCAATTCATGGTCACAGGCCCACCAAAATAATTTTGCAAACCTAACCAATTCTCCCTCACTTTTTCCTCTAACGCAACAAATATTGGGTATATAAAACCTTCAAAATATATAATCGGACTTTAATTTATCATAGTATTGCTAATGCGTGAATGAATTGAAGTACGACAGACTGAATAAAGTTTGTAATTAAATAATAATAATAAATAAATAAACCAAAGAACTTCAATTAATGTTTTACATTAGTTATGCAATATTTAAATTTGACACTTGTAATAAATGTACTATGCTTCAAATAATTAAAATGTGTTTAGGTTGATTGAGTCCAATGGTGCAATCTCATGTCATCAAGTAGATTTTTCAATTCATCTTTTTTAGTTTTTTTTTTCATATTTAAAGGTGGTGTATCTTGTCGTGAAAGATCGTAAGTTGTATGCTCTAAACTATTAGTTGTCATCCCGAGTTACTTATTGTGGTGCTTGGTTTAGGGGGACATTTTCATCCTATCTTTTTATTGAAACTTTTACTTTATTTGAAGGCGTTCGTCTTGCGAATATGATGAACTACTATTGAATTGAGGTTCATTTAATTGCCTCCATTTGGTTCAAATAGTGAATTAGGATGTCAAGTATTTTTATGAACAAGATCTTATATCGATTTTATGACATTTGGTAGTTTTATTAGAAGTTCGAAAACATTTCTTTCAGTCACATTTCTCGTGATGCTAATATCTCTATACATACTTTATTTCATATCTATCCCATATCGATATTTCTAGACAATCTGATCATGTTCAAGTTGAATTATTGAGTAACTAACTATTCACTTTAAAAAAATGTTTGTAATTAAAGACATGAAAACATGGAAAACAAAATTAATTTGTAGTTTTTTTTTTCAAACGAAAACATATTTCAAAGATCATAAATCAAATTTCGAACCTAAAAGTTAATAATAATTGTTAAAACCAACATAAGTAAAGTTCAACATTTGTATTAATTTATACTATCAATCTGAGGCATGAGATTCGATCTCGTATCGGAATATCGTATAATAATAGTAGTCAATAATGGGTTTGTTTTCCAATTTGATCGTGGCATTGGAAGGTTTGATTACCAACCAAATGTCTTCCATTATTTTCCACCAAACGTCGCCGTTGCTTCAACTCGAAACTAGCTTACTTTACGCCCACCCAGTTTGAATTTGGCCCCTCTTATTAGTTTATGTTTAAAACTTTAAATATTAATTTCAACAAATATTATCTTAAAATGATAATAATAATAATATTCCAACAATATGGATCGTTTTACCTTAAATTGTATTTGTCTTCAGAATAGCGTGTTTGAATGTTTTTTTCTCAACTCCACGTCATTTATGGTTGACTTCGAAGTTACGACCTCGGGCTACATTTAATGCATTTAAAATCGCATTAAACAGTAGCGGGAGAATTTTGTAATTTTGAAATTTCTATACCTTGTTTCTCCCTACTAAGTACTAATGGTACTTTGAAAATTTTAATTCTGTAAAATTATACAATGATTTTGATCAATTAAGACTTTTGATGTCAAATTTTAGATAGAGAAAACGCATCTAACATTCACATGATACCAACAGTAAATTTGGTTTGAAGAAGAGAAAACGTGATCGGCAAAATAGAAAACCTACATATTGATTTGGTGTTTGTCGTGAATGAATCAAATTCCTCGCAAAAGCACATGAATGTCGTGCGATTTGAAATTCATTTTGAAGAACAATGAAATTTAGAGAAGCATACATGTTGGATAAACATAAGAAACTTAAGCATGCTTTCTACTGATAAATTGAAGAAGAGAAACTTACCCTTTGACGGATTCTTTCTTTACGAAATTTCTTTTGGAGTTTCACGAATACAGGGACTCTTCTTTTCTTTCTTTTCTTTTTCTTTTTTTTTTTTCACGAACAGTAAAGAACTTGAACAAGCAATTCATCTCTCGGGCCAATGAATAAGTGAGGTCTCATTGTTCAAGACCCGGAACCAACTATTAAAGGAGCAATTTATCTACTTTCCCTGGCAACAGGAATGAGTAAATTTCATCTTGTGTAACCGTGCTTCCAGCTCACTAGTCGGACAAATCTCAAAATGGTAGGCTTATTGAGTCGGCTAAACTGGTCATTTTTGCCCATACAGATCAAGGAATTGTCCTCACAAACAGAAGTTCACAATTCACTCACGATTAAGGTCAGGTCATCTATGATCATCCTAGTGAAATGTTAGTTTCTTCAAGTAATGGTATTATAAAGAGAAACCAATCATTTCGTGATCTGGTCTGTATAAACTCTTTATACATGATACTCTCATTCACATGTCTCGACATGAACAATATGGATCATATTGTTTGTAATACTTACAGCTCATGTAACATTTATAGAGTAGACCATATCCATAGTGTCACAAAGATAAGACACCAAACTTTATCCAGATAGTGCAAACCTTTTAGGTCACTACTCGAACATGATTCACTTGTATATCTACCATATACTATTCAAGTTACATTAAACAATTGGATCTTAGTTTATTGAATTTAATTAATGCAATTAAATTTCAAATAAAATACTGCTTATTTGATTAAATGAATAAATTGTATTTACAAATTACAAACTATAAGATTCACAAGATTTAGGATACTAAATCCAACACACTTAGAAGTCAGAGAGAGTTTGAGAATAGGACTCATGTTACCTCATATGAAGTTATAATAATTCATTCATAGCAAAAGTTGACCTAGTGTTATTCTCTAGGGTTTCTAAGTCGCCTTAGGATATTGGGTCGAGGGATGTGTCCAGTTTCGTGTTTGGCTAAGGTCGATCTCATCCTTGGCCAAGGCCGAGCGTTTTCCTTAAGCTATATCTTAGACCTAAAATGGTACTTTGGATTGGGGTATGCATGAAACACGCCCGTTAGGCATTCAGCAAGGTCAAGGCCGTTGGCTTGGGCCAAACACAAAACCATCCCTTTATTTTGATATGTAGTTGACACTTTCAATTCGTGTCACGCTTTTTCTTGACTTTATCATATTCAAATTTCAATTATACTATCATTCTAAAACCATCCTTAAGAAAGACTATTCATTTTAATAATAGCAGGATTGACGATGTTTTCTGGCCATTTTTTCTTCGACCAATAGCTCATAAGCTTAAATATCAAATTTACCGAGTTTCAAATTTTTTATAAATAGTTTCGACACATATCAGCAACATTCAGATGTGTTTAAACATGATTTTTATGCACTAGTGCGCAAGGGGCGGAGGGAAAAAGGGAGGCGGCCCATAAACCCTTCTAAAAAAAGTCAATATTTATTGTTTTTTTTTTCTTTTTTATTTTATATGTATCTTAATCCGAACACATGATTGTCGATAACATTTCTTGATACACCCAACAGAAGGCCTGGTTGGTTGGCCATTCAAATTGTGTTTTATGTTTTTTTATTCATGTAAATAATTATTTGACAGACAATTTGTATTCCATTTATGAAAATTGTTTTTGATATGTGATTGTATATTTTGAACAATGTTTTTGTATTTTCATTTAATTCTAATTTAGAATGCATAATTATATTTAATAAATGACAAATAGTTAGAAATGCACTATGTTAATTTATAAACAAAAAATAATAATTTAAATCAAATATGTATTATGTAATATATTATAAATTATACAATATTATAATATAACTATACGATTTTTTTTTTAACATGAGACACATTCATAAATAAATCAACACTAGTTTATTGTTAATTAATATTTAGTTTGATAACTTCAACTAGTTTTACAATTTACAAATATGGTATCAAACACATTTTAAACAATTATTAAAATTACAATTCAATTTCAAGAACTGCTACCAAACACTAACACACGTCTGAAAACATAAAATAAAACTTTGTTTTTATTTAATTCTTTTTCTTTTAAGTTTATTTGACAAACAAGTCCTTGGGTCATAACCTTTTTTTCTTTAACACGGTGCTCTTTAAATATTACAAAAAATGTAAAGAAAAAAGTATTTTATAATTTTTTTTTTTAAAAAAATATTTTTAGATTGTGTAAAAATCCAAATACTAAAAAAAATTAATGTAGAGAAATATGATGAAACAAGCACAGTTTTTAAAAATAAGAAATAAAAATTAAGATAGATTATCAAAATGGTCATCTCCTTGGCTAGCCCTGATTTTGTTTCTCGAATATATTTATTAATGTTTGTCTCACAGTATGTAACTAATTACATTTTTAAAATACTAGGAACAAATTTTACACAATTTTTGTTATGGCCGTTTGTTTTTAGTACAACACATGAGGACCGTTTGTTTTTTTTTTTGGAAAGGTAGATAACTGAAATCTTAAATATTCGCAATTATATGTATTATAAATTATAGACGTCCGTCATCTTTAGATTACCATGTTTATTTTATATGAATATTTTTGCAGATATCTGAGAATATTTTGATAACTGTATTTGTTTCATATGATTTCTATTCGGAAATGTCTTAAATTTACATAATGTTTCAAGAATGTATTTACTCTATTTATTACTTTATAATCAATTTGATATAATTTGAACTTATATAACATATTTGTTTTTATCCATTTGAATTTCTTTTAAAACTAATACAATTTACATTATTTTTATATGTTATTTTTTTAAACAAAATTTAAGATTTTTATAAAATAAATATTAATTTAGATTTAAATTCGAATATATTGCTAAAACATAATAGAATTATGATATAAATTCAAATATATTTTAGATTTACATAATGTTTCAAGAATGTATTTACAACTATTTATTACTTTATAATCAATTTAATATAATTTGAACTTATATAACATATTTGTTTTTATCAATTTGAACTTCTTTTAAAACTAATACAATTTATATTATTTTTATATGTTATTTTTCTCAACAAAATTTAAGATTTTTATAAAATAAATATTAATTTAGATTTAAATTCGAATATATTGCTAAAACATAATAGAATTATGATATAACTAAAAATATAGGATATACATGGTTGACAATATTTATTTTAATTATATAATGCAAATGAAGACTAATATATATATATATATATGTAAAATAAAATGGAATGACAAAAAAGTAAAATGTAGATACTCTCAACTCGGGAATCTGGAAAACTCATGTTTCAATTCATATGCCCTCCGTCCTAACATCCTAGAGTACCCGAGAATCTTCAGATATCGGATATCTCATGATACCACAAAACAAACATGATAATCTATATGTCCATTCCATGGGAATCTAGGATGTCTGCAAAAATACTTGAGCAATGCTTTACCAATTAAATCATCGAATTGTTTGTTAGGATTTATTCGGTATTTGAACTTTCAAGTGTCTAATATATTCTTAGACGTCTAACTTTGTCTAAAATAGATTTCTAAAATGTCAATCTTGCATTGAATAGGAATAAGTCATTGAATAATTTTTAATTTTTAATTTTTTTTAATGCAACGAGTGTGAGATAGGAGATTGAACTTCTTATTTTTAGAGATAAGGTGCATGTCAATACCATTTAGTCAAGTACAATTTAACTAGATTTTCTTTAAATGAATGAATATTCGATATAAATTTGAATGGCACATCTAATAAAAACAAGCATGAAAGGCCCACATGTTAACACTTTAATAAGGCGACTGTAAAGATTGGAGAATGTGCGGGAAATGGGAATTGAAGCATATGCTTTTTTTTATTATTATGACCGACCATCGAAAGTAAAATTTGAAATGATTGAGCGTTGGGTTTTGCCAAAGTAGACTGCGTAACATATTCGGCAGCAGAAACAAACTTTTTAGACCATTTGGATGGTTTATATTATTTTATGGAATATGAATTGAATTTTATGTATCTTAAGATAATTAATGTTTATATTTAAATTTACACAATAATTAATATCAAAGAGTTAAATAAATGTATTTGATTTACTAATTTTATAATAAATAATCATCTAATCAAATCAAATGTAAGAGAACAAGTAATGTAATGTAGTCATGATTAAATTTAATTATTTGTTATATTGATTAATTATTTAATCACTTAAAATATCATAAATATTTTTATATTAAACATTATTTAAATTATTCTATTTATTTAATAAGAATAATTAAATAGATATTAATTAATAAGAATATTAGTAATTAATAATAAAATTTTATATTAAATAGTTAAAATAACATAAAATATCAATGATAATAGTATTAATTGAAATTTATTAACTCTAAATAATATATTTATATTTATTAATTAATTAAATTCAATAGTAATAATTAGTTGATGTATTTTATTAATTAATTATACTTTATTCATCTCCCAAGTATAAAAATATGTTGGGTGAAAATTCAAGTTTAAGGAAAAAAAACTTTTGGTTGAGAATCTCACGTTGATTAGTTTTTTAAGAGTCCTTCTTATACTCCCTTTGGATTTGGGCCCCAAGGGATACCCATATTTTAGATGTATGGGAACGGTGGATATCCCATACGCACGCCGTCGTTCAGTCGGGCGAGGCACGCATTTGATTATTTTGTTTAAAATCCTTCAACAAAACCAACATGCTTCGCGTAAGTCTTGAAGGTCCCATGTTTATGACAATTGTCATTCGCAACAGAAACAATTTTAAGATGTTTCATCTATCGATTCTGTCATGGCTCTTTCGAGTCAAAACGATATTAATTTATTAATTAATTAGACTTTATGCATCTCCCAAGTATAAAAATCTCATGAACATGGAGGGTATTAAAAAATTCATATCAAATGGGTTTTAAAGTTCCATGAATGTATATTGAGTTTTAAAAGGTGAAATCTTGTGTGATACAGACTTAAAGATTAATTTCTTCTTCGACATAATAAGATTCTAAAAATTAAAAAAAGAAGAAGAACAACGAAAACTATATTTTAGTTAATATACTTTCAGTTTTAACTATGTATTTTTTATAATTTTAGAACAAGAGAATATTAGTGTTCTCTTAAAAAAATAATAAAGAAAACAAATGGTGTCGAAGTCCTAAAATTAAATAATAATAGTAATAAAAAAACGAGTTTAGTTAATATACTTTTAGTTTTAACTTTTTTTTTTTTTTTTTTTTTTTTTTTTGTAATTTTGAGAACAAAATATATTGTTTTGTAGATCAAGAAAATATATGGTTGAAATGGTACATTTTTAGGTCTTGTTTTATAATATTTTTTTTTCTTGAAAATCAAATCTATTTCCTCACGATTTCTTACCATGATTTCAGAAATACAATAAATGATTTCTTAGTCAAATTTTAGAAATAAAATAAAATTTTTAATTTTTTTTTTTTAATTTTCAAATTTTGGTTTAGTTTTTTAAAATCATTGGTAAAAGTATTAAGAAATGAATAAATTTGGAGGTGGAAGTAATGTCTATAAACTTAATTTTAAAAAACAAAAACTTAAAAACTAAATTGTTACCAAACTTGTTTAGTCTTTTAAGTTTTGAGTTTGATTTCGATTTAGTTATCATATTTCAAATTTCTACACTTTTTGATCCTTGAGTTGTTTCAATTTGTTTCAATTTTGTATTTTAATTTCAAGATTCATATTTTTAACCTTGATTTTTCATTAAATACTAATTTTCGTTTTTAAAGTTAATATTTATTGATAATTTTAAAGTAATTATGAAGTAAAAATTAATTTTAATAGTGATGGAAAAATAGTAAAACTTGTTTAATTATCTATTAATTAATTATTTAAAATCAATTGATAGATATTAACATTGAAGATTAAAAATAGGGTATTTAGTGAAAAATCAATGTTAATCAAATTCAAACTTTCAGAGTAAAATTGCACCAATTTGAAATTTAAGCATTTTAAAACCCAAATTCTAGGGATAATAAAGGTAATTTTCTCTAAATTTTAAATATATGAGCTATTTTTCTAATCAAAATTAGTTATTATTAAAAAAACAAAAGACTTGCAAAGACTAATTCTAAGTTTTTTTTTTTTTTTTAACTGAACTAATTTTAAAATTTATTAAAATTATAGTTACAATGATATAGAAAATGTATGATTAGATCTTAAAATTTATTGACAATAAGAAAAATATCTCGAGTATTCTATCTCATCCAACCTCATATCTAACATTTTTTTTTTTAAAAAAAAAAAACTTTAATATTTATTTACATATTCAAATACAAATCATAATTTAACAAAAGTAAGACAAATGATGGTATGGTAGAAAGTTCTGAATCTCGATCTTTTTTTTAATTGCTTTTTTAGACAAGACAAATAAGGATAATAACTACATACACATAATTGTCGATTTTTCTTTTTCTAAATAATATTTCTCTGTGTCGATTTAATAATCAATCTCACTATATCTTTGAAAATGCTTTTTAAACAGAAGCAACTTTTCTACAAGGATTTCAAGACAATTAATTATTTAAAATGTATTTGGTATATATATTTTAAAAAAAAAATTATTTGTTTACTGAATGAATGCTTTTATACGTTCTTTTTTTTTTGTTTTTTTAATTTGAAAAAAAATCACTTTAAAAAACTTGAATGAATTTATAAGCTCTTAGAAGTAGGTTTAAATTTGTTCTTAATTTATTAATATGTTGTAAAATTAAGAGCAAAACAAGATACAATAGAAATACAAGATATCAGTCATTTATAATATTAAAATAATAAATAAAGCAAAATAACCAAAAATATGAAATTATTTTCTTTAATTCTCACCAATATGCGTACATTTTCAAGATCCACCAAATGCCACTATTTATAGACAATTTGACAAGTAAGAAGTGAAATTATTTGAACGCTAAGAATGTATGATTAAAAGACGCATGAACAACATATAAAATGACACATAGGGTGATTGAAGAATGACAAATTATCTTTTTATGACACCAAGCATTAAGCATCTATTTTGTAACATATATAAGAAAGCTAATAATCTAAAATCATTCAATAAACTATCTTCAACCCACTTTAATTTATTAAAAGACGTAAGATTTGAACTACTAACCTTTTAATTAAGGATACATGATTTATGTCAATCAAACTATATTCACGTTGGTTTGATCCAAATGGTAATGTTATGTTTTATTTGGCTTTAAATTTGTTCTTTTATATAAGGAAAAGATATAAAAATATATGTTCTAATTTTTTAAAATGTACGGATAAATAGAAACAAATGTATAGTTTTGTGTTTTTTTTTTTTTTCTAACAACTAATAAAAAGCTAAATTACTTAAAACAGTTTAATTAATTAGGATATATGTTATCGATAAAAAGATATTCTGTAAATAATACTACACTTTCATTTAAAAAAACATTAAATCACCAGCAACTAGTGTGACCGAAGTGCCACTTTAACTAATTTTTGAGAAAACCCATAAACTATGCAAGTGAAAGTGGATAACGTAGCCATATTTGAGCATGATTCTCGAATAAAAATAACTTTTATTATTATTAAAATTATTATTCTCATATCATGAATTTTTTATTTAAAAGTGTAAAATTTAAAATTAAATTAATTTTAAGTGATTAAAATATGATTGAAGTAATTGAGAAAAGTGACTTTAAAAATTTCAAAATGATTCACAAATATGACTATAGGACGTGTCTCAAGTGAATACTATTGTTACAATAATTTGATGATTGTCTCTAATATTAAAATATTTCCTCAACGATATTAACTCCAATAAAAACAAATGTTTAAATACTACTTTAATTCCTGTGTTTTGGCTCATTTTCGTAATCCTATCTTCAAATATTTATTATGGTTTTTACACTTCCAACTTTTGTTCATTTTGATCTTCGTATTTTTTAAAAGTAATTTTTATCTCCTATTTTCATTTTAAAAAAATCAAAACGATCACTTTTTCAAAAGCTCAGTAACAAAAAAAAAAAGAGCTAAAAATTAAATGTATTAGACCAAAATTAACCAAAATTGTAAGTATAAAAATTAAAATTAACCTTTAAAAATTACTGGACGAAAGTAAAAAGTATAAAAATAAAAATGTCGATGTAAGGTTGTTGATTTGTCAATCAATTTCTTTTTCACCCACTCTACTAGAGTTTAACTGACCTCTATTTCTCTAGTTTCTTAGAAAGAGGATGAATAAATAAAGATTAAAAAAAAAAACAATTCTTAATCAAGACTTAGCAATTAAGAAACAACGACTTGGACCTACTCCTTAAAGAACGCACCTCACCCAAGCATTCTACTTTTTTTCCCTTTAAGAAAAAATAGAAAATAAAAAATAAATTATCATTCTTGTTCCTCGTTTGGTGGGTGAAGGCAACTCGAGAATGTCTTGATTGTCTTCTCTTCTCTCGGATATATTACAATTATAGTTTCTTTTTTTTTTTTTTTTTTTTTTTTTTTTTTTTTTTTTAACGATAGTTAAATATAATTTGTATTTTAAAAATTTTTGATAAATGGTCAAAACAAAATGAAGTTTTAGAAAAATAGTTAAACAAATTTTTCTGGGTGAAAATAGATAGATGACTGATTCTAATACTATTTAAAATTTAATAATGGTAAAAAGTATTCTTACTATCAAATCCCTGAAATTATGGTGTATTTCAAAGAAAAAGTCTAACAACTTAAAATAAGATCCAATAAACTCAACCACCCAAAATCTCATAAATTTGATATTTGAATAAATAATTTTTTTTAAAAAAAACTATTTCAATCAAATAGCACATCAAAACTAACTTTAGTTATAAAAAATAATAGCATAAAAATTACTTAGAACTACAAGGATCTGTAAAACATAATATTGATTTGTTGCTTTTGATCAAGTAATAATTCAAAATTTAGACATGAAATCAAATACATGGTATTCAAAATAAATGAAGTCTAATGAGCCCCACAAATACCTTCTACTCACAAACAATTTAAATTTTGTCATATGTTGCCACACGTACTAAAAGCAACTCAAATCTTTATTGATCAGTACCATCTATAACCTTTTCATATTTTGTCACACTCCTGGTACTAAAGGTAACTTAAACCTCACACACATACCTTGTAATAACTAAAGTATTCATAATATATACTATGTATTAAAAGACCATCAACTAAATCTCACGGTGCTACATATTAGATCCACCTCAACCAAATCCACCCCTACAACCTCTCTTGTCTACCCTACTACAACTCTTCCTTAGAAATATCAATTCTTTTCAAATCTCCAATTCATCTTTCATTCCAATCGTCATAGATTTAAAAATTTCTCAAATTAGTATGCAAAAATAGTCTGAACCAATTTGTAGGCCTAATAAAAAATACAATACATACCTTAATTTTGAATACATTTTGAGAATGTCAATCCAGTGACCAAATGATCAATCAATGCTACTTCCATATAACCAATCTTAAAAAGTTATTTTTAGAAGGATAAAAAAACGATACAGATAATTTGGAGAATAGAATATGTCAATGTCACTTTATAAAAATAAAAGCTCCAAAAAAAAAACAAAAATAACCCAGAAGTTTTGATTTGTGTTTAAATCAACCCTAATATTTAAAAATAAAAAATTAAGTAACTAAATCCCAACATAATCTACTTAACAAATTTAAAAAGAAAATTTACCTAAATTTGTGGGGAGATATTCACCCTCTTTATTTCAAGCTAGTGTGAGATTGAAGGGTAAAATAGAACAATTAAGTATAGGATAGGACCATCTACACAAGGGTCATAAATCTGAAATTTTAAAAATTGGTCATTTATCCAAATGAGGGTCTCGTTTGGCCATTATGCACAATTTCTTAATTTTTAATGCCATCTTTAGCAATGATTTTGTTGGTAGTTTTCAATTGATTAAATTGATGTATTTTTCTAATGATTTTCATATTTATTAAATAAAATACTTGAATTTTTAATCGAATTTTAAAATAAAAACAAGTTTTTATTTTTTATTTTTTAGTTTGAAAATTTTGGTTTTATTTTTTTAAATATTGGTGAAAAGTAGATAGCATAATAAAGAAATTTATGGGTAGAAGTAATGTTTATAAGTTTAATTTTAAAAACCAAAAAGTGAAGGTCTCATTTGTTATTTATTTATTTTGTATGAATGAAAATTACGTTTATAATCACTCCCTCTACTTCTAAATTTCTTATTTGATATATATATAAACATTGTAAAAATCAAAGTAAATTTTGAAAACTAAAAAGTAGTTTTTTATTTTTAGAATTTAGTTAATAATTCAACTCTTATACTCAAAGAAAATTTTGATTTATTATCTATTGTCTAGACTATTTACATAGAACATCAAAAGTATAAGAATAGTCTCTAGTTTGATATTGTACTCCACAAGGCCCTTGTAGAGAAAAAGCTTGATCCTAGCTGATAGAAGATGTTCAACTCTGCACAAAATAGGAATTGGCACGCTTTTTGAAAGAGCATATAAAAAATTTAGAGAAAATAAACTTAATTTTCAAAAATGAAATGATTTCCAAATCGAATCAAAATATTTACTAAATGAGGTCTAAATATTTTTATTTTATATTTCATAAATCTTTAAAATTCAAGGAAGTCTAGCAGATGGATCATTGAGCTTTAATTTTGGACCTAANTATATATATATATCAATAATTCACAAACTTAATGTAAAATTGTAATGTCAAAGTTTTAAAAGACACAATAATACTTTTTAATTTATTAGATATAAATTTAAAAGCTCATAAATTTATTAGATACAAACTTAAAAAAAAGTAATCAAAATTTAGAATTTAACTTCTCATTTATTTACTGCCACGAATTATACAATTTCGAGCTCCATAAGAAAGGAAAAACAACAATTTTCATTAGTTCCTCCCGAACTTTACAATTATCGAATTTTGTTGCTAAAACACTGCAATTTGACATATGAATTGCGGATTTTTTGTATTTTTGTTTTTGTTTTTAGTAGTAAGGTCTTGAATATACTGTTGGAATGTCAATATTTATGTTTGAATGAGTCTTTGTGGATTTATTATTATTATTATTTTTTTTATATACTTTTCCCGGGGAGAATTGGTCTTCTTGCTCTCCCCCCTCTACATTTTTGGAAAAACTGAATATATTGTATTTTAGACAAAGTTTCTAGATATCAAATAATTATTTATAATTTTAAATGTAAAGTGTCATGTCAACTGTGGAAAAGGAAAATAAGAATGTTATATTTATAGCAAACTCAAAAAAATTGAAAACTAGTCAAAATCAATCCTATTTTAATGGATAAAGATCAGTCAACATTCAAATGTGAATTGTTAAATTTTCTATCCAGCTAGAGTAATTGAAATAAGAAAAAAGAGAAGAGAACACGAGACAAGACTAACATTGAAAACCACGCCTATACCAAGTCAAATCAATTAGGAAAAAAATAAATAAACAAAGTGAATCTAAATTTAATTTGCCTCGTTTCAATAAATAATAAATTAGTAGTAGATAGTAGTTTTGAGATTTATTGAGAGTAAGAGAAACCTAAATTTAAATATTTGAAAGTATTTTCTTTAAAAAAAAAAAAGAAATGTTATTTTAACTTAAAATAATAAAAAGATGAAGAAAATATTCAAAGAAGTGAAACCCTATGCCTTAGAGCGATTCACATTCACATTCCCACGCCCACGAGGGACCATGGAATTTGATGCCGATGATGGTAGTTAATCTCAAAGCCACCATCCGTACATAAAAGATACACCAATAATTAAACATAGCTATTTATCCCGCAGAATCGAGGGCTCGTAAAAATCCGTTCCATGTGAGAAATTTTTGATTGGACGGAAGATAAAAGGGAACCAGAAATAATTTTTTTTCTTATTGACTAAATGGAGACAGAGATGGAGACGGAAATTATATTCTTCATCTGCGTCCCGCCCGGATGAATATAATATATATTTATATTTATATAATAATAATAAGTATTATTGTTATTGTTATTATTATTATTACTACCTAATATTTTGTTTACATAAATAGAATATGNATAATAATTATTATTATTATTATTATTACAAACTGTTATTCTATTTACACAAAAAGAATATGAGTTTATAATAATAATAATTATAATTATTTTATTTATATACAATTTTTAAAAAATCATGGTATAAAAAATTAATCATCTTCTAATTTTTATTTTAACATTTTCGTACTTCAATATATTTTTGTGTTGTTTTAACATTTAAGATTTTTTCCCTTGAGACCATAAATGTTGTAGTATTTGAAATGAAAGGCTAGACTATGATATTATAATATTTAAATTTTAACATTTAAAAATTATAGGATTAAATTATATTTTTTTTCACATATAGCAGTATTACAAATTTTATAGTATTTTCTTTGAATAACAAATGTATTGACATAATTTATTTGGTTGAGAATAAAGTTAAGCATTGCTAAAAATGAATATATTAAAAAAATGAATGGATTTTTTTTTCCCCGCGAGTTGCAAATTCCCCCTAAGGAATTTGTGAGGACGGAGAATGAAATAAGGGGACAGGTCCCCGTCCCCGTCCTAGGACATCTCTAAATACACCTAAAAATAACTAATGAGAATTTGAACCTAGTCAAATGGATGACTTAAATTTAGGTAGAAATTAAAATAAAACATGACATACTTTTAGTATTATTATTTAACTTTTCTTAAACAATTTGTTTACATCATATTCTCGCGAAATTATCAAAATGAAACTTTGCGAATGTGGATTAGCCTTTATTATTGTCTCGTTCTTCTCCCTCTATCGACATCCTATTTCTTTGCTCTATTGGTCTCTTTTCCCTCATGCAATCTTATCTCATCTCTTTCTATTGCATTTGACATTTTCACTACTGATAGCATGTTAGCTCGCTAGTAGTACTGATAGAATAGATTAGGGACTGATTAAAGACATATTTTGCTACTATGACCAACAAGGACACCTCTGTAGCGTTTTGATGCTTAACTTTGAGTGGAGAAAGGGAAAATGGAGAATGGTCGGTGCGAATGAAGGAAGAAAAACCGAGAAGAATAAGAGGAGTAGGGGAAAAGAAAATTAATAGTAAGTTTGTTAGTTTTGGCTAATGATAATGTGCATGAGGATAAAATTCTGAAGACTCAAAAAACGAGGCAGATATCATTTTGGAAGTTTAGATTAGTTATATTGTATAATTATTTTTCAATTTCCATAGTCTTAATTTGGTAAAATACGTAGTTAACATATATTACCTTTTATGATATTCGAGATTTAATTTTTATTTTCATGGTTATGTAATTAAAAAAAAACTTTGCGATTTTCAAAATAATGTAGTTTATGAAACAATACTTCCGCCCCCCCTTTTTCCTTTCTTGATATTGTAATTAATTTTCACTAATTATGGGCAACTTACATCTTCCGATAATTTATTTATCAATAATAAAAAAATGGATAGGCAAACTTTAAAATCACAAATTTCATCTCTACAGAGAAATTTCTTCAATTTTATATAAAACAATTATTAGTATTTCTAATTTCTCGTTGTCACTTTACAACAAAGGTTGGTAGTGACGAAAAACAAACCAAACAAATTCAAAAATACATTTTAAAATGGCCACCCTCCCCGAGGACATACTAAGAACATTTTAGTAAAGTATTTCAAAGATAAATTAAGCAACTCTCATTTAGTGATCATTTTATTTTTAATTGTATACGTTGTCTTCTCTTGATTTATCTACTATAAATTTGTTATTATTAAAGAAACATTTAAATTTACGGTCAAATAAAAAAAAAAAAAACTAGTGTTTAAAAACAATTTTTTTATTTGAAAAACTTGACTTGGATTCTGAAAATGTTATTAAAAATTAAGTAACAGAACAAATAAATTCAGAGGTAAGATCAATAGAAGAGTTTAAAAATTTTAGTTGACCGATTAATTTGCCAAAAAGAAGTTAATGGGACAGTTACAAATAAAGCAATCATACCCAAAATATTAGCAGATATAATACAATGTAAAAAAATTTGCTGATATAGAAAAAAGTTATCTCCAGCATTTGGAATCTATCAATGACTATATTACTAAAACATTTAGAGGGCGTTTGGGCAAGGACTATGCTAAGACTATGGTAACCACCTTTTTTTATAGTACATATTATTTTAATCACTAATTAACTACATTCAACACTATATCAAAATTTCAATTTGCTACCGTATTTATTATTTACTACAATTTTTACTATTTCAAAATCACACACACACACACACACATATATATATTTATTATTTGTTACCATGTTTGCTATTGTTTTCTCAAACTAAAATAGTTTACACCTCAAACACATATTATTATAGCCCAAACTAAAATAATCTACCATCAAAACACAAACTATTATAACTCAATTTCCTAAGACTATAATAACAACTATTTATCCCAAACACCCTTAATAAATTTTACTATATTTACAATTTTAAAAATATTGCTATACACTAAATTATTAATCCTAAAAGTACTATTAATTGCAACTACCCTAATTTAACTGACATAAAATTTGTCAAATGTTTGATCATTCAACTCAACATGTTTTCAAGTAAAAAATAAGAACCGGCTAATTTGAGGGAAAAAAATGGGGTTATAGGGGTTTCCAACTTATTTAGGGGAAAAAGGTAGTTTTTTTTGTCACCATCCGAATGCGTCTAGGGAATATTTTATTATTTTTTTCCTGTACGCCGCATTAAAAAAAAAAAATTTGACGCGCGTGTTGTGACCGGTTTAATTTTTTTTTTAAATGCAACGTATGGAAAAAAATAATAAAATATTCCGAATGGAGACGCATTCGGATGGAAACCAAAAAAACTCCCCTTTTCTCCTAAATAAGTTCAAAACCTACTATTTTCTCAATTAAATTTCAAAACAACCCTAATCTAAATAACCCAAAAAATGGCCTTTATTTGGATCAAAAGCAAAATTTAAAACGAAGGGAATATCAGAATCACGTGATAAAAACAAAGCTCCATAGAAACGACAGCGTTTAGCGATGAGATCGAAAAATCAAAATAGAAAATTGTGTTGGTTTTGCGTTTACCCAACAGAAAATCAGGGAGAAGAAAAGGGCGACTACTGCATAAAGCAACCATAATAGTAACAATAAAAACAAATTTATTTATTTATTTATAGAAAATATATTGTTGTTATTGTTATTATTTTTATAGAGAGAGAAATAAACATATCAACTGATAGGGTAGAAAATAGAATGAAAAATTGATCACTTTGTGACAGAGCATTGTGTAGCGTAATCCCAATTTGTTCATCGAAACTTCTGTTTTAGCTCCTTCTTTCGAACCTTTCCTTTCTCTCTCCTCTACACTATACGACATTCCTTCTCTCTCTAGGATGAACATCGGCGGGATTGTGCTCCTCGGTTCTTTCTCCCTTGTTCTCTTCGTCCTCGTCTTCTGATTTTTGTTTTTGTTTTCTTCTTTGCTCTGTATTTAATCGCTTTCTTTGGTGGGTTGTACTGAAATTTGAAGACGGGGGATTGAGCAATGGCTGGGATTGTTCGTGCCGGAGTGTCGGTGGCTGTTCTGGTGGTGATAGCTCAGGCTGTGACGGTTTTGTGTGGATTTCCGGCGAAACTGACACTTGAGAGGGCTTTTCCGACCAACCACGGCGTCGAAATTGCTCATCTCCGTGGTCGGGACCAAGCTCGACATGGTAGAATGTTGCAGTCTTCTGGTGGTGTTATTGATTTTCCTGTGGCAGGAACGTATGACCCATTTCTCGTTGGGTAAGGAAAGGAACGAATCTTCCCCCCCCCC
>NC_052358.1:2483703-2548584 GCF_009727055.1 Benincasa hispida
TCCCTTTCTTATGTTGACAAGATGTATTAATTTTAGAACCGTAATTGGGGTTTTCCTTTTGATGAATGAGTTTGAATGGATGCTTTGTTGTTGATTTTTCAAATGAATGAACCTCTAGACTGTTATTCCGTGTCTTCTCTTTTTTACCAGTTTTAGTTTAGAAGAACTTGATAATTTTGATTTTATATTTCCGGATATGTTTATGTATCATCATGGTCATTGCCCATGATTTAATCTTTCAATTGAATGTATTGGGTTATTCTCTTTCTTATTGCACTAATTACCTTTGTTGATCTCATTATTTTGGTTTGGCCAAAATTTGTGGTTCTTATACAGGCTTTATTATACTAAAGTGCAACTAGGTAATCCTCCAAAGGATTTCTATGTGCAGATCGATACTGGAAGTGATGTTCTGTGGGTTAGCTGCAACTCTTGCAATGGCTGTCCAGCAACTAGTGGGCTCCAGGTTATTTTCTGTTACCATAAGTTTTAATTCCGTTTTAAACTGGTGGCATTGTTACCCAAACCCTAACCCTCTCGCTGCGATATGTTTTAAATACAGTTGTTTTTGCCTCACAGATTCAGCTCAATTTCTTTGATCCTGGTAGCTCAACAACAGCTTCTCTGGTATCTTGTTCAGACCAAATATGTGCTCTTGGCGTTCAGTCCTCTGATTCTGCCTGTTTCGGCCAGAGCAATCAGTGTGCTTATGTCTTCCAATACGGAGATGGCAGTGGAACATCGGGCTATTATGTTATGGACATGATTCATCTTGATATAGTAGTTGATAGTACTGCGACTTCAAATTCTTCAGCTTCAGTTATGTTTGGGTGAGTTTATGCTTCATTCCAACACTGACTCTCCTAATTATATGTTTCAGTACTTAGGGGTTGTGAGTCTTGTAACCAACTCTTTCGATTGGTGGATCATTGTTTATTAAACAGGTGTAGCACATCACAGACTGGAGACTTGACTAAGTCAGACAGGGCAGTTGATGGAATCTTTGGGTTTGGGCAACAGGATTTGTCTGTAATTTCGCAACTGTCTTCTCGAGGAATAGCACCAAAAGTGTTCTCTCATTGTTTGAAAGGAGATGATAGTGGTGGGGGAATATTGGTCCTCGGTGAGATTGTGGAGCCAAATGTTGTTTATACTCCTCTAGTCCCGTCACAGTAAGTTCTTTGCCACTCATCTTTCCCGTCAGTATCTGATCGATTTTCATTATCTTTGTCTAGAGTGTCTGTGAGTAACTTAGTTAACCTATAATTAAAATGTTATAACTTCAAGCATTGTAAACTTATGAGTATTTGGAGGCTTGGATCGAATAGTCTGAAAGCATGTGGTTTCTAATTGTTGTTGGCTTCAGGCCCCATTATAACTTGAATCTGCAAAGCATCTCCGTCAATGGTCAAGTATTACCTATCAGTCCGGCTGTCTTTGCAACATCAAATAGCCAAGGAACCATAATTGACTCTGGCACTACTTTGGCATACCTTGCTGAGGAAGCTTATAACTCTTTTGTTGTTGCCGTGAGTCTTACTTTCAGACGTTTCTTATTTTTCAAATGACCAAGGCCCATTATGATGTTTCATTATTTATCATCATTGTTCACACTGTTATATATGTTATGTTCCATTTTAGGAAAGCTGAAGTTGACTTAATCTGGGAATAGGGTTTGTAACAATGGATGTCGGTTAATTATAGCTTTATTTCTCTCTCATTCTCTTCTATATGCAGGTCACAAACATAGTTTCACAATCGACACAGTCGGTTGTCCTCAAGGGAAATCAGTGTTATGTTACCTCCTCCAGGTTGATTTAATTTACAATCTACATTTCTGTTTGAGGTTTATGTTTACCATGAGGAGGTATTGGACTCGTTATTTACGTCTCCGGGTATAATCTCAGTGTTGCTGATATATTTCCTCAAGTAAGCTTAAACTTTGCTGGTGGTGCATCATTGGTATTAAGACCCCAAGACTACCTTATACAACAAAACTCCGTTGTAAGTTTATAGCCTTCACTTCACTGTCTGGACATTTAGATTTTCATAGCAATCGAACCGTTATAGACATATTTTTCCTAAAATCACTGACTCAGACCCCTTTTCTCGCTCAGAGTTAAGGAGCATTCAATAGAACACTTCTAGACAAATATACTTTTATTGCTATATCCTCTATACTGGTTTGAAGTTGAGTTTGACAAAAATTTCATTACAGGGTGGTACTACTGTTTGGTGCGTTGGTTTCCAGAAAATTCCAGGTCAAGGGATTACAATTTTAGGAGGTGAGTTCAGAAATCTTATATATATATATATATATATCATCTTCTTACCATTTTTTAACCTGAAGTACTAACACGGCATCTTACTTTGTTGTTTGTTTTTGGTGGCAGATCTTGTTCTGAAAGACAAAATCTTCATTTACGATTTAGCTAATCAACGAATTGGATGGACAAACTATGACTGTGAGTTTCCATAACCCTCTGTAAATCATCTTTCTAAGAAATAAAGATATAGAATATAGATTGTGGACACAATTCTTTTACCAAGTTTTTCAACTACAAGTACCCAACCACACAAACATAGGCTGGTTAATTATACTTTGATGTTTTACAAGGTTTTTGTACTGTGAAATATAATTCAACCACTCAAAATTCTATTTGCTACCATATTATACAAGTGTTTCATTCACTTGATACATAAATATATTTGATCATGTTGAAACCATTAGTCTTTGAGTTTGTTCGGATTAACTTTCTTTGTGTTTGAAAACACTTTTTCTTCTAAAAACTCTTTTCTTAAGCACTTAGAAAGTCAATTCAAATAAATCATTGTTTTCTTTCGTAACAATACCTTTAATTCTTCTACCTTGTTTTAAGTTTCAACTTTCAACTATAACACCATATGTTTTTCTCCATATTAGGTTCAATGTCAGTAAATGTTTCTACAGCTACCAAGACCGGAAAAAGTGAATTTGTGAACGCTGGGCAGTTCAGTGATAATGGCTCTGTGCAGAATCAACCTGACAGATTTATTCTAAATTTAAGCATTCTTGTATTGTTTGTTCAATTATCCATCTTCACCAGCTTCTTCCACTCATAGCGTCTAGTTTAGGAGATTAAATTTGTCATTCTTTTACTGTATAGTTATAGCCATTGAGCCGACGAAGTTCCGTTTGTGCGGCTGCTATATGTATTGTCGCGCTGTCTTTTCTTTTTCAATTTCCCCCCCTCTTTCCTTTTGGTTTCTTGCATTAATATTGTATTCTCCCACTAGAATTTGACTTAGCTGCGCTGTAAATTTCTTCATGTGAACTAGTCGGTTCTATAGAAGTTTAATTTATAAGAGCTCATACTTATCGATCTGAATCTCCTTTTGTGTTTAACACTGTTTCATACCCAATGTATTTGGCTCTCTTGTTTTGTTTGCAAATTTGAATTTCAAACCAAAAAAAAAAACTTGGTCGATCTGGAAAATATGATCAATTCGATTCAACTTTGTATGAGTTGGTTGAGTTCAAACCATAGAAATTTTATGGATTTACTCAAAATTATTTGAATCAACTCAAACTTATTATTAATTTTATAAAAAAAATATATATTTTACTCACATTATAAATAGATTTTTTCATTTTACTTTTATTTCAGGATTTTTTTGGGAGAATTTATTCTTCTACTACTAAAAATAAATTTATTAGCGATTTAGAAATAATTTTTTCATAATATAAAATATAAAATATAAATTAAAATTGAGTTTTTAATCTTAATTCTATGAAAATAATTAAATAATTTTTTTTGCATGTTAATGTATTACTTCTTTTTAAAATATTTTTTTCTCTTTCTTTCACCTTTCTATTTGATTCATTATTTAATAAAGGTTATTTAGTCGTAGAAACTACTAAGAAGTGAGTTTAAAAAATACTTTAATCTAGAAGTTTGGACTTTCAAATTTTCTCTAATGTCTGTAATTGTTTTCTAATTCATCTGCCTATATATGTACACACAAAATTCAACTAAGTATTGGTTAATTTTATACCAAGACCTCTCAGAAATCACATTCAAACATAACTTTGTGCTTTTATACGACTAGATCAGGAGAGAAATTTGGAGAAATTAAACAACAGTGTGGCCATCGCATTAAATAATTTCCCATAGCATTAACATTTGTGTTCTCGATAATAACCACAGACCAGATGTGAAATTACAAACAAAACCTCGAAAATAAAATGAGCATACATAATGTTGTACCAAAAAGACATCGATTACTATTCCGAAAATCGATGATTCGACCTCTGACTCCGCATTGGTTGAGGGGAAAAACTACAAACAAAAACAAAATAAAAAATCACTTGTCAACTTGACATTAAGATGCGTAATGGTTGCTTTCAAGAAATTAAGCTCGCACAAAAATTTTCCTTGGTGTTAATGATTCACACCATTTGAAAATCATATCTTTATTCATAGATACTATCATTTGCTAATTTTTCTTGCATCGTCGGCAAGGAACAGAACTTCTGGAGGCGAATCATTTTATGGAGAAGGATAATTTCTGAAAAACATTGAAAAGATGAAAATTTTATTCAACCATGCCAATGTGAATTCTAAGAAATTGAGAGAACTTTCCATGTTTGGTAAAAGCAAAATGGGTTGAGAAAAGATACATAGTCAGATACCTCATTTCTCTTCCAAAAGAAGTGATGCACATGAAAGAAGAGATGACACCTCCTCTTGAGTTGCCAATCCAAAGCCTTGCCATCTTATTCTACCATATTTGTCTAGCAGGAATATATACCTAAGTAAAGATTTTTATGAAGAATAATCGTACGGCCTTTTAGTTTATTGGTTCATTGAGACGGCAAACGAGGGAACACAAAAAGATGAAAATAACACATACCCAGTAAGAAGATTTAGTATTTTAAGCTCCTTTCTGAAGTAATAATGGTCGCCAAATGAGTATACAATCTGCCTTTGAAGCGAATCATTCTGTGCATTGCCACTGGGTTTCCTCATTAGCCGAAGAAGCAGTTTCTTAATTGGATTTCGGCATAAGAACCACGAATCTATAAATGAAACCTTACAAATGAAAGTTCTAGTTAGAGTTGGATTGGAATTCATGTATGCATCAATAACATTAGCATTCAGCTGGCCAACAAAATCATCACATTATGGACTCAGTTTCTAAAAAGGCTAATCAGCTCAAGGCCACAGGAACATAGTTCCAATATTACATACGATCAGTAAAGCCACATATACGTATTATTATCTGTATATTATATACATAAAACAGTATCTGCAACCTAATTAGGAGGCTTAAGTTCTAAATTCCACAGAGAATAGTCATTTCATATTGTTCAGGAAATCAATGAAGAAAATTAGCAACCATTGGAGCAAATATAATTGATTACGGAGTTACGTTACCTCATATAACTGGACATTCTTTGAACTAGAGAAGGCATTGAGAAAAGGGGCACTCCAAGAATCAATCATGGCCTGTAAAGGTAAAAGGAAGATATGATGATGACACCACCAGAGTTCATCTTTTCTTTGATCAAACCAATCATATGCAAGCCCGCCTGTCTAAGCCTCCAGTTCTAATTTCTCATTCAAAGGAAGTAAAATATGGAAATAAAGGTGTTGTTTTGACGTACTCCCTAGGGAACAGTTTATAATGGGCTAAAAGAAGAATCTTTCACTGTTAAAGATTGTTCTGCTGCATAGCCTACAATTTATATATACATTTCTAAAGAATACTCGAAGATTCTTCTTAAATCAATACTATTTTGAGAATTGCTCAGGTAAGAGAACGTTTAAAATTTCACTGTCTAAATAAGTTCTCAATATTAAAGAACAAACTGTAGTTTTAAAAAGATTGGGAACTTTTTGGGCCCGTTTGATAACGTGCCCGTTTCTCGTTTCTTGTTTATTGTTTCCTATTTCTTATTTTTTAAGAATTAGAAACAGGAATATGTTTGATACCTATTTCTGTTTCTTGTTTAAAAAAAGAAATAGAAATAGAAACATGTTTGATAATCATTTCTTGTTTCTCGTTTCTTGTATTTTTTCCTTACATTTCCTCTTATTTTTTAGTTTAAATGTAATTTAATCATGAAATATATATATAACATGCATTAAAATATAAAAAAAATAATTATAAAACATTTGCATCATCAAATACACATAAGTTCCGATGTAAAATTAATAACGATAATACAATTGTTTCTTTCATTCATATGTTGCTAAAATTTGGTTTGCAATATTATTTCTCATTCAAGTCATTTGTTTTAAGTGATGTTGATCCAAATCTAACTCAACTATATTATTATGTAAATATTGTGGTTGTAAAAATATTAAAGTGAACCTAAATGAATATCTTAGTAAATAAAATTTATATATGGTAAAATTCTAGCTATTTCATATGTACTAAAAATTCAAATTCAAATTTAAAGTAATATATAAACATGCATATTGCAATATTTAAATATAAAAATTTGAAATTTGAAAATCAAATAATATATAAATCGAGATATTGGAAAGTTTAAAAATTAAAATTAAGTTCACATATGAATATTAAAAAATTAATTAAGAAATGAAGAAATATAAAAGAAAAAAATTAATATAGAAAAGAAAGATATATAAAAGAAAATGAAAGTTTCTTAACTAGGAATCGAACTAAGGATCGTGAAGGCCTTGGATGGGCTAGGGGTGCACTTGCTACAAGCTATTTCTTGTTTGATAACTATTTCTTATTTCTCTTTTTTTGTTTTTTCTTTATTTTCTTTATTCTCTCTCTCTCATTTTTTTTGGTAGTAAAATATATATATATATAAAGAGATGTCATACATTAAACATAAAAAGAAATTATCAAAAGTTCATATAATCTAATTGAAATAAGTCTCGATAAACAACTAAATATAAAAACAATGTATTTATCCTTTAAATGTTGCACAAACTTGATCGACAATGCCAAACCCTCACTCGAGTGATTGTTTTAAATGATTTCGATTCACATCTAACACAATTATACTATTTTATGAAATTTAAAATTAAAAAATTCAAACAAAAAATTAATCTATATATTGAAAATTAAAATAATATATAAATCTATATATTGAAAAATTATAATTCAAAATTAAACTAATAAACAAATATAGCAAACTTAAGAAATATGATAAATAAAACCAAAAGCAACACAATATAAAAACCAAAAAGTCAAAAAAAATGTTAAGAAAAATAATAAATAGAAACAAAAGAAATATTTTAAAAAAACCAAAAAAAAAAAAAAAAACATAATATAAAAAACAAAAAGGTAAAGAAAAAAAAATTGCATTAGGAGGGATTCAAACCCAAAACTGGAGAGAGAAGATAGATCGTCTGGGTGCCTATAACCACTAGAGCAAATGTATGAGATAATTACATTGTGAGAACGGTTAAATAAATATAGAAACGAGTTCCGGAGGAACTACTTTTTATGTAGTTTCTCAAATTTGGCTCCATTTTTAGAAAAGAAACAGAAATGGTTATAAACAAGTCCGTTCCTTAAAAAATGAGAAACAAAAACATGAAAGAGGAAACGGGATCGTTATCAAACGGGCCCTTTAATACCATTCCCCGAAAGCATCAAAATTTGCATATTTTAGTGCATGTAGTCTACCTCATAATCATTTTATTTGAAATTCTGAAACTCTAATGTTACTAGACAAAGAAAAAGCAACAAGATCATTTTTTAACAGCGAGATAATATTTTTCCTCAAAAAATGAAGTGTAGGAAGGCAATGAACTCTCCTGTTCTTCATTAATTAAGCGAATACCTAGCATCCAACCACTAAGATTGACACCGATCGATGCAATGAAGAAAACTTTAACTCAAATCAAATAACTTTAAAGTCACCCACTCAAATGTGCAGCCACTAGTCTAGAGTAAAGTACGTTGTCCCAAAAGATTACTCAGAGTGCGTACAATTGTATTTTGTCCATTTTCAAGCTTACTGAATATTCAAATTTCTCTGATAAGAATAAGAACTGGGAATGACAAATGACATTAACCTTAAATCCCAATAAATGATATAATAATGTCAATGTCTACAAGCATATTAGAGATTATTATAGACTATTCCATCATTCCATGTTGTATGCATGTTAACGAACACAATCAAATATAATAAAACCAAAACATACCTGGGAGTTAGCTCTGAAAGAAAGACACAGTAATGTGGCCATTGGCAAGGCCGATGCCGAACTATTGTCTTCAACCACATCAGTATCAATTTTAATGGGTAGCTTCAACGTTTTACCATCAGAATAACTCACTTCAAACTCCGGAAATTTTACAGCAGCCATAGCCGGAATTAGAATCTTGTTAGCTGCTGCAATCTTCAAGATCAACGTTTATAATTAAAAATCCAAGAAAATAGATTACGCTGTCGTTGAACATTATCTCGACTTATCATCAAAACTAAGATGTTACCTTTCCACCATGTTGCTTTAGCTCTGAAATATCAGCAAAGTATCCTCTATTCATTTCATCTGCACTGTCACAATTTAAATCAACAAAGTTTGTTGATAATTATCAGTCTCAAAAAATTCTGCCGGTAACATTGAACTGAAACTTACAGCCGAGCGCGTTCCTTCTCAATGGCTGCCTTGTTTCCAAACTGCAGACATCAGAAAAAATGGATCTTAATCTGAGACATTGCCCCTTTGTACCGGAATACAACTTCATTAAGAAGAATCTACTACATATGACTGGCATGGACGTACGTTTTCCATCAGTTCTAAATCAATAATTTTAATAAATTCATATCAGATTTCTGGGCTATGAATTGAGCATCTTCCAACCAATAAAATTAAAAATTTCCGTCGCAAGAACAACCACAAGAACCAACGTGTTCGTTAAATAAATTTTGTTTCATTTTCTCAAAACCTAATGGAGGCTAAGAAAATCAATCGAGGTACCTGATAAATGTCGAGGAAGCGATTGCAAGTCAGTTGAGCTAAATGCTGCGAAGGAAAAACAAGGAATTTTTCCTCGCAACTAGAGAGTTGCATTGTTAAAGAAGCTCGAATCGAGCAAGCACGAGGTACTAATCGCTTCAATCCAAACATATCTCGGATCGATTCGGCTTCTCTATCAGTTTTCTCCTTACGGTTTCTGTTGAGCCTCTGATGAACCCTAATCGGAGTGCTGTACGGTCATCTCTGAACTCCGCCGGAATGTGCTGCTTCTGAGTTACCATCGGCGGCTGGATGTTGATACGATGCGTAATCCTGGACTGTTAACTGGGCCTAACCCAAGGCCTGTTGGCCCATTTATGGATTCATATTGGGTCAAGTACAGAAGTTCTGACACTTTAGCTAGCCCAATAATGATTCTTTGGGAAATTAACTATATAGCAAGATTTAATGTTTTGGAGATTTGGTAAAATCTGAATTCAGTAGAATTTTGACAAAAACATGTGCCCCGCACATGCTTCGTTTTATCCATATTCCTAGTTTGTCTTTGGCAAGTTTTGATAATTAACTAATATACATTTTACATACACTATAATAGTAATATGAACTTATGAGACTTAACTAATCTACGTTTACACATATGATGTAATTGTAATGTGACATTATGAGTTAGCAATACGGTTAGTATTTACGTACACATACTTTTTTCATATTTCGAATTTGTATTCATTGAGTTTTGGAATAAATTTTTACTGTGTAATTATAATACTCGATTATTAGATTTTAACAAATCCGATTTACAACAAATATGGTACCTCATATGTTTCGATTTTTTTCGCGTTTAAAGGAAAGATTCTCCCTTATGTTCTTCCCAAGTATCTCTTTGCATCAATCTTTTGTTTTCGTATTCAGTTTTTTCAATCTATATTTTATCATCATATTCTGTTTTATTCTATTATTTTTCGAAACCTTTTCATTTATATTGTTATCACGTTTTCTTCCCTTACCTTTTTTACTCTTCATACATTTGTTTGTTTATAATATCATTGTTTATACAATTTATACTTTTTAAAATTTTATTTAATAATCTAATGATATATCATTTTGATATAAATCATACTTATATGGTTATTAAAATATTATATTAATATTGTTTTTACTTATGAAAAGGGATATATTATATACCTTTTAAAATTAATTTAATAATAGGTCTATGTGAAACGGACATTTGAAGCTTTTTACCATATGATTAGTGGGTATGTTTTGCATATAGATCTCGAATCGTCGTTGGAGGAGCAGTTGGATCTATAAAATTATGTTCAGATTCATCCCATTTTTAAGAAATTTGGGAATGTGACGATCATCACTAACACTAATCTTGTTACTCACCAAGGCCCAATTACAGTGGCAATTGACTAATACATTGTATACGGTGGCGATTTTGCTCCGATAAGGTGGTGATTGGGATCGATTTATTAACCTTAGTGCTTCGAATTATCCTCTTGTTACTCAAGATAATGAGGTTATTATTATTATTGCTTGTTTCAGTCTCTTTTTATTTGGGGTTTTTCATATGAATTAGCGAAATTTTATTGATTGGGGTCTTGGATTTTCTACTTGTTCTTATTTGTCTCTGATCTCAATTTCATTGATAATACTAGTAACATTGGATGGAAAGAATAAGTGTGACCTATTTCTTATTGGTACTTTTGTGTTTCTTTATATTATTTTGGCTTGTTTTTATAAAGGGTTCACATGGAAGTTGAGTTTTAATGTTGGTAGGAGTTAGAGGGCTAAACTAGTAATTATTGATCTAGGTTATATTACGTCGAAAAAGGCTTATGTGTTTTGGATTAGGAATGAAAGAATGAAAGTCTCAAACTTTTTCCTTTTTTGGTTGTAGATTGATTTTTTGGGTTTTTTTGGGTGAGTTGATTTTTGAGGGTTTTGGTTGGTAGTGTGTTTTACATCTAATCTAATTAAGGTCATTGAATGTTGTCTTAGCTAGGATCAATATGTATAGATGAGCCAATATAAGTGTATTTAGGTTTGCAGTTTTAGATTTTATGGTAACGATTTTTAAATATAGCGTAATTATTTATTATTTTTCAATGTTTGGGTTTAGGGAGGAAACATGTTTTTTAGAATTGAGGTATTTCTATCTTTCTATAATTACTAATTAGTAATTAAAAAACGATTTTGCCATTTTTCTAATTTACATCTTTTGTTATTTCTACAAATGAAACTTTAAATTTTGCTATTCCTTAGATCACTCTTATTCTTTTTCTTTTTATTGTTTTTAACTATTGAAAAATTATGATTCTGTGAATTTGTGATATATGACTATAATAAAATAGTCGAAATGAACATAACTCAACTGACATCACATCAGATATGTACTCTCTTTGAGATCGAAGGCTAAAAAAAAGGACTATGATAAAATGATAAATACACCATAAATAGAGTGTTTTGCAACAATTTTTTTTTTTTCAGAAATAAGTAACTACAGCCAAATCATCCTAAATAAAAAATGCATAATTTGTTTTGTTTTGTTTTTTTTTTCTTTTCTTCTTTTTAATTTATATTATTCCCCTCCCATTTTCTATTATCTAATATCTTTATTTTTTAAAAAATAAAATATCAAACTTCAGTTTCTAAGTTGGTCTACTAGTACAAACTTGGAAAATTTCACGAAATGACCGGAAACCCAAAAACTTTTCTACCAATGACCTCTTCCTAAAAACATTTTTATCACTGACCTTTTCTCCATGCGAAATTTCAAAATTACCCCAGTTTTTAAAAAGTCTTCAGACCGCATGGTGAATGCGTCTCTACGAATACTTTAAACGAGTATTTAGATATTACTAAGCGATCAGATAGATATACTAAGCAATTGGATAGATATTACTAAGTGATCGTTTAGCTATCCACTATAGTTTTTATTAAGCGATCGTTTAGAGAATACTAAACGATCGTTTAGCTATCCACTATAGTTTTTATTAAACGATCGTTTAGCTAACTATCATTTATATATCCATTATGCAATCGTTGGACTTTTGTTACGGGATCGTTTAGTTTTTGTTATACGATCGTTTAGGTTTTGTTATGTGATCGGGCAGAGAATACTAAGTGATCGTTTAGCTATCCACTATAGTTTTTATTAAACGATCGTTTAGCTAACTGTTTCGCGATCGTTTAGATATCCATTATGCGATCGTTTAATTAATACTAAGCGATCGTTTAGATAATACTAAGCGATCATTTAGTTAATACTAAGCGATCGTTTAACTAATTTTTACGCTATCGTTTAGATATCCATTACTCGATTGTGTAGTAATTTATAAAGTGATCGTTTGGCTAATACTAAGCGATCACTTATGTTTTATTATGCGATCATTTAGATAATACTAAGCAATCATTTAGATAATACTAAGTGATCATTTAGTTTTCGTTTAGATAAATTTGTGCTAAATTTTTAGAATACAATTGGTGTTGTACAGAATATAATTGGTGCTAAAATTATATATTGTATAGTGTGAATTTGTATAGAAAAATTGGTATTGTACATAATATAATTGGTGTTGTACAGAAAAATTGAAGCGAAAGCGAAAATTACATATTGTTTAGTCTAGATGGGCCAGTGCCAGGTGTTATCAACATTTGTCTACACGTTTTCTTGTTAAATCTTGTCTGACCACATCGTATACACTTGTGTATTTGTCGTGATTCCTCTCTAATTGAAGGTATCCTAACGGTTTGACGTTGACCTACACTTACTACCTTTTGCGGTGGTAGAATTGGTTCAAAATCTCCAACCCATTCTTGACTCTGTCTGACTGGGAAGATTGGTTTGACGTAAGCAGCAAGCACACACTCAACTATAAATCACTTGTATATCAAACATATCCGAATAGATATTCAGTCGTTGGTGCATCATACTCACTAATTCACTGACTGTTATATCATTTCTGACTTTCAGACCTTTCATATGACCACTAACACAATTTCTTTCGGACTCATCCCAATCCCCACAAAATCGTACAAAGATGTGAAGTAGCGCCATTGATCTACAATTGGATAAACAAATCATTGATAAGTGAACGATTGTGTATAAAATACTAAGCGACCGTGTATAAATTACTAAGCGATCATGTATAAATTACTACATGATTGTTTATAATTTACTAAACGATCACATAGTAAATTACTAAACGATCGTTCATAATTTACTAAACGATCATTCTAATTTACCAAATGATCATGTATAATTACCACTCATTGCATATATTACTAAATGATCATTTATAATTTACCAAACGATCGTATATAAATTACTACACGATTGTTTATAATTTACTAAACGACACTTATTATGAAAGTGCTTTGAGAGAAGAAATCTTACATTGTATGAAGGGCTGAAGAAACCGTTGAAGGAAGAAGAAATGTGGACACAATCCAACAATGAAAGCTACGAGAGAACAATGATAGAATTTCGTGGGGAGTTCGACGACAGAAAGTGAATAATGAGAGAGATGTTTCATTTTCTTCAGAATATTAGTTGGGAATAAATGTTTTGATGGAATGTTGGTGGTATATTGAATACACATTGAATGAAGGGCTGAGAAAATCGTAGAAGGAAGAAGAAATATGACGGTATGAAAGCTTTTTAAAAATTAAGGGTAATTTTGATATTTCGCATAGGGAAAAGGTTAGTGGTAGAAAAGTTTTTAGAAAGAGATCATTGGTAGAAAAATTTTTGGATTTTGGGTCATTTTGTGAAATTTTCCTACAAACTTGGTGGGTAACTCTAAAATGAAACCAGGGCTGATAGTGGTTTTGTCAGCTTTAGGCAGCTAAGAACAAACCAAAATAATGGTTTTACAAAGAAGGGATCTAAACCAATATCTAATAAAAAAAAAAACAAAACCAATAAATTGATTTTTATTTGATTCGATTTATTATCGGTTTGGTTATCAATTTTTGGTATTTTTTTCTTTCAAATTTTTATTTTTATTTCTACTTTTGTTTTAAATTCGTTCTTTAGTTAATTTTAAATTATTTATTTTTTTATAGATTGAAATTTGATATTTTTATTTTTTGGAATTTTGTAAATAAAAAATATAAACACCATAATTATTTTTTTTCTAGATAACAAATATATATGCACCATAATAATTAAAATATTAAAAGATACCAATAGGGTATATATATCCTCGTTTGGTTCGATTTTGGTTGGTTTTTTAAATAAAAAATCGATTTAAATCAATACTTTTTTTTTTCTCCAAACACAAACCTGTTCAATTTTATACTTAAAAAACCAAACCAAAACGTTGAATCAATTTGAATTGGTTTGGTTTTTCGTTTTTTCGATTTTTGTTACACTTTTAAATGAAACTAAAAGGAAAAAATATAGCCAAAAATGCAATTGTATTTGCCAATAGAGATGCTCAAGGGACATGGGCGAGAATGGCTTCCACGTCCCTGACTCTGTCCTCCATCTAACTCCAGTTTAAATGGATGAAATCCATTAACTAATAAGTATTTACCCATAAAACCATTACTAATATGTCACAATTTTATATAGATAAACTAACGCGAACATGACTCAATAACAAAAAAATAAATGCATTTAGGAAAAGAAAAAGAAGATAAATAAAAGTAAATGGACAGATTTTGGTGAAACATCATGAACCATATTTTGTGGGGGCAGCAAAAAGATTGGGCCAAAAAATTGACCTCATGGAAGCGTGGTGTATGCAGCTATCATTGCCTAAAGAATACAAGAAAATTTTGGTCCCAAAAAATCGGGAGTTTGTGGCTATATTTCTGGCTTCCAAGTTCTCAACTTAGTAGAATCAGTAACAAAATTCTCTGATCCTTTCATTTTCCTAAGAAATTATGTGCCCACTGTCACTTTCTTCACAAACTTTTGTTTGTCAAAAGGGGTTTTTCATCTATTTCATTCTTCCATTTTGGTGCTAATTTCACATCAGGGAAAGAATTAGTGCCTCTTTGAATGACTTTTTAAGTGCTCAAAAACGTATTTGAATTAATAATCCACATCCGACCACTTTAAAAGTTGTGTGAGAAAAACGTATTGGTTTGACACATTTGGTTTCATGATAACAAAGTCAAAGTGAGTTTAACTTAACGGTAATTGGTATGACCTAAGTTGGAGGTTCAATTCTCTATCATCACCGTTATTGTACTATATGCACTTTTTAATATTTGGTCATTTTATTGAATTGTTTCCACAATCAAGTTGTCGTCGTTGTTGTTATGGAAGAATATAAAAGATTTTTTAATGTATTATTTGATGAAGTGTATTCAAATCATTCTATGGAACTTGATTGCGTTGTCATGTACTAATGAGATAAAATGATTTGAAAAAATATACTCATTTTCAAACAAGCATGTGTATAATATAAAGACCAAACTACAAAAAAAAAAAAAAAAAAGAAAAAAAAAAAGAAAAAAAAGAAAAAAAAGAAAAGAAAACTAAACTTTGCCATCAATTTAAAATTACTCTTACTCTTCCAAGGTCATTCATAATATTATCCTTGTCCTTTCAGAAATGTTTCAAAATGACATTGAGAGAACAAATCAAGTACAAATGTTGAACCAAAATTAGAACATGGAAATTGGTGGACTGATGGTGACCTAGAACAAAATTTGGGACTCAACATCGCCGTACCATTCTATGTTACAGTCACATTCGTTTCAAATTCTAATTTCCATCTAATATTCTAATAAATTTCTATTCCAAGGACAGTTTTGAAACATTTTATGAAAATTAAAGGGTAATTTGTACTTTTGAAAGAGAGGAGTATTTTTTTTTAATGAATGACAAAGTTGTAAAATATATTTCATATTTTTGCTCAATATTATCCTATAAACTAAGTGAATGAAATAGGAACTGCCAATACAGTTGTTTAATTTCAAACCCAAAACCCCTTTTTTTCAAAAGTTATTATAACCATTTTTCATTGCTAGAGGCATCTTGATGATTTGAAGTGATAAAGAATAGGCTACATTTGGACTGACAATATTCTTTGAGATGATGGTTTATGGGTTCTTAGAAGATGCCTGTTGTGTAAGCCAATTCTAGGACAGAATGAAGTGGGTTGAATTACAACAAGATAAGAAACACAATAAAAAACTTTAGCTTCTGCTCTTGAGTGGAGCACTGCAATAATGATCTCTTGCATGCTGTTGAAAGCACTTTGTGAGGATGTGATCATCTTCAAAAACCTTTTCTTTTTCTAACATTTCCAATACTATTAGAAATACAAAGTTGTTTGAAGGAAAACAAACTACACTTAATAAAAAAAAGGATAATCTATAAATAAGAGAAAGCAGCTTCTCAACACTTGCTACTGAAAGTGAAAGCAACAAAAGAAGCATCAGGCAAAGAGTGTTAACTGTTAATCCATTGAGATTTTTGTTGTGGGAGTAGTTCAACTAATTTCCTCAACTAATATTACTTACTAAATTTTTCATTCCAAATAATCTTTTTTTTTTTTTTTTAAAAAAAACCAAATAAGGAACTTACATCTCTCTTTGATGTCCAATCCATTAAAATTTGGATGGTTAAATTACACTTTTAGTCCTTGAACTCTCATGTTTGTGTCTTATACGTCATTGACCTTAAAAAAAGTCTTTTGAATTTTCTCTAATAGATTTTTGACCTTTCAATGTTGTGCTTATTGTTTAATAGAACCTTCATCTATTTGATAGTTTTTCAAATTTGCAGATCTATAGGACACATGATGGAAAGCTTAAGATTCCATGTAACAAAAAATTCAATTTTAGGTCTAATTGATTAGTTAATTCGAAAAAGATATTGAATATCCCAAGAGAGCTATTAGATATAGAATTGCAAGTTCAAGGACTTATTTGATACTTTCAAAGCTAAAGAACTTATGAGATAAAAACTTGAAAGTTTAGAACCTATTCGACGAGACATATTAGATACAAATCTGAAAGTTTAAGTATTGTAAAGTGTTGATATAATTAAATTTATCATAATTCATCGGCTTAAGCTTTTGGATCAATTGGTGATTTAACATGGTATTAGAGTAGGACATATGTTCAAACCTCTGTAATGTTATTAAACATATTAGACACAAACCTGGAGATTTAAATATTGTCAAAGTGTTAGACATAATTACTACAATCCATTAGCTTAAACTTTTGGGTCATTCGGTAATTTAACAAATACTGAACTGATAACTTAACCAGTTTGGATTCATGAGTCATCCACTTAGTAGAGGCACCCATTAAACAAGTGGAATCGTTGACTTCCTTGTGGTTCATTTTTTCAAGTGTTAGTAGAAGGATGCTTTTAACTCCATCATTTTCTTATGTTGTTTTAAGTAGGGAAGAAAATAAGGCTGGATCAATTATTAAAAATATTTCACAACTATGAAAGGGGCTTTTCACATTCTTTGATGAAGCCAAGACAATACAAGCTCATAAATTTATCTTCAATGGCATACATTTCAGGATTTTCATCTTATTTTTATGGGATTTGTTTGATGATGAAGATAAGAAAAAATAACAATCTTTCAAAAGCAGCCTACCCCTTCATCACCCTTTTGTGTTCTTTTTATCTATTTTTTGGACTCTTCAAGATCAGCATAGTACTTATTGATCCATCCTTTAATGATGCTAACCTCTGTCTCTCTTTGTTTCACTAGCCATTGTGGATCGGTTTCGTTTGCTCGTAAAATGTCCAAACAATGGGACCCTGAAATATTAAAAACAAATCATCTTAGAAGAGAAGAGAGAATCAATGAATATGAATCAAAGGGGAAAGAAAAAATGAAGCTGAAAACAAAACAGAAGAAGTGTGTTACCATTGGGTGTATGAACTGCAAGAAGACTGTCAGATAAGTTTTGCAATACTCTGTAGTCACAGAAAGGGAGGGAGATGTGAGATTAAGCCCAAGTAAAGTTGATTCCTTTTTATGCGTTCTCACTTTTGTCATGTTTTTTTAAGATCATTCCCAAACATATCTTTAATCATTCAAAATTAATATTGATCATATGAAAATTACGCTTAAAAGTGTAAAATCTAGTACTAAATTGGTTTTTAATTATTAGAGGCATGTTTGAGAGTGATTTCCAAGATGAAGAAAAAGTGATTTTAACTATTTTAAAATCACTCTCAAACATACTCTTACAGGGGATTTCGATTTTGTTTACCCGCCACTGCTATAAGGATCTTTGAGTCCATTGGAGAAAATGATGTTGCTGCCAAATCTCTGAAGGATGAGTTTTATGTCCTGCAATTTGAATGGAAATAAGAAAGAGTGGAGAAATGAAAGCCACTTTTGTAATAATTTTTTCTTTAATGCATTTTATAGTCATTTTGTTTCTTGTTTTCTGTTTTATAAAATGGAACTTATAAACACTTCTACTTATAGTTTCCTTTCTTTATTACCTACATTTTAAAAATGCTTTCTATAACCAAGTCAAAGTTTGAAAACTAAAAAAATGTAGGCCCTCTTTGGTAACCATTTGGTTTTTTGTTTTTGTTTTTAAAAATTAAGCCTATAGACACTACTTCCACCTCCAAATATCTTCCCTTGTTATCTACTTTTTACCAATGGTTTAAAATACCAAGTAAAATTTTAAAACTAAAAAAAGTAGCCTTTGAAAACTTGTATTTGTTTTTGGAATTTGGTTAAGAACTCAACAATTGCGCTAAGGAAGATGCAAATCATTGTAAGAAATGGAGAGAAAATAAGCTTAATTTTCAAAAACCAAAAACAAAAAATGAAAGTTACCAAACGGGGTCGTAGTAACTTGATTTGTTTTTGAAATATGGCTTAAAATTCAAACGTGTGACAAACTCACCAAAAACTTTTGAGAAACAAGTATAATGTTCAAAAACAGAAAACAAAAGATAAATTGGTTATTCAATAGGGCCTAAATTATCAGTAAAAAAACTAGAGAGAGATGGTCGAAGTGCATACATTGCCTCCATAATAGGTGGTGACCCAGTGAGGCCTCGGAGAAATGCCGTATAATTGATAACAGTCATCTACGAAGCTTCCAAGGTCAAAAGTGTATGGAGGAAACATAGTATCATTGCCTGTGCTTATTGGCATCACCATCTCACTGCATCTCTGGAGTACACAGAAGCTTCTTTCAGTGTAGAAACAATCATAATCTTCAGTATTAAGTTCGAAACTCGACCGACATGTTTTGATTCAACAAATTTTAAGGATTATATTTCTAATAATTTCACCAGCATTGATAGATGTAGAAATCAAAAGTGAAAAATACTATTAGAATAAGACTTTGTTATTATTATTTTGGAATAAAAAAGAGAAGATATGATGGTTAATGAAGCCTATTTTACATCTCCCCTGATAAGACAAGTCAATCTCTGTTGTCTGTTGCAAAGGAGGTCCGATACAAAATTTTACATGTTTTCCACTATGCTAAATCTGCACTACAGAGCTTCCTTTATTTTCCTTTCATGCACTAATAACAGCTTTCTCAATTGAAGTGATCAATTTACTGCAGTATATAAAAAATATGTGAATTGGATAGCATTTCTCGGTTTGTTACTCATGTATCAATGTCTTGAAGAAAAGATTTTGTTAGATGATATAATATTGAATTTGCTTTCACCCATCCGTTTAAGCTTTTGAGTCAATTAGTCTTTTAAGATGGTATCAGACCAGATGGTCCAGGGGGTGTTCTGTTCAAATCCTTACAATGTTATTTTCTCTCGAATTAAAATTGATTTCACTTATTGGGTCCTCTACACATTTCAAGCGCACAAGTGAGGAGGAGTGAGATAATATAATATTAAATTTGCCTTCACCTATCTGTTTAAGCTTTTGGGTCAATTAGTGATTAACAGATTTACCTGCCATCTCCATCCTACGTCGGTTTCAGTATCGTTTCTCGGCTCAAGATTGTAGCAGGATAGATTTCCTTTATAAGCAAATACACCTGCAGCTATTTTGCTTATAGTTCCACTTCCAGAAGGAGATCCATCAATGCCACCACAAATTCTAGTGACTGGATATCTTGGTGGGTGGTTGTATTGGGCTGCACCAGCATACATAGACCACAAATAGTCTTCCAGCTGAGAGGAACTATTCAGAGGACTATAACAAGGAAAGAAAGAACAAAAGAAATTATATGAAAAGTAGAACTTTCTTTAACTTCATTAGATTTGGATATGGGAAACCATTCTAATACCTGCATGTTTTGAACTCTTTGCTAAGAATGGAAAGGCCATTAGGCTTAGAAGCAATTGTTTCAATTTTGGACCACGAATCCCGAATAGTTTCATAGCAAGTCTCACTAACTTCCTGCGAACTCATTCACATTTTTGTTTTTCAAAATATTAAAAGATGAAATAGATGATGCAAGATTCTAGGATCTTACTCTAAAATCCTTGGTGGCAGTGGAATAGTATCCATT
Organism: Benincasa hispida; assembly: GCF_009727055.1. Taxonomy (NCBI): domain Eukaryota; kingdom Viridiplantae; phylum Streptophyta; class Magnoliopsida; order Cucurbitales; family Cucurbitaceae; genus Benincasa; species Benincasa hispida. The sequence goes on from NC_052358.1 coordinate 2,504,100, forward strand.
ATGTGGCGTGATATTTTCAAAGTAAAGAATTGGAGCTGAAGATGCAAGAGCTCCGAGTGCCACATGAGGATATTTTAGGCGGAACCATGCAGCCAACACTGTATACGTAATAATATATGTTCTGTTATATACATAAAGGGTGCAATAGAGTTTGAAGATTTTGAATGAGAAGTTACTTACTTCCTCCATATGATCCACCAAGGACAACTACAGGAGAATATTTAGCATGAAACTTCTTTTTTATATGTATAAGAACAGTTGCATAATCTGCTATTGCTTGAGCTGAGTTGAAATAGCCTAGAGTGCTTGCATTCTTAAGTGCCTCTTGCCTTGATCCAAAAGGTATTGATTTCCCATAATATCGGTGCTAACGAGAAAACAATATGTCTTAGATCATAGGAAAATTATGTATAAATTCTAAAGCATACCGTCTATCAGTCCTTACCTCGATATAAACAAGAAGGGCATCAAATTGAGCAGCATAATCAGTCATGAACCCTATAGCGTTTAAATCGCCTTCTAGTGGACCTTCAGCGCCCAAGTAGGCAAGAATCAGAGCACTAGAATTTGCACCACCCCAATACTTAAAATTGATTATGTATCTATGAGGGAAGCATGTGTAGCTTTCAGGCCTATAGTTGAAGTGATCCAAGGTTTGATTATAATAAAATGTCTTGAAATCATCTGAAATAGGTGAAGATATAGCTTCAGCATTATGCAGAAAAGTTCTGCCAATTGGACTCAGCCTTGGGAGTCTATCCTGTGTGGCAGTAACACAGGTTGAAAGGATGAAAAGTATAAAAGGGAGCCATGGGGATGAAAACATAGGAAAACTCATGGTAGGGTGTTTGCTTTGGTAATGCTTGGACATGGTTTTCTCAAACAAAGAGCTTTATATAACAAAAAGTTTCCCAAGTTTGTTCTGATTTTCAAACTGACTTTTGAGCAAATAGTCTGAAGAATCCAAACAATTTGGCTTACAACTCACAACTTGTCACTAATAGTAACTGGTGAGTACAATGAAGTTTTGCCATTAAATTTCTCTAAAAATATTAGCTCTTATTTTAAGGTAGCAGGAAGTTAAAAAGGTTTGAAACCAGATAATTATTTCATCTTTCTTTGGCGTCCACTAAAATTTGGATTCACGAATCATCCACTGACCATAAGCACCACGTTGAAGCCAGTGAAATGGTTTACTTGATTTGATTGCAGGCAAGAAAGTTGTAGAGCTTTCATCTGCATAACATAACAAGCTTCAAGTGCCAGATAAAGACACTATCAACAGCATCATTTCCAAATATGCAATAAAACTGTGGTCCCTTGTCAAACTTTTGCATATCATGTTCAAGATTCTCAGTGTTTGTTCCAATTAGTTTTAGAATAGTGTCTTCAGACAAATAACCTAAAAGAAAAATTGTAACCTTAAGATCCTTAAAGAAGATCTTAAGATCTTGATAGCGTCGATTCAAAAACCACGTGCTAGAAGCTTAAAGAAAAGACAGAAAATGCAACACAACGGACAGTAAGAATATTTTATTTCTTATTCTTTGATGGAATCACTATAAGTTCAAATTATGTAATGGTAGCTGGAATAGAAACATATCATGCTTTTCATTCTCTTTTGTGTAGGTACTGTAAAATGAAAAAGAACAAGAAAATTATGGTTTACAAACTAGAATTCCTTCCAATAGCCATGATGCTTTCTATTTTTTGTAGTTCGCCAAATCTGCATAATACTTATTGATCCATTCTTTAATGATACCAACCTCCATCTTCCTTTGTGTAACCAACCATTCCGGATCCATTTTATTTGCACTTAGGATGTCTAAGCAATGAGACCCTGCATATTCAAAATGTATTAGTTCGAACAAAATTTGATGCACCTGTAAATTTCCTGCTAGATTTTTTCAGTATACTTTTTTGTCGCAAACAAACAAAAGTCATAAATAAAGCCAATGGAATAAAATCATAGAGGTCAAGGCATTACAATGACAAACTTGCATAACACATAGGTCAAGGCATTACCATTAGTTGTATACACTGCTGGGAGACTGTCTGAAATATTGTGTAATACCCTAAAGTCAAAGAAAGAGATATCAAAGCCAAGTAAAAGTAATCATATAATTTGTTTATAAATTGGGGTTCCTATTGTGTTTACCCGCCAATGCTATACGGATCTTTGAGTCCATTGGAAAAGATAATGTTACTAGCAAATCTCTGAAGGATGAGATGTATATCCTACAATTTGAATTCAGAAAGAAATAAAAAAAGAATGAAGTAATTCTTGCAGATAAGGAAATTGTTTTGTTTTCAACCAAAAAAAGTAGGTCGTCGTGTTAAAAGGGAAATGATTGAAATGCATACATGGCCTCCATAATAGGTGGTAACCCAATGAGGCCTAGGAGGAACACCATATAATCGATTGCAGTAAATGATGAAGCTTTCGAGATCAAACGTGTGTGGTGGAAACATAGTATCATTGTCTGTGCTTATTGGCATCACCATCTCACTGCATCTCTGAGTATAAGATGAAGCTTTTTTAGTATATAAACAAATCGTAATCTTCAGTATTGTATATTTTGATACATATGTTATTTGATTGGCTTTGTCAAAAAAAAAAAAGCCAATCTTGTGTTATCATTTCTAGATTAAGAATAAGAGATTCTATTTGATAATTTTTTTTTTCATCTTCAAAACTAATTTCCAAAATTAGAGATAAAAAAACTTGATGGGGACAGCAGGGAAACCTATTTCACATTTTGCATCATCTCTATTAAGACAAGTCAATGTAAAAGGTGAAGGAGGTCCATTACAACTCTCCATATATGTAAAACCCGAACCCTAATTACTTCAAGTAAGAGTAAGTAATGTGATGTCTTCTAATGAGCTAAATGAAGCCATGTCTTAGGAAGGGTAGAAGATGTAAGCAAGAAGAAATAGGCTCTTGGGTAGTGAAGTGTAAAAGTAGGACAAAACTCGGCTAGGCTAAGGAAGGTCATGCTTGATGATGGAATGCATAATAAGCATATGAATGAGACCATGCCATCTAATGAGGTATGGTGCTGAAGTAATATTGTGAGTGAAGTTAGCAAAAGGAAATTTGTTAAATCTTAGCCCTTCATCACCAATAGTGGGCCAGGTGGCACAAGGAGGGTTCATACTGGATTTTGGGCGGTAATATAAGCAAGAAGGTCGAGTTCATTGGGTCGGTTTGGACAAACTATAGGCTATTTGTGTAATTCCAGTGGCATTCGAAAGCTCTGTGTGTCTATTTTCTGTGGCTAGTCTGCTGGAAGGAAAACTCGCCGGAATAAGGCTGGAGGGGCAAAATAAATACGAAGGGTTCGTTTCTCGGGTGAATCTAGGCCATCAGTGAAGAATTAAAGCTCCAGGACGAATTACAAAGAGTTTTGAGCTAAAAAATTGAGGAAATATTGTTAACTCAGTTATAAACAACCTTATAGAATGAAACTTTTTAAGATGAGGCCTGGAAATCGAGTTATATAATTTTGAAGTTTGAACTGGAAATTGTTGAACAAGCAGGCAACTGCTTGAATTGAGGCCAATGATGAAGTTTTGAATCTCCAGATTAAACGACGAGGAATTTTGAGCTGAAATTTTAAGGCTAACTCAATTCTAAACATGTTTGTAGAAGGAAGTTTTTTCAAAAAAGGGCTGGATTTTGAGTTATGAATTTTTGAAGTTGTAACAGAGAAGCTGTGCATAAGCAGACAGCTGCTTGGGAAGAACAAGCAAACGGCTCATATGGAGAAAGAGGATCTCGCTAATGAAGGAATCTCGCTAATTTTTTCATGAGGATCTCACTGATCTTGCTCATGAGGATCTTGCTCATGAGGAGAATCTCGCTAGTAAACCTGTCTTTGATGATGAAAGTTGCATTAGTAAATGAACTATTTGAGGTATTTTGCCAAGAATTCTAAGTAGTTTAATCGGGAATTATGTCCTTTCAGGCCAAGAAGAGCTAGGAGAGGCGTATAACCCATTAAGAGGCCAATGAGCTGTGAGTGACCATGTGATGATTTACTGTTTTAATGATCTAGAAACTAAGATTTCTTGAAGATATTTCCCATGCTAAGTGTTTAAATGAATTTCCAAGCAACATATTTGTGAAACTGTTTCTCATGCTAAGTAAAGCATGTTTTCCATGGAATTGACATGATTTAGATATGTTATCTTGTCCAAATACTTTCAGTATGTTTAAGTAACTCCATTTTTATGATGAACCTATGATGGATGAACTAGTATGATGATTTAAGCACTAAGCTTTAGTGTTCAACTAAATGTCTATGACTAGTTATATGACGGATACTGAAGGACAATGAAAAGGTTTCCTTTTAACTAAATGTTTATGACTAGTTATATGACGGATACTGAAAGACAATGAGAAGGTATCCAAAGGATACTGAAGAACAATGAGAAGGTATCCTAGTCAAGTACCTAAGGTATGACGGTACTCAATTATAACCACGTGCACGTAGGTAATACAACGTCGAAGTATTGAGCAAAAGAGTTCTCCCCGACCAAGGTTGACATTGAGGGTTAGATCTAATAGTTCACTCTCAACTAAGGATAAGGGCAGTCATATTTTCTCCTAGGCTAGAAGGATAGTTTGGAATTGCTAATGCTTATGAATGTTTATCAACGCATGATGTTACTAATGTATGAGTTTTCCAAGTATGTTTTCCATATCTAACGCATGCTAATAGTTTTTACAAGCTAGTTCAACGTGATTTAAGTCAAATTATTTTACAAAGTATGAAGCATGCGTTAAGGTTAAAGCTAAGGTTGAATGAAGCTTGATGTACTATGTTTTAAATACCTAAAATTGTTAAAGAACATGCGATGGTATTCCTAAACATAATGAAAAGGGAAACTGAAGGTAGGGAAGATATCCTAAAGAGTTTTCTATGCTATATTCGAGAACTTGATAGCTTAAGTAAGCCGGATACTGAAGGTAAGGAAGGTATTTGAATAAATGTACCTAAGGTATTGACGGTACATAGAAAACTCCAGGTGCCGTAGGTAGTTCCGAATGAGAGGCCGAAGTATGGGTCTCCTAGGCTATATACCAGCAAAAGGAGGTTAAAGTATGGGTCTCTTGGCCCGTAACAGACGTTGGGAGCTAGAGCGATGTATGCTCGTTCTCAACTAAGGAATAATGATGTTTAATGGTAGTTTAAAGTTTTCTTGGTATACTTTAGTTTCAATATTATGGTTTCAAGCTTCCGGTTTTGAGCATGAGATTTATATTTTTATTAAGTCACTCACTGGGCTTCTAGTTCAAGTTTTCAAATGTTTTCTTTCATGTAGCAGTCAGTTTCCAAAAGACTATTTTGCTGCTCTGCCACTCAAAGAAACAGGTTGAAGGAAGCGTAATTAAAGACCTATGTTAGTTAGTACACATGTGTCTGTCTAGTGACTAGTATACTAGATGGGGCTCACTAAGTTGTAATATTCATGTATGAATAATGTTGCGAAACCCTGTAATATAAATGTGTTAAGTTCCGAGTTAATATGTTGGTATATTGATGATATGTATGTATTCAGGGTTTGGGTAAAGGTTAACAGGATAGTTAGGCGATAAGTGCCAGCAAAAGGGTTGGTAACTGCTGCAGTCACCATTCTATCCAGGTTTAGAGGGTAATCTAGGGTGGGATGTGACAATATATGCTGGTTTTCCACCTATCAAATTTTTCTAGCGATCAAGTCAGTATAAGAAAAATAGCTATTTGAATCAGAGGGCTCTCATTTGGCTGATGTGATTAAGAAATCTTACCTGCCATTGCCATCCTACATCAGTTTCAGTTGCATTTCTAGGCTCATTAATATAACAGGAGAGTTTTCCTCTATAAGCAAAGACACCTGCAGCTATTTTGCTAACTGTTCCATTTCCAGAATAAGTTCGATCAATGGCACCACATATCCTGGTGACTGGATATCTTGGTGGGTGGTTGTATTGGGATGCACTTGCATACATGGACCACAAGTAGTTTTCTAGCTGTGTGGAACTTCTTAAAGGACTAGAAAATGAAGAGAGGAAAAACGGAAAATAAAAACAAAAGAAAATATGTTAAGTCGACGTACTTCATTGAATTTGGAAACAAGATGCGATTTTACTACCTGCATGTTTTGAACTCTTTGTCAAGAATGGAAAGGCCATTGGGTTGAGAGGCAACTGCTTCTATTTCAGACCATGACTCCCTAATAGTTTCATAGCAAGTCTGACTAACTTCCTGCCAATTTACATAATTTGTTTCAAAACATAAAAGCTAACCAAGGAAAAAAATGAAGGGATGAAGGATTTCAGCATCTTACTCTAAAATCCTTGGTGACAACGGCATAGTATCCATTTTGCGGTGTGATATCATCGAAGTAAAGAATTGGAGCGGAAGATGCAAGAGCTCCTAGTGCCACATGAGGATATTTAAGACGAAACCATGTAGCCAACACTAATAAAAAAAAACATGTACATGTCCTGTTAGGTACTCGATATTAAAAAATTGGAGGACTTTGAATGAGAAAATACTCACTTCCTCCATATGATCCACCAATAACAATCACAGGTGAATACTTGGCATTAAACTCCTTTTTTACATGAATAAGAATGGCTGCATAATCCGCTATTGCTTGCGCTGAGTTAAAAAATCCAAGAGTGCTGGCATTTCTTAGTGCTTCTTTCCTTGATCCGAATGGTATTGATTTTCCATAGTACCGATGCTGGTAAGATGGCATTAGATTTTAGACCATAACTACATTACTAAGACTCTAAAACAACAAAAATGGACTAACGACTGGTGTGAATTCAACTTTACCTCAATATAAACAAGAAGAGCATTGAATTTGACGGCATTATCTGTCATAAACCCAATCCCATTCATAGCAGCATCTATTGGTGCTTCGGCACCCAAGTAAGCAAGAATTGGAGCGCTCGAATTTGCACCACCCCAGTGCTTGAAGTTGATTATATATCTCTGGGGAAATGTTGTGTAGCTTTCAGGCCTGTAGTTGAAATGATCAATTGTTTGATTGTAATAAAATGTCTTGAAATCATCAGAAGGAGGTAATTCCAGAGCTTTAGAATGATATAGAAACTTTTCACCAATAGGACTAAGCCTTGGCATTCTAAACTGGAAAGCAGTGACAGAGCTTGAAAGAAAGAAAAGTAAAAAGGGAATCCATGGGGAAGAACGCATTGGAAACCTCATGCCAGAATGCTTGTGATGATAACTTTTCAAGCTTTATCACTTGTTGTAAAGAAAGCTTTATAAAACAAAAGGTTTAGCAACGATCAGATATTAATATAGTTAGTAGGTGAGACCAAGTTTGAGCCATAGAAAAAGTTCTTGTAAAAATTTATGTATTTCTGTTCTTATTCAACATTGGCCAGTGGCAGCCCAGATGAAAGTGAAATGCGAGGATATAATATTAGCCTACTTATAGAGCTTAATTTTCTCGTATTAGTTTATGAAATTAGAGAAATATGTATGACTAAATCCTTGTGAACCAATATAAAACTTACCATTGCAATTGGAAACTTCACAAACTATTATACATATAAACAAATAGAGAATGATGTAATATGGATTAAATAGTCTTCTATAAACTCGTTCAACATTATGACTAATCAAAATGCTACAGTTATTGTTATTATTATTATTATTTTTTTTCAACAGGAATTGGATGGCATCATAAAGATAGTTTGTATGAACTCGTAATGAACTCAATGTAAGAAAAAGAATTATAAGAGAGAAATTTAACCTTGATTTCTCCTCCATGAATATGTTGCTATCCAGAGACGATTGGATATCATGAAGCAACACCATGTCTGTTTGTCAATCTGAGTATAACTCAATGGATAAAGGCATAGGCACCAGTTACCATCCTAAAGATTGATGGTTCGATCACCACTCTCACAATTGTTTAACCAAAAAAAAAAAAAAGGAAACATTGAGCATGTTTTAATGAATAATACTGAAAATGAAAAACTTGTATTTCCCCGTTAAACAAACTAGAAACCAGAAGTGAAGCTGACCTTCGGAAAAAGTTGCCTTCGACATACGTTTGTATTTGGAATTTGGACACAATGAAAAAGAAAATGCACATGTTGGAGGAGGTCATCAAATGTAGATAACTGTCTCTTTTGTTTCTTTTGTTTTTTTGATAATCAATTTTCTTTCTTCTTTTGAATATATCAAAGCTCATCAAACGTTGCCTTTGTTCTAAAACCACAATTTCCTCATGTTTGATTTAAGAACCTCTAGAATAGTGCCTTTAAACGTATAAAGAAAATGAAGAAACATAAAATTAATAGAATGAAAGCGTCAACTTTATTAATCAGAAGCAAGAAGCTTACAGGAAGGATAGAAAATACAGCAAGAATCTTTTATTTCTCATTCTTTGATGGGTCTTTACAAGTTCAAATTGTCAAACGCACGGATGATGCAGAAAAAGAGCAGAAAAGGTATTCTTTACTAACTAGAATGTCTTCCATCACCTTCTGAGTATGTTTTCTATTGTTTCATTTGTTTGTACTTTTCCAAATCTGCATAATACTCGCTGATCCATCCTTTAATAATACCAACCTCAGTCTTCCTCTGTGTCACTACCCATTCAGGATCAGTTTCCTTCGCCTTTAAGATGTCCAAGCAATGAGATCCTACAGAAATCAAAATGTATCAGTGAGAATAATAAAACTCGTCCATTAATTTCCTTCTAGAATCGTTTTTTGGTGCCAAACAAACTAAAAAGTAATGCCATTGTAATACAACTATTAACAATTATTGCTAATGTTATTCTGTAATGATATGGCAGTGAAATTTTAATTGTGAACAATGGGAAAGAAAAACCCTAAAGCAGATGGTAAAACCAATCAACTAGAATCCTCCAAGACACAAAAGCTTACGGAGCAGAGAAATGAAAGCATTACCATTAGTCGTATACACCGCTAGGAGACTGTCTGATATGTTGAGTAATACCCTGGAGTCAGAGAGAGACAAAAAATTAAGACCAAGCAAAACTTATCATCTTCATCTGTTTATAAATGTGGGTTGCTGTTTTGTTTACCCGGCAATACTATAAGGATCTTTGAGTCCATTGGAAAAAATTATATTGCTACCGAATCTCTGAAGGACGAGTCGTATATCCTACAGTTTAAATTTAGAAGGACAGCAAACTTCATTCTATGCAGATAAGGAATTGCTTTTGTTTACAACAAACTAGTAGGATTTCCTATTAAGAAAGAGAGGGGAGCAACTGAAATGCATACATGGCCTCCATAGTAGGTGGTAGCCCAATGGGGCCTGGGAGGGACACCATACAGTCGATTGCAATAACTGATGACGCTTTGAAGATCAAAAGGATATGGTGGAAACATATCATCATCTGAACTTATTGGCATCACCATCTCACTGCATGACTAAGTACAAGATAAAGCTCTTCAGTGTACAAACAGTCTTTTTTATAGGAAAAAGAATATTTTATTGATCCTCTAAAATATTGCAAAAGAGAATCCTAATCCTACAAAAAAAACGCCTATCAATGGGGAAAGGGGAGAATGAACAAATCCCCAAATAAGTTTTCAAAAAAATTCCTCCAATTATCTTTTTAGGGTATGTAAACATTCATGACCTAAGAAGCATCGACCCTTTAGTTTGGTTAGCAACATGTGTCAGACACTTGGACACTCCAACACTCGTTGGACAAGTATCAGACACTTATTAGTGCAATAGATGTGTTAGACACTAGGTGTACAAAGTCAAAATAGGACCAACATTTGGTATACATGCATCAAACACTTCTTACATATACTAAGTCAACACATATATGAAAAAACTAAAAAAATTTGAGAGCGAAATACATCAACTAATTTTTTAAGCATAAAAATGAATAAACTCATTATTTTTTTTAAAATTCTCTTATTGTTTAAAAATGATATATAGTTTAAGAAATGTGTGTTTTAATAAACATGTCTGTGTCCTAAATTTTTTGAAATATGATGTGCCATTGTGTCGGTGTCGTATCGTATCCGTATCCATACTTCTTAATTCATGACCTTGCAATATTGTTTACTTTCTTTTGTTTTGATTGACATGTTTACTTGCTTGGCTTTTAGAAAGTGGATATTTTCTTCAAACTTCTTTCTATCTTTTTTTTTTTCCCAAACTAGGAAAATTCAAGGAGGTACAAAAAAACTTTGCTAATTTTTCACCTGTTGAGTCTAATGGACAAAGTTTCCTTTCTTTTCTGGTGATCAATTTACTATCAGAAAACATATATGTAAAATTAGGGCCCGTTTGATAATGTTTCTGTTTCCTATTTCCTATTTCTCGTTCCTTGTTTCTAGTTTCCTCTTTTTTGAGAACAAGAAACATGAATATGTTTGATAACTATTCCGGTTATATTCTTGTTTCTTATTTCTTGGAAAAAAAGAAACAAAAAACAGAAACTTGTTTGATAACTATTTATTGTTTCTCATTTATTGTATTTTTTTCCCTTATATTTTTCTCTCCATATTTTATAGTTTAAATATAATCTAATTATATAAAATAAAAAGATATATAGCATGCATTAAAGTATAAAAATAGTTATCAAATATTTAAACTATCGAATACACATAAGTCCCAATGTAAAATTAATATCGATAATACAATTGTTTCTATCATTCATATGATGCTAAAATTTGATTTACAATATTATTTCTCACTCAAATAATTTTTTTTAAATTTTAAATGACGTAGTCTCAAATCTAACTTAATCATATTATTATGTAAATGTCGTGGTTGTAAAAATATTAAAATGAACCTAAATAAATATCTTAGTAAATAAAATTTATATTATTATAAAATTATAAGGGTTTCTATCTCAGAAAAATTAAAAATATATGAATTTAAAAATATATAAAATGCATTTTGCAAAATCTAAAATTCAAAATTCAAAAAATATTAATATATACATATTGAAAAGAAAAATTATTTTAAATGACAAAACTGTTGAAAATATGTACAAATAATAGTAAAATATCATAGTTTATTTGCGATAGATTATGATAGATAGTGAAATTTTGCTAGTTTATTTTCCTATATTTGTAAACAATCCTATTGAAAATTTGAAATTTGAAAATCAAAATATTTGAAAATTCAAAATTCAAAATTAAATTTGCTATATTTGTAAATATCTTGGTCATTTTCCTATATTTGAAAACAACCTTATTGAAAATTTGAAATTTGAAAATAAAAATAATATATAAATCTAAGCATTTGAAAATTCAAAAATTCAAAATTAAATTGGCTATATTTGTACATATTTTGGTACATTTTCCTATAATTAAAAATAACCCGTGAAATTTTGAAATTTGAAAATCAAAATAATATATAAACCTAAATATTTGAAAATTCAAAATTCAAAATTAGATTAAAAAATAATAAAGAAAATAAATATAAATAAAAGAAATAAATAATTATAAAAGAAATATAAAAAATAGAGAAAAAAATATAAAAAAAGAAACTAGATATAAAAAAATATAGAGAAAAAGAAAATATAAAAGAAATAAAAAAGAAAATAAATAATTATAAAAGAAATATAAAAAAATATAGAGAAAAAGGAAATAAAAAAAAAGAAATAAGAAAGTAAATATAGATAAAAGTAATATAAAAAAATATAGAGAAAAAAGAAATATAAAAGAACGAAAAATAAAATAAAAAAAGTCCCAATGTGAGATTTGATCCAAAGACAAAAGAGTTGATGAGTGAAATGGACATGCTTCCATGCTAAGACAATAGGAACAATTTTAAATAAAACAGATACGACCTTCCTCAATTTTAGCCTCATTTTTAAGAATATTTCTCAAATTAGAAATAAGAAAAAAAACAAATAGAAACAGTAAACAGGAAATGGAAACGTTATCAAACTGCCCAAGTTCTAATTTGGTTAATTTTTATATATTGATGTCTCCACAAGAAAAATTACCTGCCATCTCCATCCTACATCAGTTTCCGTCTCATTTCTGGGCTCATTAACATAACAGGATATATTCCCTCTGAAAGCAAATACACCTGCAGCTATTTTGCTAAGTGTTCCATTCACAGAAAAAGTTCCATCAATGGCATCACAGATCCTGGTGACTGGATATCCAGGCGGATGGTTATATTGGGCTGCAGTAGCATACATGGACCACAAGTAGTCTTCCAACTCAGAGTATCCTCTTAAAGGACTAGAAAAGGAGGAGAGGAGAAGACGAAAAAGAAAACGGACATAACAAGATAAACAGATGTTAAATACAATGATGTGTAACTTCATTGAATTTTGGACTAGAGGCACAATGTGTTACCGGCATGTTTTGAACTCTTGGTCGAGAATGGACAGACCGTTTGGCTGAGAAGCAACTATTTCAATCTCAGACCAGGATTTCTTAATAGTTTCGTAGCAAGTTTCACTGACACCCTACAATTCACATATTTTTGTTTTAACACAGAAACTGACATAAAAAGAAAGGGATGTAAAATTTCGAAGTCTTACTCTAAAATCCTTGTTGACAACAGTATAGTACCCATCATGCGGTGTGATATCGTCGAAATAAAGGATTGGAGCTGAAGATGCAAGAGCTCCTAGTGCTACATGAGGGTATTTAAGACGGAACCATGAAGCCAACACTGAAAATAGAAAATAGATAAATGACCTGTTAAATATTGGATTTAAATTGTAATAGAATTTGTGGTTTTTTGGTGTAAAACCACTTACTTCCTCCATATGATCCACCAATAACAATCACAGGAGAATAATTAGCATGAAGCTCCTTTTTTACATGTATAAGAATGTCTGCATAATCTGCTACTGCTTGCGCTGAATTAAAGTATCCAAGAGTGCTCGCATTTCTCAATGCTTCATCCCTCGATCTAAATGGTATTGATTTTCCATAGTACCGATGCTGTTAAGACGACAAATGGTCTTCAGCAACTATAAAATATAAACTACTAGACTGGTTTGAGTTAGATTTTACCTCAATATAAATTAGAAGAGCATTAAACTGAATGGCATTATCTGTCATAAACCCAATAAAATCTAAATCATCATCTATTGGTGCTTCAGCACCCAAGTAAGCAAAAATTGGCGCGCTCGAATTCGCACCACCCCAATACTTAAAATTGATTATATATCTTTGAGGGAATGTTGTGTAGCTTTCAGGCCTATAATTGAAATGATCAAGTGTTTGATTGTAATAATAAGTCTTGAAATCATCCAGAGGAAGTGGATTCAGAACTTGAGAATGATGTAGAAACTTTTCACCAACAGGATTAAGCCTTGGGAATCTATATTGCAAAGCAGTGGCAGAGGTTGAAAGAACAAAAAGTAAAAAAGGAATCAATGGGGAAGAAAACATAGGAAACCTCATGCTTAAGTGATTGCTGTGAAAATGTTTCATGCTTAGAAAGCCTTATATTACAAAAAATTTCCCATTATTTTATAATTTTTTTTTGAAAAAACTGAACTTGAGTATATGATGACACAACATAAACAGATAGTTACCAGATAGAAATATAATAAGTGGGGGAGCCCTAAATTTTGTCATTAAAGAAGTCATTGTACAAACGTCTGTTCTTATAGAAAGCGAAATACATTGGAAAAGTAATAGCATTCGAATTATTCAAGTATATTGGAGAAAGATGTGTAAGACCAAATCAATGTAATCCATGGAAAAACTACCATTGCAAATGGAGGCTTCGGAAACTATTCCACATATAAACCAAATCAATGGAGAATGATGTAATATGGATTGATATATATATATATATATATATATGTCTATGAATTGGTTGAATTCAACATTGATATGTGACAGATCAAAATGGTAATAGAAATAAAGTAATTGGATGGGACTATAAAGAAAGACAGTTTGAGAGAGCAATCAATTGAATAAAAGAAGAAGAAGAAGAATCATAAGAGACAGAAATTAGACCTTGATATTACCTTCTCTTCGGCGAATAATGACCAAGCAACGCTGTTGGATATTTAAAAATGAAGAAAATGAAAACGTTGAATGTTTTCCTGAGAAAGAAACAAAAACCAGAATTGAAGCTGAACTTGGGAAGAGTTTGTGTTGAATTTTCTTCACCTTCGGCATTTTTTCCTAAAAATAAACAAATTAAGAAAATGGCAATCCGGCATGTCGCATGTGTTTATTATTTGGATTTTTTTTTTCTTTTTTCTTTTTGAATATGGATTTCTTTTTGTTTGTTTGTATTTGGAATTAAAAATGGGAAATAAATATTTGGTCGAATGAATTTCAACTATAAAAAGTTGTTTGAAGTGCTGAGTTGAGATAGAATGTTCGAAGTTTATATGTCTATGGAGTTCATATATCTGTCGACTTTATATATCTGTGTTTGAAGTGCAGAGTTATTTAGTCTAAGTTCATATGTCTGTGTTTGGGATGTAGAGTTGATTTCATATGTTTGGGTATATGATGCAATTTTAAATAATATGCTTTTATGATTGGGTTGTTTTTAAATATAGAAAAATAAATCAAAATATTTACAAAATATAGTAAAATTTTAGACTATCAGCATTGATTATTGATAGTTCTAAAATTTTGCTATATCATGTAAATATTTTCAGCAGTTTTACCATTTGAAATATTTTCCCTTTATGATTACTCTTTTTGTTTTGAAACTTTTTTATTCAATAATTCTACTCATCTTTGTTTGAATAAAATATAGATTGCAATTTTTTAAAAAAAATTTTTAGAACTTTTCTTTCTTTTTTAGGAAATGAACAACAATTGACCCATTACATTTTTTTTTTTTTTGTAGAAATATGGTTAAATAAAATGAGAAACTAAAGCGAAATCAAAACTTTCTAGCCAATTTTTCTCCATGAATTTCATTATCATCTTTTTTTTTTCCTCTTCTTGCTATTGTTGCTCTATATTTTTACTATATCATGTATTTTTTAATTAGATCTCCCCATCGTAATTGCCAATGACATGTCACCACATTTCTTCAACGGTTTGATCATCAGAGAACATATATCTATTTTTCACTGATTCTTGCTGGAAAACGTTACAGGATTTTTTTTTCTTTCCATTTTATAGTTTTTTTTTTATTATATGTTACATACTTTTCAACTACATACATACTTTTCGTCTAAATATTCTTAATACTAATTTGATATGTGAATCCATTATGTATAAATATTGCTCTTAATGTAGACAAAATAATATCTTTTATATAATCAACAACCTTACAATATACTTTAACAGTCACCAGTCTTATAGTAATCGGAAATGGTTGTCAAAGTTGATTATCGAATACGATTTTTGCTGGAGTTTGTAGTCAGAGGTGGTTGTCGGAGCCTGAAGTTAGTCACATGAAGGTGTATTGAAGTTAGTTGTCAAAGTTTGTCATTGAAGGTGGTTTTCGAATCTCAGAATTGGTTGGACGAAAGTAGTCGTCGAATTGATCATCGAATATGATTTTCCCTGGAGATTGTAGTTAGAGGTGACTGTCGAAGCCCAAAATAGTTGCATGAAGGTGGTATTAGAGTTGTTTGTCGAAGTTTGTCATCGAAGGTAGTTATTGAAGCCTCGAGTTGGTCGTCGGAGTTGTTTGCTCAAAGGTGATCATCAAAGGTGATTTTCATTGGAGTTTGTAGTCGGAGGTGGTTGTTGGAGCCTACGAAGGTGTTTGTTGGAGTTGATCATCAAATTTTGTTGTTGGAGCCAATTAGTCGTCGGAGTTGGTAGCGTGAAGGTGGTCATTGGAGTTAGGTCACCGGAGGTGGTTGTTGGAGTAAGTCACGGGAAGTTTGTCGGAGCTTAGAGTTGGTCGTCGAAAATGTCATCGGAGGTGGTTGTTAGAGTCTAGATTTCATCGCCGGAATTATCATCGAAGGTAATGTTCGGATGCTGGAGTTGGTCGTCAGAGTTGCCATCAGAGGTGGTTGTCGGAGTCCGAAGTTGGTGATTAGAGTTGTCATCATAGGTTGTTGTTGGAGCCCAGAGTTAGTTTTCAGAATGTCACAGTGGCCGATGGGTGGAGCCATTGAAAACATGAGAAGAAGGGTGAGTTGGTAAAATATACTAGCTCAATTCTACCAACATTTAAAGTTGATAGGCTAAACAATGAGTTGATATATTATACCAACTCAATTCAACTCATGTTGGTGAGCCAAACACCCCTAACTAACGTTTTTAATTTTTTATTTATTTAAATATATATTTTTTCCTTTTAAACATTTAATTATGTTTTTTTATTTTATTTTATTTTATTTTTTTTTACATTTTTAAGAAATGGAAGTTGTAGTTATCAAAGAGGGCTTCAGTTTAACAAGTTTAACAACTTAGTCTATGCATCTTTTTGTAATAAAAAAAATATTGAATTAGGTTTTGTACAAATATAAATGATAAAATGATTAAAAACCAAATATATTTATAAATTACAATTGTAAATTGTTACATAATATAGATTAATACTTAATTTGATTGATCTTTTAGTGGAAGAGATTAAGGTCTCATTTAATAATTATTTTGTTTTTTGTTTTTGTTTTTGAAATTAAACCTATAGACACTATTTTCATCTCCAAATTTCTACCTTTGTTATCTACTTTTTACCAATAGTTTAAAAAATTATGTCATATTTTGAGAACTAAAAAAAGTAGCTTTTAGAAAGTTGTTTTTGTTTTTTGAATTTGACTTGTGCAAATCATGATAAAAAATGTAGATGGTATAGATTTAATTTAAAAAAATAAAATAAAAAACAAAATGGTTACCCAAGCTAAATTATTATAAATTAAGATATAAAGATTAAATACTTACATTAGTTGCTACAAACTAAAGTTTAGATACTAAACAATTTCTTTTTTACTTTTTAATTCTCGTTTTTTAAATATTTACATAGTATGTAATATTTATTATTTAATAATATGAATGATTCAAATGAAAGGAGGCTTCTTTGTTATTTTAATTAGAATATGATGACGAAACTCTCCTTGTGATTTAAATATTCAAGAATTTGAAATTATTTTAATTGAAATACGCAAGACGACGACGAATTCTTATTTTACAGCTTGAGAATTAAATTATTTAATTATATATATATATATATATTCCTATACCTTAAATAAGTTGCCAAAGGATATTTCAATGTTAGGCAATACTTTTAATTACAAGCACTTCAAGTCAAATGTCTTAATAAGAAATCACTTTTATGTTTCGTTCTAATTTTTGTAAAAAAAGGTGCTTTCACATTGAATACTTAGCCAAAAATCACTTATAGTTCTCACCAAACACTTTTAAGTGTCGAAAGAAATTTTATGTTATCACCAAATGTGACAAATTTGAGCTAAAAATTACAATATCTGTACCAAAATAAGTCCCAAACATTAGCTTAAGACAAAATTATATAGTAAACACTAAACACATAAAATTCTGTATGTTCTCCAACCTAGATGGGGAGTTTGAAAACTTCGAATGAGAAGTTTCTTCCTCCTTGCCTCGAATACACCTATATTCACTTATAGGACCCAATATAACAATAACCCATTAAAATTTCCTCCAAAACAATCAACCAAATAATTGTTCTCCAAAACACCACAAATAAATCACCAAGCAATCAACCAACAATAGACAACAATAAACCACAAAATTTTGGAAGATTAAAAGCAAAGAGCACACACGAATTATACGTGGAAAACTCCATCGGTGTGAAGAGTAAAAACTATGGGGCGAGGAGTCCACTCTTATCAACTTCTTTTATTATGATAAAATTGAGGGAAAAAGAACCGAAATTAGTCATACAAAGGTTCACTATCCACCAATACTTCTATACATAAAAGATGAACACTTGAAAGATAAAAAGAATGAAAATCACCCAGTTTTACAGATTTTGTTTGACAGTGATCATGGAAAAACTAGATCTCCAAACAACGATCCAACCATTCAAAATGGGACTCTATGTGTCTCAAACATAACGACCAAATTTCAGCATGATCCAACGATTCAAACTTTTGAAATTAACAATTTTGTAGAAGCTATCGTTGAAAAACTGAACTGCTGCTTTTTTCTTCGATTATATGCCTCTTTTTTCACTTTTTTTTTTACTTAGGTCATCCCCATTATCACATAAAAGAAAATCTAGGACTTTCAAGATGGGTCAATTAAAAAATTAGTCCCAATTAGACTCACAAACACAAGTTTAAAATAAAGTCTTGCTTGTATAACAAGTAGGCTGGACACCCACAACAATCTCCCCCTCTAGCCCAACATAGGGAAGACTCAATTTCATCCATGATCACTTGGACCTCGTCTTGGTAACTTACCACAAAGCTCAATCTTGCTTCCGAGAACTACCTTAGTTAATATACCTGTACTGTTTGATAGAGTATATTAACATGCAGCCGAGAAAATCAGAATCAATAGGCACTATAATTATATTTAATTTAAGTTTAAAAACATGCTTCAAAATAACTATTACAGAAGAGGGTTTACTGAACACAATACCTTTGAAGAATCCTCTTCAACACCAGCTGAGTTCCACATAAAAGTGCTTCAATCTACAAGTAGACCACCACGAAGATCTTCTCTACTATTCTCTTGCAAGGATTGTGTGGTGGAAACGCTAAATTGAGCTGGATATAATGAAGATATGAAGAGGATATGGAGGGTTTCGATTTCTGCAGAGTTCTTGAAAGAGTTCTTGAGAGCTTAATCACATTATTCAACCCAACACTTTAATTTATAAAGCTTTCATCATGTAAATTCATAGCTTGCATGAAGGCCAACTCCTACTTCATGGAGAAAATAGAATTTAGTGAATAAAGTACCTTGCACCATAGTGGATCTCCATTTTGAGTTTTTCAAAATATTTTTGTTTTCAAATTAGTTTTCCAAAAAATTGATTTCTAAAACCATTTTTTAAATAAACTAATTTATTTAGTTTTATAAAATTAATTCAATTAATTAATTTTAAATAAAACTTAATTAATTTTGTTAATTTAATATCTAATATTAAATTAATAAAAGACCAATTCCATTATAATGAAATTAATTTTATACAATTAATATTTAGATCATATTTTAAACATTAATTGATTCTCCAGCTTCGTTTAGTTTCGATAAAATTAAACATTTCAATTGTAGCGAATACAATAAATAGAAACCCTAATTGAATTTGAACAATTCAAATTCTAAATCCTAATTTCAAATCTCATCAAGATTACTCAATTTAATAATCCTAATTACGAGCTAGTAGAGGGACCTTATGGACCTACATATCATGAGCTCCAACGATTTGTGATTAATTGGTTAAACTCTTTAAACCGAATTAATCACTATTCGTTAACTATGAAAACATTACACTATAGCTCGATAGTTGCACTCTCCTCACTGTAGATATATTTCTGTCCATTTTAACCATAATCAGTAAGTCAATCCTTCAAAGGTTGTTCGTATTTACAGCTGGGTCAAAGAGTACCGTTTTACCCTTGTAATTACATCTTGCTCCTTAAGTTCCCACTGATCCTCCATTGAACAATTGATTTATAGTCCAACTTATAAACCATAACCCTCTCTTTCATGAGAGGGCGGAGCCCCGTTGTTCAAGACAAGACATCAACGCTTAAGAGAACAACCCATTTGCTAACCTTAAATTGGGCAGGAGTGAGTTCCATATTGTAAAGCTATATCCCCAGCTATCTATCAAATCTTATCCCTAAAATTGAAGGCTTATTGAGCAGTGCTGTTGGACTACTCTCACCTATGCAGATTAAAGGATAATCTCGAATAAACAGGAGTTCTTAGTTAGCTCATGATTAAGATCGACTTACCCTAGGTCATTGAGTTTGAGATAGTCAGTTTTAACAGTAAACAGTTGTTATAAAGAAAAGTGACTATTTCGAGGTCCGGCCTTATGCAAACTCATTGCACAGGATGCCCCCACTCACATGTCTCTACATGAATGATTTTTGGATCACATCATTTGTATCAGTATACAAAATGGGCCACATCCAATAGTGTCACCAGGATGAGGTACCCAATCTCATTCGTATACTTATAGACCATTGGCTACACCCTAAAACTTGATCCATTTTTATATCACCACATAAAGTTAAATTATTTTCATAAAAGGATGCAATATCAATAATAATTTATTGAATAAAAAACTCAACAATATTTTTATTGATAAATAGAATATGTTAACAACATTTACGAACCGCGAGTTTAGGACATTCCCAACACTGTTCTTGTCAGTGTAGACTTTCTTTAGATTCAATCTATTCTCTTCAATTATATCTCATAGCCAATGATATTTAATTTCAATATGTTTAGTACGAGCATGATACAATGGATTCTTGCTCAAATCCATAGCAATCACAAAATATTATATACTTACCTTGCTTTAAACCCAACTCTTGAAGGAACCTTTTAAGCCATAACATATCCTTGCTTGCTTCTACTGTCTCAATTGTGGATAATGCTATGCATTTTTATAGCTTGAATTGCCATGAGATGACTCCCCCTAAAAATGTAAACACATAACCTGAGGTAGACTTTTCGTTGTCAAGATCACCTGCCATGTCTGCATCAGTATAGTCTTCAAGCATAGGTTTGCCACCTTCATAACACAAACTCAATTTGAAGGTGTCCTGCAAGTATCTGAAGGTCCACTTCACTGCTTCCCAGTGAGTCTTACTTGGATTGGATAGAAAAATGACTCATTAGACTGACTGCATGTGTAATATCAGGTCTAGTTCACACTATAGTATACATCAAAGAACCAACAATAGAAGAATAAGGAATAGATGACATAACTTCTTTCTCTTTCTCTATTGTAGGGCAAGCTCTCTTACTTAGCTTAAAGTGAGTTACTAGCGGTGTATTAACAGGCTTAGCATGCTTCATATTGAACCTTTCCAACACCCGCTCAATATACTTCTCCAGAGATAACCACAATTTCCCAGTTTTCCTACCACGAGCAATCTCCATACCTAAGATTTGCTTTGTAGGACCCAAATATTTCATGTCAAATGACTTAGACAAATCTTTCTTCAAACTTTGAATCATATCTATATCTTGTCCAACTATTGACATATCATCTACATATAAAAGAAGAATGATGAAGTTGCTTACAGGGAGCTTTCTAAAATATACACAAGAATCAGTTGTAGTTCGTTTATAATCATTGCTTATCATAAACGAACCAAATTTCTTGTACCATTGCTTTGGTGCCTGTCTAAGCCCATAAAGACTCTTCTTCAACTTGCAAACAAGTTTATCTTTCCTTTTTTTTTTTTTCAAATCCTCCAAGTTGCTACATATAGATCTTTCATGCAAGTCACCATGTAAAAAAGAAGTTTTTACATCAAGTTGCTCAAGATCAAGACTTGATGCTAATCCTAACACTGTTTCATAGATATCATTTTGACCACTGAAGAGAAGATCTCATCAAAGGCAATGCCCTTTTTTTGGTTGTATCCTTAACCATTAATCTGGCTTTGTACCTCACTATCTTCTCACCATCCTTCTTGTACTTGAAGACTCATATATTTTTCACTAACTTTCTTTCCCTTTAGAGGCTTCATTAGCTCATAGGTTCCATTCTTTTCCAGAAAATTTATCTCTTCCTTCAATACATCGAGTTACTGGACTTTTTCATCATGAGACAAGACTTCTTGATAGTTCTCTGGCTCTCTATCTTCACTAACTAGAAGGAACTCTGAGCTTGGATACCTCGTTGAAGATTTACGCACTCTGGTGGACTTTCGGGCCTGAGTATCCTCCACTTAAGAAATAGGTTGGTCCCCCTGCTTATGAACTTCTCCATGAATCATTTCCTCATATGCATCTTCCTCATGAAGTTCTTCATTAGATGAAGACTCATCAAGATCATCATCATTAACATGATCTGGTACACTACCATCAGGTTGTATCTCACCAACGTCATCCTATACATTATTAACATTCTCATTTGTCGACTTAACAACAGAAGGAGTAGAAGTAGAATCATTAGTAGTATCAAAACACAACTCTGAAGTAGAAGTGTACTAAGAAGATCTGCGCCCTTATCGTGCTCAAAGAATACTACATCTCTGCTTCTCATTAAAGAATCCTAATGAAGGGTCCTTGAGTGGAAACGGATCTACCCAAATCCCATTTTTATAGAATTGAAAAATTTTATAGAGAAACAAAAAAGATCATGCATTTAATTCAACTATTACAACATATTTAAACATAAAAGGCAGAAGAAATAAATTGGGTTTTAGAAAACCTTTACCTTTGGAGACAAAAAAAAAAAAAAAATCTTCGTAATGTTAGAGAAGCACCAGCACGCAGCGGAAGAGATTAGGATCCATAAGCACTCTAATTGATTGATTTTTCCAGAAAAGAAACATGCTTAAACAAAGTTTAATGGGTTTCAAGAACATACCTTTGAAGAACTGTTGAAATCTCTATTTTCAGCTGCAAAATCCTCCAAATCTTTGTGCAAACCTCCACAAGATCTTCTCTACTATTCTCTTGGTGCTCTAGATTGAGTTGTGGACTCAAAATAAGCTGGAATCAAAGGGAATTTGGAGAATGCTCACTGAATCAACCCAATGAAGAACACTTTCTTCTTCAAGAATTTTAAACTAAAATTCTTTCGGTTGCCTCATTTCAACTTTACTCCAATCTCTTCAATAAATTACAGACTATCATGTAAAGAGATTTGCTGCATGGGATGCAGCTCATGTTTAGAGTAATTGAAGGTTGAAGAAGTGGGTTTCATTGTGAGCAAGTTGAAGATGAAGATGAAAAACCATTTTTCCTATTTTTGTAATTTTATATTTCCAAAAACTAAAATTGATTTTTAAAAAATATTTTATTTCTAAAATCAAAATTTATTAATTTCACAAATCAATTTTCTAATAAAATTAATAAATAATTATTTAAAAAATTTAAATAATTCTAATTAATTTAATATCCAATATTAATTAATTTTTACACAAATTCATCTTCATATATTTAAATCATATTTAAATATATATGTTCTCCAATTCTGTTTGATTCTAATTCCAACATTTCAAATTAATTTATCATGCTACTCTAGAGTTAATCCATTTTTAAGCTACTCCAACGATCCAAGATTAATCGGCTAAACTCATTAGACCGATCTAACCCCCATTCGTTAGCTAATGGGTTACTCCACTAAAGTTCATAATTGAACTCCCCTCACTGTAGATATATTATGTCCACTCGATATAACCATGATTAGTAAGTCAACCCTTCACAGGTTATTCGTAATAACGGCTGGGTCGAATCTTTGTTTTACCCTCGAAATTACCTCTTGTTTCTTAAGTCCTCACTGATCCCTTAATGAACAATTATTTTGTGATCCAATCAACAAAACCGAGTCCTCTCAACCAATGAGAGGGCGGGATCCCTTGTTCAAGACCCAGAATCAACAATTAAGGGAACAACCTCTCTACTATCCCTAAAAGTGAGTAAGAGTGAATTCCCTCTTGCACCCTATGTCCCCAACTATCTATCTGATTTTACCCCTAAAATGGAAGTCTTATTGAGCTGGCGCTGTTGAGCCAACCCTCATCTATGCAAATCTAAGGGTAATCCCGAATAAATAGGAGTTCATAGTTAGCTTAGGATTAAGGTCAAGTTATCTAGGTCATCGCTTTGAAATAGTCAGCCTTAAACAGTAAAAAACATTATAAAGTAAGAGTGACTGATTTCTTGATCCGATCTTGTATAAACCCTTTTTCACAAGGACATCCCCACTCCTCATATCCAACATGAATGAATTAGGATCACTTCGTTTGTAGCACTTTACAACTTCTTGTAACAACTACAGAGCATGCCACATCCAATAATATTACCAGAATAAGGTACCCAACCTTATTTATATACTATAGATCATTTTGACTATTTACTCGAACCTAATCCACCTTTATGTCTCCACATAAAGTTCAAGTACTCATCCAATAGTCAAGGGACTTTCAGGTTTATTGGATTTCTATCAAGCAAAACATTTATTCAATAACACCTTTACTGAATTTTCAGAATAAGCTCCATTGTTTACAAACCACGAGTTTTAGGACATAAAACCCAACAAACTACCACTTGGACTAAAAATCCAGTGGTAACTTATACATCCGATATATAAGACTGAGTTTCTGAGTTTTTATAAAGAAATACAATAAACTAGAGCATCTCATACCCATCTTTTACCATTCGGTATCCCATACTCGATATTTCTCCCACTTGTCCTAAGTTATTTGGTATTCCTAGTCCTACTAGGTAATTCTCAAACACTTTAGCCGAGAGAATCATTGTAAACATGTTAGTATACAATAGGCTTTTGAATAACTTATATGAGGATTGCATTTTAATCTCAATAATGGCCAGGAAGCACACTTTCCTCCCACTACATTGAGGTATTCTCAACTCTTTGAGTAAGATGCATCTGATCTGTCTCAACAATCTTTAAATATCTGAATATTTACAAATGTTTTTGACAATTTGATTCTTAACAGAAGTTGCTGGTCTCTTTTGCTTTTTACTTTGTTCTTTCTTCTAACGATAGAAAAACTTTTTTATATTGCCAGGCTTGTTACAGTAATGACATGTCCTAATCTCTTTTTCTCTAGACTTGGACCTTTCTTTTGAGTTACCACGTCTTTAGATCCCCTACTTTTGTTTTTTCCACGATTCTCAGCAACAAGAGCATTTGAATTATCAACTCCCATCTCCTTTCTTCTTATCTCTTCATTGAACATGCTTTGTTTGATAACATCTGAAGACAAAACACCTTCTGGAGTAGAGTTATTAATAGTCACAACCAAGGTTTCCCAACTGTTCGGAAAAGAACTCAACAAGATTAAAGCCAGCAATTCATCATCAAGATTAATCTTCATAGTAGTCAGCTTATTAATAATATCCTAAAAAGTCATTCAAATGCTCAGAAACAGACTTTCCACCTTTAAATTTCAAATTAACAAGTTGCTTGATTAAATAAGCTTTGTTATGTGCGGTCTTCCTTTCATAAGAATTTTCAATTTCTTCCACAACTCATAGGGTCAGACTCCTTAAACACATGGTTGAAAATGCTAATATCAACCCACTGCTTAATAGTCGCCAAAGTTTTTCTCTTTAGCTTTGTTCAATCTTTTTCTTCTATTTTCTCTGGTTTTGCAGGTATAGAAATTGTGCCATCTGCTTTTATGGTTGTTTCAATTGGATCAAACAAATCTTTGCGATATAAAAAATCCTCCATCATTGGTCTCTAGATGGAATCATTGGTCGATGACAATTTTATCATTGAACTACCTCCATCATTACTAGTAGACTCCATAACAATGATTAAATTAAAACCCTCTTTGATACCAACTGATAGAATCCAAACAATATAACAACAACCCACTAGGATCTCCTCCAAAACAATCAACCAAATAATTTTTCTCCAAAATACCACAAATAAATCATCACATAATCACCAAGTAATCAACCAACAATGGACAACAATAAACCAAAACATTATGGAAGATTAAAAGCAAAGAGCACACAAATTACATGTAGAAAACCCCTTCAATGTGAAGAGTAAAAACCACAAGACTTATAAGGAGACCACCATTGTCAACTTCTCTTATTATGATACAATTGAGGGAAAAAGAACCCAAATCAGTCATAGAAAGGTTTAAACCTACCAATACTTTCATACATAAAATATGAACACATGAGAGATAAAAAGAATGAAAATCACCCAGTTTTACAGATTCTATTCGACAGCAATTACAGATAAATCAGAGCTCAAAACACCAATCCAACCGTTCAAAATGAGACCCTACGTGTCGCAAACATACTGGCCAAATTTCAGCACGATCCAACAGTTTAAACTCTAAAAATTGATAATTGTGTGAAAATTGTCGTTGAAAAATTGAATGTCGCCTTTCTCTCTGATTTTTTTACCTCTTTTTTCACTCACTTTTTCTTTAGGTCATCCCCATATCACATAAAAGAAAACCTAGGGCTTTCAATTTGGGTGAATCTAAAAAATTAGCCCCAATTGGGCTTACAGAACACAAGTTTAAAATAAAGTCTTGCTTGTGCAACAAGTAGGTTGGGCACCCACAACAATACTCACCATATAACTCTTTCTTTTACTTGGACCGCAGATATGTTTGAATTAAGGATTAATGATTTTTATGGACAGATTCTAAAATCAAGGGTAACAGAGTCAAAGGAGAGCAAGGGAAGATCAAGGAAATAGGCAAGAGGGAATTGCGCTCGGTCGGCCTTGACTGAGCCTCCAAGATTGGCTTAATTGCCCAAGGCCCAACATGGTTAGGCCTTAAAGGATAGAACCTTATCGTGCCTAGGTAGAATGTTGGCTCGGTCGACCTCAATGTTAGTAAGGCCTGCATGTGTTCTACCCGATGTGGATCTCTAATAAGATAAGGAAAGAGAAATAATAGATAAAATGGATTTATCTAATCATAATTAATCCCAACTCATTAGGATTAGAAAAGATCCATATGATCTTTATCATAAAGGGAAAAGGTAAACTCTATCTACCCTTATGACTCCATATGAGGTAACTAAGAGCTTTTGACTTCTTCTCTATTCTATAATTCTCTTACTGACTTAGGCATCGAAGTCCTTTTTTCTTTGTTTTGTAGGTCCCGTCTTCTCTAAATTACAAATTTACCGTTGATGTCACGTGAAGGTCGGGTGCATTTTTCCATGTCCAAAATTATGCATCAATAGTTGGT
Organism: Benincasa hispida; assembly: GCF_009727055.1. Classification (NCBI taxonomy): domain Eukaryota; kingdom Viridiplantae; phylum Streptophyta; class Magnoliopsida; order Cucurbitales; family Cucurbitaceae; genus Benincasa; species Benincasa hispida. The sequence continues at coordinate 2,530,869 of NC_052358.1, forward strand.
GCTGTATGTAGGGAACGAGAGTGATCTACCAATACAAAATTGAGAATCTTTTCAAAATTAAGGAAATAAAGGCCACGATGGCTTAGTTCCCACAATCATGTTAAATAAGAAATTTTAAAGGTAGAAGTGTTGAGTTTTATGTCGTAAAACTCGTAGTTTTGTAAACATTAGAACTTATTCTGAGAATTCAATAAAGTTGTTGAATATATTGTTTTTTAGAAATCCAATAAACCTAAGTCCCTTGACTATTATAAGAGTACTTGAACTTTATGTGGAGATATATAAGTGGATCAGATTTAAGTAAATAGTCAAAATGATCTATAGTATATGAATAAGGTTGGGTACCTTATTCTAGTAATACTATTGGATGCGGCCTACCCTATAGTTGTTACAAAGTGTTGTAAAGTGCTACATACGAAGTGATCCTAATTGATGACGAGTAGAAATGTACGTTATTATAAGTCTTTTATTTATAATTATGAGGGCTATTAAGTAGAATATGCGGCGATTATACTAAGAATTCATGAGAAAGTGAGCTTGCGTCAGTCAGCAATGAAAATCTTGGCTAACCCACTATTATGCGTTATTTTGCATCCAAATGTCTATTTTTTTTAGCTAACGTAGGAATCGATTGCATGCGTGGAATCTCTCCATCGCAAAGGCGATCGCATACGTTCGATGCATGGATATTGCGACCATTAACCGCATGCACCCATCGCATAGAGGTTGCGGCTACAGAGTATAACCATAATAGAGGGATGACCGCAAGGGTGGTAGAATGCGATGATACTCCCGGAACCAAGCATGAACGCATACCTCGGGAGTATCAAAAGGTGATGTTAACATTTCATCTACCATGCCGTTAACAACAGAGATTCAGAGCAGGTCCATCACGCCGTTAGCAGTAGAAATTCAGAGAAAGACCATTAATGCTGTCGGCGATCGAGCTCTATTAATAGAAGCCTTAGAGCACAACTTCAAATGATCCGAACTTCTGCTTTAAGGTATATCCTTGTAATCCATACGAAAGCGTGAGAAGATATTCTTGAGAGTTCTTCATTCCTTCAACCATTCCGAATGATGACCGAAGCTCCATCGGAGATAGATCTCGAGAGAGACTACTCCGTCGGCCATCCATGGCACCACCGACAGCCTTGACACACATCTGATGGAAGCAAGACATTGCCCATCTGCCCTCTATATCTCTTCTATCTCTATATTGTATTACATTGTGGCTTAAGAGATTAATACGTTTTGTGATCAATGCATTTCTCTACTTCCTTCGATTCCATCTTCAATTACCTCTTCTTATCATCCATTACTTTCATTGCTCGACTAAGTAAGATTGTTAGAATATTGCATACTTAATCATGCAACACAGACATATGAAGCATGTAGCAAACCATCGAGAGGTATGCGTTGCGCGAGTGTTGTGAGAAAATCCTATTTATTTAGTGTGAGGCTGAAGTAACACTTGACTATGAGTTGATCAACGGTAACTAACTGCCCGGGAGGGTAAGTAGTGGAACGCATTAAGCAAAGTAAGCAGTGCTTCTAGAGATAAGAATAATCTTATGTCAACCATGTTTTATGTGATTACCTTGTCTTATGAGCGCATCATTCATCATTTAGGCATACTTGAGAGAGTAGTCTAAAAACCAAATCTAAGCTTGAGAGAGTCAGGTTGGAACACATAAGCAAGAACAGAAGCTTAGAAATAAGTTATGTTTGCTATTACACAGCGTATGCACCCTATAGTTAGGATATGAAAGTATGCGATCACATCACATGCGTCCAGAAGGAGGATACGATGGTATGCAGTCACCTTGTTTATGTGTGGGAGCATGTGGGCAAGAATAGAGACTTAGACATAAGTTCTATTGACACTATCGCATATGCATCGCAGGTGTCTTCGTCAAGTGTGTATAGCATAATCGCATAGCTTGCGCTGCTGGGGTTACCCTTGCGATCAAGCTTATTGATGCGGTGAAGTCATCCCCGCCATTTTATCTATTTTCCCATGCATCTTATTACGTATTAATAGTTGTCGTGTCTCTAACTCTTATAGTCATACTTCCATTGCTTAATCTGTTAGTTAGGAGTAGGAGTAGCGCATAGCCCATAACCTTCAAATTCGTTTATTCTTCACCGTAAACACTTTACTTCATAACATTTAGCTACAAGTCCCTGAGTTCAACCTCAGATCACCCGAGAAACTTGCGATCTCATTATACTTGGCGAGAGAGCAAGAAAACTTGTTGCAGGAACACATGGTCATCGTATAGAGTCTTAGACACATATTGCATATCCTTTAGTCCAACGCATGACCAGGGACGCATGGAGAACGAATGATGAACGCCTACTTATTTACTCCATTTTTCACGCATCACTAATTCGTGCATGTTGAGACATGAGAATTGAGGGTGTTCTGTGCAAATGAGTTTTGTGCAAGATCGGACCACGAAACCTGTCACTCTTACTTTATAATGTTGTTTACTGTTTAAGATTGACTATTTCAAAGCGATGACCTAGGTAACTTAACCTTAATCCTGAGCTAACTATGAACTTCTGTTTGTTCGGGATTATCCTTTGATCTACAAATGGTGAAAGTAGACCAATTGCCTCTGCTCAATAAGCTTACCATTTTAGGGATAAGACAGGATGAATAGTTGGGAACATAGGGTGCAAAAAGAATTCATTCCTACCCGATTAGGATTAGTAGAGAGGTTGTTCCCTTCAAGTGTTGATTCTGGGTCTTGAACAAGAGGTCTCACCCTCTCATTGGCCTGAGAGGGATTCAATTTGTTGATTGGATCACAAATCAATTGTTCATTAGGGGATCAGTGGAACTTAAGAAACAAGAGGTAATTACGGGGGTAAAACATATATTCAACTCAACCGTTATTACGAGCAACCTGTGAAGGGTTAACTTACTAATCATGGTTATATCGAGTGGACATAATATATCTACAGTGAGGGGAGTTCAGCTATGGGCTTTAGTGGAATCACCCATTAGTTAACGAATGGGGGTTAGATCGATCTAATGAGTTTAGCCGATTCATCTCGGATCGTTGGAGCCCATGATCTGTAGGTCCGCGAGGTCCCCCTACTAGCTTGTAAATGGGTAAGCTTTAGGATAACTTGAGAAATTAATTTGAAACGTTCAAATTAAACGGAACAAGAGAATAAATATTTAAATATGATTTAAATATACAAAGATGATAATTGTGCAAAAATTAATTTAATATTTGATATTAAATTAATTAATTTTAAAATTAATTTAAGAAAATCAATTTTTTAATTAAAATGATTTAAAAGTAATTTTTTTAAAAAAAGAAAATGGAAATTCATTTGCATGTTGCACAAAATGGAAAATGGGTTTTCTCCATTATCATTATCTTTATGCTCACACAAAATCATTATCTTCTCTATTTTGATTCTCTAAGCATGAGCTGCAAGCCATGCACTCCATCACTTTACATGTTCATCTAAATACATGAAGAAGATTGGAGTTGTTGGAGAGGAAGAAAAAGAATACAGAATTTGAGAGAAAAATTATGGTGAAGAAGAAACTGTCTTCTTCAATTTGCTTTGTGGGCTTTTCTTGTTTCTTCACATCTTCAAGCTATTCTGAAGTCCCACAACTCTGCCTAAAGCTCCAAGATCATATTAGGGAAGGCTTTGAGGTGGTTCACATTGATATCAAGTGAAGACAATAGCTGAACATACGTTTTCTTGGAGAGTTCATCAAAGGTATGTTTTGAAAACCCATTTTTATGAAGAGAATGCTTTAGTTTTTCCAAAATTAGTGAATTAGAATGCTTATGGATCCTTGATACTTCTGTTGCATGTTATTTAACTCTTACAAGAAGTCGTTGATGAATTAGATCCCCATAACCAAAATCAAAGGAAGGAAGCCAATGAGTCGAAGTTGAGTTCAAGATGTCTTAGGCAGAGATTACCAAGGTCAAAGCCGAGGAGACCAATGTCAAGGCTAAGGCATGGATTACCAATGCCTAGGTCGAGGAGACTGAGTTGAAGCAAAGATTCAAGATAGAGGTCGAGGATACCAATGCTAAGGTTGACGCCGAGTTGAAGACAAGGCCGAGGCTGACATCGAGGATGAGGTGACCGATGCCAAGAAGACCGAGTTGAAGCGGAGATCCAAGATAGAAGTAGAGGCCTAGGAGAAGAGAAAAAGTTGAAATGAAGATTCAAGTCCAAGGCTACCAATGCCAAGGCTGACATTGAGTTGAAGCCAGGGCTGAGGCCGAGGCCGAAGACAAAGCGACCAATACCAAGGAGGCCTAGTTAAAGCAAAGATTCAAGGTTAAGGCTACCAATGCCAAGGCTTATGCTGAGTTAAAGCTGAGGCTAGGGACGAGACGACCAATGCCAAGGAGACCAAGTTGAAGCGAAAATCCAAGGCACCAACCAAACCTGAGGCGAGGCCAAGGCTACCAATGCCAAGGTCAAGGCCGAGGACAAGACTACTAATGTCGAGTTGAAGCAAAGACCCAAGGTAGAGGCATATGTTAGGTCAAGGTCGAGACTACCCATGCCGAGGTCGAAGATGTCAAACTGAGGCCAAAAAGACCAAGTTGAAATGAAAATTAGAGGCCAAATCTACCGAGGCCATGGTCAAGAAAACCAAGTTAAAACAAAAAGCAAAGGTCGAAATAACCAATGTAGGCCAATGAGACCATGTTAGAGTGAAAAATAGAGGTCGAGGCCAAGGAGACCAAGTGAAGCAAAGAGTCAGGGTCAAATATGACCTTAAGTGCATCAAGGTAAAATATTTTCACCATCCATATACATCCAAGAACACGATGCGCACTATAGAAAGTAGTTGAGGTCGAGACCGACCCCTAAGCACATTAGGTTTAGAGATCTTTGCCAGACTCATCCTAATGTTTAGGAGGCTATGAGAACACTAAATGTTCGAGGCTGAGTGATAACATGAAAGCGCACGCGTCGAGTTATAATATAGTAAAAAACGGTATAGGATACCGAGTATCGTTCTTTAAGAAATTGATTTTCAATTATTTGAAATTGGTTTTCAATTCTTTTAGCTATTTAAAGATCCTTTTAATTTTATTTAAGGGACTAAACTGTGATGAATTTTAATCTAATCTAATCCTAGAGAGCAAATAAAAATATCATTGAGGTGAGAACAAGCAAAGGCACACCCTAGGATTATGGTCTCATTGTTGGAACAATTAGATTGATTGTTTATGCCTTAGATTGATTATTTATGCCTTAGATTGATTTTATGCAAATTATAGACCTAAGAGTCTTTAATCCAAGTATCCTCTTTCAAGCTCTACTCTTTCTAACACTTAATCATCAACTCAATTTCATGCAATTGATTCATTAAGTGCAACATTAAAATTTTTTATTTTTTATATTTATCAATCTCTTATCACTTTTGTGCATATTCGTTTAACAATTTAACATGCTCGATCTAACCCAATACCCCCTCTCAATCAAGACATAAAGTGCACATCATTCAAACATTGGCCACATGTTAAAAAACATAAAGAATAGACATGCTAAAATAATTATGCAATAACTCAATTCCAAGAAACAACCAATTAGTTTAAAAAAATCCAACAACAAAAACCATAAACCCTAGGATTACAAATCAGTCACTCATGGGTATAACATAAATTTAGACCATTCATGATACATCTAAATACAAAGAACAGAAAATTAAAAAGGAAAGAAAATGCAAGCCCAATTCTTGACTATCGTCCTCAAATTCGGAATCACACTCCAACGATCTCTTCAAATCTCTACTCCTTTAAAGCTGCAAAATGTCGTATCTGCCTAGATATCTGCTCCCAGTGGAGGCCTTGGCGAAGTATGGATAAAACCCTAAAATTAGCCCCCTTTTGATTGGCAGAAAGCTTCCTATTTGTAAATCTATCGTTGCATCGTGACGTTGTCTAAATAATTTGACGGATGCACGTGCTATTCTCTAGAGCATCACAACGCTCTGAGGTAGTGTTACAATGTTACCCTATGTTTTCCTCTCGAGTCTTTAGCATAAGAGGCAACGTAGTGATGCTATGCTTTGCGCTGCTCTGTTTTTCACACTTAACGATTTCTTCCTCTTTTCTACTTACCCTAGGTCAAAGTTTGACCTTCCTTGAGGGTATTTTGGACATTTTATCCTCAAAATTTCTTGTTCTGATCCAATTTCTCAATTTCCTGCAGTTAAACATAAAAGCATCAATGATCTCGAATTAAACATAAAACTAGCTAAATTCTAAGCCCAAAAATGCACTTTTGGCATGTGTTTCACCACCCCAAACTTAAAACCTTTTAGTCTCGAGCAAAGAAAGAACAATACTATAGGGAAATTCAAACAACCATGCAAATAACCTAAAACCTTGTCATTCAAAATAAATATATTAAATCCATTAGGAGAAATAGTTCAAGCACCTTGTTAACGAAATTTTAAGGTCAAATCTCATCATCTTTCACGTGTGTATGCCAGCCTTTTTATTTTAGTCCTAATAATTTGTCATGATTTTAAATGAACTTTTCTAGTTTTCTCCCACTCTACTTTAGGAAACTTATTAAATTTTTCTTTATCATTCATGTAGCATAAAGATCATTAGATTGCCATTTATTCTTTCATTTTTTTCCTGAGACGAAAGAAGAACTTCTCATGACACATTACCTTTGTTTTGGCTTGCCCGAATGAGTTTCATGAATGACATCCAACTACGAGCAGAGTCTCCATCAAAGTGCCTAAGCTTACTCACTTCCTAAGCATAAAAAGGAAGGAGAAGTAATATTCTTTAAAAACTATTTTCTTTTGATTTTCTCTTTTTTTTTTCCACTCAATCTATTAGCAAAACTACACCATGTCGGGATTAAATCCCAAGTGAAAGTGTGTGAATGCCTTACATCTGGAAATTCTATTTTTAAAGAAACAGAAAACATTATTCTAAATAGAATATAGAAAGATGAACATGTTAAAAGCATGCTTGAGAAAAAGGGAAATAAGAAGAAAGTACCATTCTTATCTTTGAAGATTCCCGAGCTCCTAGAACGATCCTCTCGCTTTTCCAATGAACACGGTCTTGAACATGAAAGTCTTCTTGAACAATATTGAACACGAGCACAAGAAAAACCTTGTTATTCTCTAGGATTTCAATAAAAGGATAGAAGGTATCTTAGAAGAGGGTGAAGAGGAGAGAATTCTTTGGAGAGAGTAGAGAGAATTTCTTTGGTGGTTAGGGTAAAATTTACTAAACTAAATCTTGTCCTAAAAGGGCCATAAGGAAGACTTTATATGGAGAAGGTTAGCACATTCTCCAAAATTTTCCCAATTTACCCTTGTGCACAATTAATTAAATAACATTTATTTAATTAATTATCACATTAATTAAATAACCCTTTGTATATTAAATCCAATTAACGTATTTATTTAATAACCATAAACATGTATTTATGTGCAATACCTCTCTATTAATTAATTATTTTTTCGTGAATCTAATTAACTTGAATTAATTATTTGAATCTCATTCAAATGTTTCTTTCCAACTTAATTTAAATTATAGATTGAAAGATCTCATTGAAGAGAACTTTGAGCGGAAGCGGGATTATCCCAATGTCCATTTTTTAAAGAATAAAAATTTTTATAGAAAAGAAAGAAAAACTTATGCATTTACATTAATTATAGCATACTCGTTAAAAAAAATACTTAGGGTTTTAAACCCTTACCTTTGAAGACAAAACTTCAAGATTCCTTCAATCTGACAACGGGCACTACCACAATGGCGACCTTGGTATTTTTAGGTAAAGAACCCAAGAGTGGTGGGCTTTGAATATTTTGGAATAATGAGAGAATGGTTTGAGAGAAGAGAGGAGGGAAAGGAATTTTTCATAAACTTACAGAGAGAACTATTTTCTCTGTTCAATAACGTATATATCTCTGGCTTCCTTTCTTTTCCAATGATGAAGGAGACTCTCTCCTATCAAATGTCCATTAAACTTCAACCACCCACTTACGTGGTGGAGAGAAAAAAGAGGAGGGAGTTACATGCAACGGAAGCAAATAGAATCAATAGACACTCTAATTACATTTAATTTAAGTTCTAAAAGCATGCTTAAACAAAAACTTCAGAAGAGGGTTTCTAAACTACATACCTTTGATGAATCTCCCAATTCCAAGCTGTTCTTCATGTGATTCCAGCTCCAATTCAATAGTGAACCACCAAGATATCTTCTTTACTATTCTTAGCCTAGAATATTAGTGGTGGAACTCAGATTGGAGTGAATTTGTGAAGGAAAAAATGGGTTTTTTTGGATGATGAACAAGTTTTCTGTAGAATTTTTTGTTTCTAGCAGCAAGCCTTTCCTTCATCAGCAAAAATGGAGTGTTTTATACATTATCCACATGCAGGTCCTCAACTTCAACAACCTTGACACTTCAATTGTTGAATAAAGTGGGAAATGTGTGTGTTTCATGGAGGAACACCTCATACTTCATCACGAAGTGGGAAATTCCCACTCTCACCTATTTTCCATTTTATTCATTACTTAATTTTAATTAATTCTCAATTAACTAGAATTAAATAATCATTTCAAATTCTGAATTTGAAATTAAAATGAAAAAAAATTGGATTTTAATTAATTAAACAAGTTTGACTAAATAAATAATAATTTGATATCAAATACTAAATTAATCACACAACTAATTTGAAAAATATGAATCTTATTCATGTAATTAATATTTAAATCAATATTTAAATATTATTAACTCTCCAATTTCGTTTAATTTCGATGAATTAAACATTAATTAATTATATCAAATATAATTATACAAACCCTAATTTGAATTTGAACACTTCAAATTGATATCATTCCAAATTCACTCAATTTATTAATTCAAGATGTTCATGTTTTAAGAGCTAGTAGAGGACCTTATGGACCTACATATCATGAGCTCTAAAGATTTAAGATTAATTAACTAAAACTCTTTAGACCAAATTAATCAACATTCGTTAACTTTCAAGTCATACCACTATAGCTCGATAGTTACACTCTTCTCACTGTAGATATATATTTGTCCACTTGATTTAACCATAATCATTAAGTCCACCCTTTATAAATTGTTCGTAATACTGGCTTGGTCAATATGTTGTTTTACCCCTGATATTGCATCTTGCTCCTTAAGTTCCATTGATCCTCTAATGAACAATTGGTTTGTTATCCAATCACTAAACTGGATCCCTCTTGGGCTAATGAGAGGATGGGGCCTCTTGTTCAAGACCTGGATTCAGTACTTAAGAGAACAATCTTTCTCCTATCCTTAAATTGGGTAGGCATGAATTCCTTATTGCACCCTATGTCCCCAGCTATCTACCCGGTCTTACCTACCTCTATAATGGGAGGCTTATGAATTCGGCACCTGTTAGCTAAACCTCACACTATGCAGAATCTAAGGATAATCTCGAATAAATAGAAGTCATAGTATTTTTTTAATGTTTTTTTTTTTTTTATTTTTTTTTTTTTTTTTTTTTTTTTTTTTTTTTTTTTGTTTTTTTTAAAAAAAGCTCAGATAAGATCATATCCTAGGTCATGCTAAGCGAAAATAGTTAGTCTCTAACAGATAAACAACGTTAAGAGTACCCAGCTCATTATTTCTTCCGATCCAGAGCTCTTTGTAAACTCATTCCCCTCATTCTCATGACAATCTCCTCGTCTCGTAGCACCATCTAACTTCCTAAACACAAGACGAGAGCCAGACACATAGTGTCGACACTAACACCCAACCTTTACAGTCACACAGACATCGATATTCGATGTCTTTATGTCTCTACCATAAAAGTCTGATCATAGCCAATATACACAACAACGGAGGAGAAATAAGAAGATCCCTTGACTCTCTGAATATGACATATGGAGAGTATGTTCGTGATTCAATACGTAGAGCTTTTTACACATTGGATACCACTCTGTAGTTGTTATAAATTGTTGTAAAGTGCTACAAACGAAGGATCTCTTTCATTATTTTGTCATGAGAAGTGAGGCGTCTTATGTAATGAGTTTACTAAGATCGGACAAGAAAAAGTTATCTCTTATAACGATTACGTTTAAGACTAACTATTTCGCTTAGATGACCAGGTAACTCATCATATCCTGACTAGAACTTCGATTTATTCGAGATATCTAGATTGCATAGTGAGGTTCTCAACAGTGCCGATTCAATAAGCTCCCATTTTAGAGGTAAGACCGGTAGATACTAGCATAGGTAGGTGCAATAAGGAATTCATGCCTACCAATTAAGGAGAAAATTTCTCTAAGTACTGAATCCAGGCTTCGACAAGACCCCATCACTAGCCCAAGAGGGACCAGTTTAGTGATTGGTATCCCATATTCAGTAAGAGCATGGACTTGAGCAGATGCATAATCGAGGGGTAAAAATATTGACCAGACCAGTATACGAACATTTATAAAGGGTGACTTAATGATTATGGTTAAATCAAGTGGACAAATATATATACACAAAAGTGAGAGCTGTAATAGAGTTATGGTAGACTGAAAGTTAACGAATGTTGATTAATTTGGTCTAAGAGTTTTATATAAACTTAATCTTAAATGTAGAGCACGAATATCCATGTCCATACTTACTCTATAAACAATGAACACTCTGAATTAATAAATTGAGTGAATTTGGAAATGACAACATAAGGTGTTCAAATACATAACAGGGTTTGTATATTATATTTGATTAAATTAAATTAAATTCCTACGAAATAATAAAATAATGGAGAGTTAATAATATCATCATATTAATTTAATTATTATTACCTGAAAGATTCATATTTTTCAAATTAGTTGGGATTAATTTAGTATTTGATATCTATTAATATTATTTAGTCAACTTGTTAATTAATTAAAATCCAATTTTTTTTCATTTTAATTTCAATTCAGAATTGAAATGATTATTAATTCTAGTTAATTGAGAATTAATAAAATTAAGTATGAATAAAATGGAAAATAGTGAGAGTGGGAATTTCCCACTTCGTGATAAGTATGAGGTGTTCCTCCAGAAACACACACATCCCACTTATTCAACAATTGAAGTGTCAAGGTTGTTGAGTTGAGGACCTCATGTGGATAATGTAATAAAACACTCCATTTTGCTGATGAAGGAAAGGTCTTGCTGCTAGAACAAATTCAAACAGAAAACTGTTCATCATTCCAAAAAACCCATTTTTTCCTTTCACAAATTCACTCCAATCTGAGTTCCACCACTAATAGGCCTAGGTAAGAATAGTAAAGAAGATATCTTGTGGTTCACATTGAATTGGAGCTGGAATCACATGAGAGACAGAGCTTGGAATTGGGAGATCCATCAAAGTAGTGTAGTTTAGAAACCCTCTTTCTGAAGTTTTTGTTAAGCATGCTTTTAGAATTAATTAATGTAATTAGATGTGTCTATTGATTCTATTGCTTCCGTTGCATAACTCCCTCCTCTTTTTCTCTCCACCACGTAAGTGGTTTTGAAGTTTAATGGACATTTGTGAGAGAGAGCTCCTCATCATTGGAAAAGAAGGAAGCCAGAGATATATACGTTATGAACAGAGAAAATATTCTCTCTGTAAGTTTATAAAAATTCCTTCCCTCCTCTCTTCTCTCAACCATTCTCTCATTATTCCAAAATATTCAAGACCACCACTCTTGGGTTCTTTACCTAAAAATACCAAGGTCGCCAATTGTTAGTATGCCGTGTCAGATTGAAGGAATCTTGAAGTTTGTCTTCAAAGGTAAGGGTTTAAAACCTAAGTATTTTTTTAACGATGATGCTAAATTAAGTAAATGCATAAGTTTTCCTTTCTTTTCTATAAAAAATTTTTATTTCTTTAAAATGGACATTGGGATAATCCCGCTTCCGCTCAAAGTTCTCTTCAAGAGATCTTTCAATCTATAATTTAAATTAAGTGTGAAAGAAACATTTGAATGAGATTCAAATAATTAATTCAATTTAATTAGATTCACGAAAAAATAATTAATTAATAGAGAGGTATTGCACATAAATACATGTTTATGGTTATTAATAAATACGTTAATTGATTTAATATACAAAGGGTTATTTAATAATGTAATAATTTAATTAAAATAATTTATTAATTAATTGTGCACAAGGGTAAATTGGAAAATTTGGAGAATGTGCTAACCTTCCCATATAAGTCTTCCTTATGGCCCTTTTAGGACACAGATTAGTTTATAAATTTTACCTACTAACCAAAAGAATTCTCTCTACTCTCTTCCAAAGAATCTCTCCTCTTCACCTCTCTCTAAATACCTATATCCTTTATTGAGAATCTTCAGAGAATAACAAAGGTTTTTCTTGTGCTCGTAGTTCTAATATGTTCATATGAAGACTTTCATTTCCGACCGTTTCATTGGAAAAGCGAGATGGATCGTTTCAGGGAAGCTCGGTCGGAATCTTCAAAAGATAAAATGGGTACATTGTTGTTCTTATCTTATTTCCCTTTTCTCAATAGCATGGCTTTAACATGTTCATGCTTTGCTATATCTATTAGAATACATGTTTTTCTTTCTTTAAGAAGTTAGAATTTCAGGGATGTAGAAGGCATTCCACACACTTTCACGTTGGGATCTTAATCCGCGACAAGGGTGTAAGTTTGCCTAATTTAGATTGGAGTGGAAAAAAAAAGAGAAAATCAAGAAGAAAATAGTTTAAAGAATATTAACTTCTCCTTCCTTTTTATGGCTTAGGTAATGATGTAACTTAGGCACTGTTGGAAATGGAGACCTCGTGCTCGTATTGATGTCATCAACTGAAACACTCATTCGGCAAGGCCAAACAAGGTAATTTCATGAGGAAGTTCTTTCTTCGTCCTCAGGAAAAAAATGGAAGATAAATAAATGGAACTTAATAACTTTATGCTACAATAATGATAAAGAAAAAATTAATTAAGTTTCCTAAAGTAGAGTGGGAGAAAACTAGAAAAGTCATTTGAAATATGAAAATTATAGGTACTAAAATAAAAGCTGAACATATCACACGTGGAATAGAGATGAGATTGTGACCTAAAATTCGTTAACAAGGTGCTTGAACTATTCTCCTAATGGTATTAATATATTATTTGAAGACAGTGTAGGATTTGCATGTTGTTTTGAATTTCCTATCATGTATTGTCTTTCTTGCTCGAGGATGAAAAGGTTTTGAAGTTTGGGGTGGTGAAACCACATGCCAAATAGTGCAATTTTCGGGCTTAGAATTAGGCTATTTATGTTAATTCGAGATCATTGGATCTTTTGATGTTTAACTGCAGGATAATTGGAGAATTGGATCTAGAACAAGAAATCTGTGAGGAAAAATTCCAAAATCCCTCAAGGAAGGTCAAACTTTGACCTATAAGGGTAAGTAGTAACAGAGGAAAAATCGTTTAAGTGTTAAAAACAGAGCAGCCGCAATAGCAATAGCAATCAACTACCGTGCGTCTTATGCTAAAACGACTCGAAGGAAAACATAGGTACATTGCTACACTAACCTTCAGAGCGTTGTGTATGCTCTAGAGTAATAGTCACTGCATTCCGTCAAATTTATTTTAGAACAACGTCAGATGCAACGATAGATTTACAAATAGAGCTTTCCTGCCAATCAATAAGGGGGCTAATTTAGGGTTTTACCTACTTCGCCAAGCTCCACTGGGAGCAATATGCTAGGCAGCCTACGACATTGTTGTGCAGCTTTTAAAAAGAGTAGAATGAATTTGAGAAGAGATCGTTGGAGTGTGATTCCGAATTGAGGACGATAGTCAAATTGCTTGCATTTCTTCTTTTTAATTTCTGTTCTTGTAGTTCTAGATATCATGAATGTTCTAATTTATGTTATAACCCATGAGTGACTGATTTGTAATCCTGGTTTAATGGTTTGTTGTTGGATTTTTTAAACTAGATTGTTGTTCTTGGAATTGATATGCATAAATAATTTTTAGCATTATTCTTATGTTTTAACATGGCCAGGTTTTGAATTATTCACTTATGTCTTGATGAGAGGGGTAATTGGGTTAGATCGAGCATTGTTAAATGTTAAATCGAATGCATCAAAAGTGATAAGAATTATAAATTAAAAAACTTAAAAAATATTTAATTGCCACTTAATAATCAATGTGCATGAAATGAGTAGAATTAAGTGTAGAAAGAGTGACTTGAAAGAGGATACTTTGGATAAAGAACCTTAGGTCTATAATTGCGAAAAATCAATCTAAGCATAAATAATTCAATCTAAGGCATAAACAATCAATCTAATTGTTCCAACAATGAGACCATAATCCTAGGTGTGCGCTTGCTTGTTCCACCTCAATGAGATTGTTTATTTGCCTCTCTAGATTAGATAATTAAAATTCATCACAGTTTAGTCCCTTAAATCAATTAAAAGATCTTTAAAATAGCTAAAGAATGAAAACCATTTCAAATAAATTGAAAAATCAATCTTAAAGAAGACGATACTCGGCTATCCTAGTACCGTTTTTTTAACTATATTATAACTCCGACTCGTTCGCTTGTCATGTTAGTCACTCAGCTCGAACATTTAGTGTCTCAATAGCCTACCTAAACATTAAGAATAGTCTGGCAAAGATCTTCTAAAACCTATTATGTGCTTAGGAGGTCGGTCTCGACCTTCAACTACTTCCATAGTGCGCATCGTGTTCTGGATGATAGGGATGTGAAAAATATTACGCTTGATTGCATCTTAAGGTCAATTTGACCCTGCCTTTTGCTTCACTTGGTCCTTGCCCTCGAAACCTCTATTTTCACTCTAACATGGGTCCTATGGCCTACATTGTTATTTCGACTTTGCTTTTTGTTTTAAATCTGGTTTTCTTGAACCATGGCCCTCGGTAGATTTGCCTCTAATTTCATGTCAACTTGTCTTTGGCCTCAGTTTGACAGTCTTCGACCCTCGGCATGGGTAGTTCTAGACTGACCTAACAGTATGCCTCACCTTGGGTTTGTCGACTCGACATTAGTAGTCTTGTCCTCGGCCTTCGACCTTGGCATGGTACCCTTGGCCCGCCTCAGGTTTGGTTGGGTGCCTTGATTTCGCTTCAACTGGTCTCCTTGGCACTTGGTTCGTCTCGTCCTGCCTCATCTTCAACTCAGCATTAAGCCTTGGCATTGGGTAGCCTTAAACTTGAATCTTTTGACTTCTAACTTAGGCCTCCTTGGTATTGGTCGCTTTGTTGTCGCCGTCGGTCAGCCCGGCTTCAAACTCAATGTCAGCCTTGCATTGGTACTTTCGGACTGAATCTTCATTTCAACTTTTTCTCTTCTGCCTAGGCCTCTACTTCTATTCTTGGATTCCTCGCTGCAACTCGTCTTCTTGGTCAATCTGTGCAACCTCATCCTCGATGTCAGTCCTCGGCCTTGTCTTCACTCGGCGTTCACCGCTTAGCATTCGGTAATCCTCGACCTCTATTTGAATCTTTGCTCAACTCAGTCTTCTCGACCTAGGCAATTGTTAAGCCATGCTTATGCCTGACATTGGTCTCCTCGGCTTTGACCTTGGTAATCTCTGCCAAGACATCTTTGAACTCAACTCGACCTCATGGCTTCCTTCCATTGACTTTTGTTCATGGGGAGTATTCATCAACACATTCTTGTAAGATTAAATAACATGCAACAGAAGATCTAAGGATCCATAAGTCAGTTCTTAGATTCACCTAATTTTTGGAAAAGATAAGCAGTCTCTTCATTGAAAATATGGGTTTTCAAAAACATCCTTTGATGAACTTCTCAAGAAAACGTATATTCGCTATGTCTCAACTCTGATATCAATGTGAACTCAACTCAAAAGCTGTCCTTAATATGATCTTGGACTTTAAGGCAAGAGTTTGTTGACTTCATAAAGAAAAACAAAAGATATAGGCTTGTATAGATGTGAAGAACACAAGAAAAGCCCACAAAGCAAATTGAAGAAGACAGTTGTCTTCTTCACCATCCATTTTTCTCATATTCTGTATTCTTTTTCTTCCTCTCCAACAACTCCAATCTTCTTCAGTAGTTAGATGAACCATGTAAAGTATGGACATGCTGCAAGCTCATGCCTTAGAGAATCAAAATACAGAAGATACAGGAGTTGTGTGTGAGCATAAAGATAAGTTATGAATGAGAAAACCCAGTTTCATTTGTTGTGCAACATGCAAGAATTTCCATTTCTTTTTTTAAAAAAATTACTTTAAACCCCCCCCCCCCCCCCCCCCATTTAATTATATAAATTGATTTTCTTAAATTAATTTTAAAAATTAATTATTTATATATAATATTAAATTAATTTTTGCAACAATTATCATCTTTATATTTAAGATCATATTTAATATATTTAGTTCTCTGTTCCGTTGAATTTGTCAACGTTTCAAATTAATTTGCCAGTTATCCTAAAGCTTACCTTTAAAAGCAGTAGAGGGGATGCCCGCGGAGCCTACAATCATGGGCTCCAACGATCCGAAGGAAATCGCTAAACTCATAGATCGATGCTAGACCCATTGCGTTAACTAATGGGTGATTGTCCACTAACTCCATTGCTTGAACTCCCCTCACTGAGATAATTAGTCACTCGATATTAGACCATGTAGTAAGTTAACCTTCAGCTAGGTTCCTGGTAATAACGGTTGAGTTGAATAGTATGTTTTACCGCCCTAAATTACCTCTTGTCTTCTTAGTCCACTGATCTCCTCTAATGCAACAATTGGAATGTTGATCCGAATAATCAAATTGAATCCCTCAGGCCAATGAGAGGTGAGACTCTTTGTTCAAGGACCCAGAATCAACAAACTTGAAGGCGAACCCTCTCTACTAATCCTAATCGTGTAGGAAAATTCTTTTTTGCACCTAGTTCCAACTATGCATCCTGTCTTTAGTCCCTAAAATGGTAAGCTTATTGAGCCAGAGGCATATGTCTACTTTTCACGCATTTGTATGATCAATAGGAAACCCGAACGAAAGACAGAATTCAATAGTGAGCTCAGGATGTAAGGTAAGTTTACTCTAGGTCATGCTTTGAAATATCAATTTAAACAAGTAAACAACATATTAAAGTAAAGAGTGACAAGGTTTCTGGCACATTTGCCAAAACTCATTTGCACCGAACACCTCAATTCTCATGGTTCACATTGCAGAATTTATTGAGCGTGAAAAATGGAGTTAAAATAAGTAAGGCGTTTCATTGCATTCGTTCTCCATGCGTCCCTGGTGCATGCGTTGGACTTAGAAAGTGATATGCAAATAGTGTCTAAGCGCTGCTATACGAGACCCCCTGTGGTTCCTGCAACAAGTTTTCGTTGCCTCTCGCCAAGTTAAGATGAGATCGCATAGTTTCTCGGTGATCCTGAGTTAACTCAGGGACTGTGTAGTCTAAATGTTATGAAGTAAAGATGTTTACGGTGAAGAATAATACGAAGTTTGAGTGTTAATGGGGCTATGCGCTACTGCCTACTCTACAAACAGATTAAGCAATGGAAGTATGCTGACTTATCAGGAGTAAGACACGACAAACTATTAATATCGTAATGAAGTATGCATGGGAAAAACTAGATAAAAGATGCGGGGATGACTGTCACGCATCAATAAGCCTGATCGCAAGGGTAACCCCAGCATTGCGCAAGCCTATCGATTATGCTTATATGCACCACTTGACGAGACACCTGGATCATATGCGAAA